>NC_091446.1:5238314-5538314 GCF_964237555.1 Oryctolagus cuniculus
ATCATAGATTTAGATCTTTGATCCGTTTTGAGTTGATTTTTGTATAAGGTGTGAGGTAGGGGTCTTGTTTCAGACTTCTGCATGTGGAGATCCAATTTTCCCAACACCATTTGGAGACTGCCTTTTCACTAGGGTTTTTTGTCGAAGATTAGTTGGTTGTGTAGATGCATGGATTAAATTTCTGGGGTTTCTAGTCTGTTCAGTTTGGTCTACAGGTCTATTTTTGTGCCAGTTCCAGACTGTTTTGATTATAACTGACTCATTGTATGCCTTGAAATCTTATATTGATTCGACACTTCTGACTTTGTTTTTGTTGTTTAAAATGGCTTTAGCTATTAGTGTCGGGTCTTATGTTTACCTTATGAATTTTTAGAGATTGCTTTTTCTGCTGGTGCCGCTGTAGCTCACTAGGCTAATCCTCCGCCTGCGGCGCCGGCACCCTGGGTTCTAGTCCCAGTCGGGGCGCTGGATTCATTGGGGGGTGAACCAATGGGAAAGGAAGACCTTTGTCTCTGTCTCTCTCTCTTTCACTGTCCACTCTGCCTGTCAAAAAAAATTTTTTAAAAATGTATTTGCATAAAAATATGTATTTATATATGCATATACCATGTATATGTACTTGAAATTGTATACAAGAATACTTCAAAAAGTTTGTGGGAAATGGAATTAAAAGCTAAGTTTGTTTATAAAAAGAAAGGATTTTTTTTCTAGATCGGAGACAAAGGTCATTGGAATTTTGATTGGGATAACATTAACACCATAAATTGCTTTGGGTAGTATGGACATTCCAATGATCAAATTAAAGTAACAATTAAGTTAACATTTAAATTAAATTAAGTGAACATTTAATTCTTCCAATCCATAAACATGGAAGATTTTTCCATTTTTGTGTCTTCTCCTGTTTTTCTCCCCTTAGTGTTTTATAATTTTCATTGTATAGATCTTTCACATCCTTGGTTAAATTTATTCAAAGGTATTTAAATTTTTTGTTAACTATTGTGAATGTTACTTATCTTACATACACTTTATCAATCATGGCATTATTTGTATGTACAAATGCTATTGACTTTTGTCTGTTGATTTTATATCCTCGGATTTACTAAACTCTCTTATGAGTTCCAATAGAGTCTGTCTGTCTGTCTGTCTCTCTCTTTTAAATATTTATTTATTTATTTGAAAGAGTTACACAGAGAGAAGGTGGCTGCAGGGCCCAAGGCCTTAGGCCATCTTCTACTGCTTTCCCAGGCCATAGCAGAGAGCTGGATCAGAAGTGGAGCAGCTGGGACTTGAACTGGTGCCCATATGGGATGCCGGCACTGCACACAGCAGCTTTACCTGCTACACTACAGCACTGGCCCCCCAATATCCTCTTAGTGAAGTCTTTTGGCCCCCCTATATATAGGATCATGTCATCTTCAAACAGGGATAATTTATCTTCTTCCTTTCCAATTTGTATCTCTTTTTTTTTTTTCTTGCTTAATGGCTCAGGCTAAAACTTCTATAACTATATTGAATATTAATGATGAAAGTGGGCATCTTGTCTGGTTCCAGATCTTAATAAAAGTGCTTCCAGCTTTTTCCCGTTCAATGTGATGCTGCCTAAGGTTTTGTTGTGTATGCCTTTGTGTTGAAATGTATTCCTTCTATACCCAGTTCTAAAGGTTTTTATCATGAATGGATGCTTTATTTTGTCAAATTATTTCTCTGCATCTATCAAGATAATCATGTAGTTTTTATTCATCCATTTGTTAATGCAATATACCATGTTTACTTATTTGCATATGTTGAATAATCCCCGCACTCCTTGGATAAATCTCACTTGGTCAGGGTGTATGATCTTTTGGACATGTTGTTGGATTTGATTAGCTAGTATCTTGTTGAGGATTTTTTCATCCATGTTCATCAGGGTTATTGATCGATAGTTCTCTATTGCATCTTTTTCTATTTCTGTCTGATATTAGAATACCCACTCCTACTCATTTTTTATTTCCATTTGCATGGAGTTCTTTTTCCATCCTTTCACTTTCATTCTCTGTGTATCCTTGTTGGTAAGATGGGTTTCTTGTAAGTAGCATATAGATGATTCTTGCTTTTTAATCCATTTAGCCAGTCTGTATCTTTTCATTGGAGATTTTAGTCCATTTACAGTCAGGATAATTAATGACTTGGTCTTTCCATTTTCTCATAAATATTCATATTGCTTGTTTTTGATCTTCTTTGCACTATTTTTAGGAGATTTTCTGCTTTCACATTCTTGTATGATGCTGGCTATTTTTCTATTTCTGCACATAAGACATACTTAACTATCATTTTGTAAGGCTGGCAAGGTGGTGACAAATTCTTTAAATTTTTGTTTGTTTTGGAAAGTTTCTGTTTCACTTTTATTTGTAAATGAGACTTTTCTGGGTACAGTATTCTGGGATGACTTTTTCTTTGAGGACTTGGACTATATCTCTCCACTCTCCCCTAGCCTATAGGGTTTATGATGAGAACTCTGTCAATCTGATTAAAGATTTTTCTCTTGCACATTTTAGGATCTTTTCTTTGTGTTTTACTTTTCCAAGTTTGAATATAATGTGTTGTGGCAAAGATCTTGATCGTGTCTGTTTGGGGTTCTGTGTGCTTCCTGTACTTGTTTGACCATATATTTGTCCAAATTAGGGAAAATGTCTGCTACTATTTCATTGAATAAGTTTTCTAAGTCATTCTGCTTTTCCACACCTTCAGGAGGAATGCTGTCATGTAAGTTTTTTCATCTGTTGGTATCCTGTAGATTCTGAACAGATTTTAGTTTTTCTAATTTTCTTCTTCTTTTTTGTCTGACTGAGATACTTCCAAAGCTTTGTCATCCAGCCCAGGTATTTTTTTCTTCTGCTTTACCAAGTCTGTTGTTTAAGCTTTCCACCATATTTTTACTTGACATAATGAATTCTTCATTTCCAATATTTCAGTTTGATTTTTCTTTACTATTTCTACTTCCCAGCAGAATTTCTCATCCCTGTCATTCACAGATTTCTTTAACTCATATAATTGCTTCTCTGTGACTTTTTTTTAATTTGACAGGCAGAGTTAGACAGTGAGAGAGAGAGACAGAGAGAAAGGTCTTCCTTCTGTTGGTTCACTCCCCAAATGGCCTCTACGGCTGGCGCTGCGCCAATCTGAAGCCAGGAGCCAGGTGATTCCTCTTGGTCTCCCATGTGGGTGCAGGGGCCCAAGCACTTGGGCCATCCTCCACTGCCTTCCCAGGCCACAGCAGAGAGCTGGGCTGGAAGAGGAGCAACTGGGACTAGAACCTGGCACCCATATGGGATGCCAGCACCGTCTCTGTGGTTTTGAGTAATCTTACAATTATTCTTTTGCATTCCTTTTCAGGCATTCCATCAATCTCCTTATCTTCACTGTCCAATTCTGAAGTCTGGTTTGTTCCTTTTAGAGAATCATATTGTCCTCCTTATTCATGTTTCTTGTATTTCTAGACTTATTTTCCACATCTGGAGAAAGACTTTGTGATGTCTCATCTGAAGTCTTTGTTCTTGGGAGTGTGCCTCAAGATGTGGTAGAATGCCTGCACCTTCAGGGGATATGCAGTGTGTGAAGGGCAGGGCGGGGGCTCTGGGCAGTGTTGATGGGGCAGGGAAGTTGGGGTAGCACCCAGGTTATGTGTGGTAGCTCTCCTCTGTAGTCAGCAGGGAGAGGGGTGATCATCCTGGCTGCTGTGAGCACTGCCTCCCCCTTCTCTGTGCCCCACCCCCGACTCAGTCAGTGCATGAACCACACTCCATAGTGTGGAGTACACACTATGTTCACACTCCATAGAGTGGAGTACACTGTGGGGAGCAATTTGGACTATACTGTTACTGGAATTAAGACTTATTCTATGCATCTGCTCTCCCACAATATGGCGCTGGGAGAGAAGTAAACAGCTTCCGCACAGCTGCCTCCAGTTCAACCAATAAACTGTAGGACTTGCTCCTGATTGGAGAGCAGTGTACTCGGCATGTGGGCAGCCGAGTTAGGATTGGCGGAGGAGGACTATAAAGGAGGAGAGAGACGGCATGCACCGGGAACATCTAAGGGGAACATCTAAGGGAACACCTGTGCAGCCCCCGAGAGAGCCGGCCGGCGGTGTGCCGCTCCCCTGCGGAAGTGGGGAATGTGGCCAGGGGGAACTGCCCTTCCACGGAGGTGGAAGGGATAGTAGCCAACCCGGGAAGAACCAGCAGCAAACCCGGGAAGGGCCGAGCAGACGAAAGAACAGCGCAGGGTCCTGTGTCGTTCCTCCATGAAGAGGGGGAGCGACATAATGGTGCCGTGACTCGGATATGAAGCCTAGGCAGGGTTTAGTGTCGTTCCTCCATGAAGAGGGGGAGCGACAGTACACACTATGTACACACTCCGTAGAGTGGAGTGCACACTATGTACACACTCCGTAGTGTGGAGTGCACACTATGTGCACACTCCGTAGTGTGGAGTGCACACTATGTACACACTCCGTAGAGTGGAGTGCACACTATGTGCACACTCCGTAGAGTGGAGTGCACACTATGTACACACTCCGTAGAGTGGAGTGCACACTATGTGCACACTCCGTAGTGTGGAGTGCACACTATGTACACACTCCGTAGAGTGGAGTGCACACTATGTGCACACTCCGTAGTGTGGAGTGCACACTATGTACACACTCCGTAGTGTGGAGTGCACACTATGTGCACACTCCGTAGTGTGGAGTGCACACTATGTACACACTCCGTAGTGTGGAGTGCACACTATGTGCACACTCCGTAGAGTGGAGTGCACACTATGTACACACTCCGTAGTGTGGAGTGCACACTATGTGCACACTCCGTAGAGTGGAGTGCACACTATGTACACACTCCGTAGTGTGGAGTGCACACTATGTACACACTCCGTAGAGTGGAGTGCACACTATGTACACACTCCGTAGTGTGGAGTGCACACTATGTACACACTCCGTAGAGTGGAGTGCACACTATGTACACACTCCGTAGTGTGGAGTGCACACTATGTACACACTCCGTAGAGTGGAGTGCACACTATGTACACACTCCGTAGAGTGGAGTGCACACTATGTACACACTCCGTAGAGTGGAGTGCACACTATGTACACACTCCGTAGTGTGGAGTGCACACTATGTACACACTCCGTAGAGTGGAGTACACACTATGTACACACTCCGTACAGTGGAGTACACACTATGTACACACTTAGTAGAGTGGAGTGCACACTATGTACACACTCCATAGTGTGGCTAGCACACTATGTGCACACTCCGTAGAGTGGAGTGCACACTATGTACACACTCCATAGTGTGAGCATGGAACCCTCCACCATGTCCATTCCCAGCGCTCCAGGAATTTGAGCTTCTGGAGTCAGCTCAGTGATTTCCCAAAGACCCAGGCACATCCCACACCCTGATAGGCTTCCTAGCCTGCGGAACCACCGTCCCTAGAGCCGGCTGCCTGCCTGACAGAGGCCGGTCAGTGCCCCACCCCGGTAAGTTGAGTCCGGAGCTTTGGTGGGAGGAGAGGAGGGGAGCATTGTGTCAAATGTGTGCCCTGTCCGTGCCAGCTCTTCAGGCCAGGCTTCACTCACCTTATTGTATGAGAATGGTGCTTCCCGCATTGGTCACTGGGCTCCTTGCTGGGGGGAGGAGAGGGGCGCAATGTGCCCTCCATTCCCAGAGTTAACTCCCCAGAGTTAAGTGCCCTCTGCCAGCTTGGACTCCAAGTCGGTGGGGACCACGAGGCTCTCCCCCAGGCAAGGTCACCAGTGGGGCAAGGGCTTCTGCAGCCTCCTCTCTCCTTGCTCAGGGGAGAAGGCTTTCCCGCCAGCTGCTGGCCGCCAGCGTCTCGTGGGTCCTGCAAGCCCTGTGTGTCTGTCCTGGCTTTGCTGTCCCAGAACCTCTCCTCTTTCTGTGGACTCTGCACTGCAGACTTCTCTCCAGCTCCCTCCTAGGACGCAGATCCCCCCTGTTTTTCTGGTTTCTTCCCATGATCCAAATCAATATGTCTTTTCCCTATTCAGCCATCTTGGAACCCCACACTGTGCATTTTTTTAGAAAACGTTTTTTGATGGAAACATGTCTTCATGAAAAATGTAATGGTCACTTTGGGGAGCTTTTGCAACAAGCGTTTTAAGGAAAGCTCAGATGTTCTTCTGCATCTTGCAGGAGTGAGTCAGGCTGGGATAAAGGATTGTGGGAAAGCAACCACGGGGACTCCGCTTCCTGCGTGGAGGCAGAAATACACGCCCTCATCCTCCCCCAGCTCACGTCACCTGCTGACCACCTGCAGTGTTGTGGAGGTGGTCCTGTTGGCAAGCAGACGTGTGCACGTTCCTGTGTGTGTGTGCATGTTCCTGTTCTTTGTGTGTTCTTGTTACAGGTGTGTTCCTGTGTCTGAATTCTTGTGTGCATGTATGTGTTCCACTAAGTGTGTTCCAGTATGTGTGTTTCTGTGTGCGTGCGTGTTCCTGTGTGTGTCACTGTGTATGTATGTGTGTGTGCTCCTATGTGAGTCCTTGTGTATGTGTGCCTGTTCATGTGTTCATGTCTGTGTCTTCCTGTGTGTTCTCTGTGTGTATTCCTGTATTGTGTTCCTGTGTGCATGTGTGTTCTTGTATGTTCTAACCTTGACTTGTGGAAAGGCCCCTTGGGAAATTATGCTTTTCTCAAGTTCATTTTCACTGTTAGATGACTCGCGTTCACAGTTAAAGATGCTGACCAGAGCACCCACTCTGCTACCTCCCGGGTGAAGAAGCGGGACGTTCTCAGGTTTTTAGACAACGTCCCTGAGCCTTCCTGGCTGACATCCACCCACATCCCACCCGACACGGCCGCTCACTGCATTGTGTGCACTTTATTCATTGCTTTTATTCCTGATTTTCCCACCTGTGTCGGTCTCCTTAACCAATATATCTTCAATGCCAGAATTCAGACAAGCAAGCACAAAGCTAAGTAAAGGCATCATTGCATCCGTTAGCTAAAAGCTTCAGGAGAGAGTTGGGCAGACTGGCTGGGCCACAGCTTGCCAAGAAGTTCATGGGATATGACTGTGGACAAGAGAGCAGCCGGCCGTGTGCTAAACACGGTGATGACCCCACGGCAGGGCAGGCAAGTACCCAAAGTACCTGCCTGGTGGCTGGGGCAGAGGGGCCGTGGGCTGCCTTGTCCCACCGAGGGCAGCCCAGGGCAACTTCCCGACTGCTGGTTGTACCTTTCAGAAGCGAGCGGATCCATCAGTTGTCCAGACGTCCCTCTCTGGCTGCAGAGTTCCCCTTGCTCCATGGCCCGCTCCTCTCTGGGGGCTGTCCCGACTCTTTCGAGTCTCAGTGCAACATTCAACTTACCTATTGTTTTCATTCTTCCAAGTCAAGAGGTACCTCCAACTTACCCAGGTTCATTCGCCTAAAAACTTACATTAAATCAGAGAGATAATAGATGGAAAGATAGGTGATGGGCTAAGAGACAGGCTGCCTGATTCCGTGCCTCTGTGTATCAAAGCCTGCCCTTCAGGAGCCTGATGCCAGGATTAGAGGATCCGGCAGAGTGAGGCTGCATCGTGGGCTTTGATTCTGTAAGAGAGCATCTAATCAAGCAATGGCTATTTAGGACTACTTCTACCCATAATCTTTTATACTTCTGCAGAATGGATAGTTCTTTAAATAAGATTTGGGGTAAGATTTTCCTGCAGAGCTCAGTGAAGCACAACTTCATAGCAGGTGGGTGAGTCTCTCCAGTGGCCAGGGCTTGAACAGCCGCCACAGTATTTAGTGGCTCTGTGCACCAAGTGTGGAGACCCAGTGGTACTTGTGTGTAATTACATTTCACTGCTTGATGAGAATATGGAAACTGAGTTTATCTCTTTGGAGAATAAGGAAGTTGATGGTTACCAAATCGCCCAACCTGGGCTGGGTCCCGTGGCCCTGGAGATACTTGGGGGGACCCTGTGCCCTAAATGCTTTGTTCTGCCCATGGCACTGCACACCCAGTCTCACGGTCCATCTGTTCTCGTTGGTTGGGACACTAGGGGCCTGGGGTCAGAGGGACATGAGATGCGGACACTAGGGCATTGCTGCGAGAGGTTGGTGTGTGAGCAGAGCAGATGGTCTTGGGATGAGCTCGTTTTTGTAGATGAGCCATTTCAGAAAACAGGGGGAGACTCTCTGACAGCTCTTACACTCCAGCTGTTCCCAATCTCTCCTGCCCCACCTTGTGAAGGTGAGGACACTGGCAGCAGTGGCTCTCACCCCAGGTGGGCCATACTGTCCTTGGGGGGGGGGGGCATGAGCATGGGGATGACCCCGCTGACATCACTGCCTTGTGGAAAAGTAGTCCTCTTCTGAACATTTCTGGCATTCTGAAGGAAAAGACGTTTGAGAGGTCCAGTAGCTACAGGAGGAGCCGTGAGCAGGAAGCCGCTGTTCCAGGCCCAGCTGCTGCACCTGCAGACGTAGAGGCACCGCGGCTCCCTGCTTCTTCCGCCGCCTTCCGGGGATGCTCCACTTGTACAAGTGTGGGCTGGAAGTGCCCCGGCATGCTCCTGCGTTTGCAGTGTTCCCTTAACAATGAGACTCGGAGATTATCCCAGGGCACATCTGCCTCATTGCTCTCAGCCTCCGTGAGGGTTGGATGCATGTGATTTATTTAACTAGTCCCTACTGATAGACATAAAGTGCTTTCCAGGACTTTGATGTTGCCCTGTGGACAAGCAACGCGTGCCTGTCTTTGGGTTCTTTGCTTTCTTAGAGGGAGCCACACTGACCTGACAAACTGCTTCCCGCCTCTGCACTTCCCATAATGCAAAACTTGGCACCAGTGTTTCTGCGATGATAATGATCACCAGCAGTGATTAAATGCTTGCTCGTATCAGGGCCTGTGTGAAACACTTGACATACCTTATTATTATTTCAACTTTAATATTTCAAATCCAATTTAATATCAATATGTTATTGCATAAAAGTCTAATGATGGAAATTCTATAAATATATTATTTGTTTTATAAATATATACATATATTACATAAAGTCTAATGATATAGTAACTTAATAATATTTGATATCAACTCATGATGTTACCACCTGGCCTCAATGTTATAGATGAGGCTGGGAAGCTTGACCATGGCAGGGGTTGGGGGTGAACCCAGCTACCTCTGGTCCCAGAGTGAAGGTGTGAAGCCACCCATTGTATCAGCCCTGCAGAGGGTGCAACGTGAGTGTCTAGGGTGAGGGACCGCTGTGTGCAGGCTCTGCACAGACACAGGATAGCAGTGTACACAAACGCAGCTCCCAGCTGTGCTAAGGAAAAGCCTTACTGGAATGCTGATCAGGCGTTAGAAGTTTCTAGAGCTCAGGTGCTAGGCACAGGCCACCCGTGTTGCCCCGAGGCCGAGCTGTGGCCCCCGAGCCTGACTCCAGCAGACCCCCAAGTGCGGAAGTCGGTGCGTCAGAGGGAGGCTCCTCAGATGTCTTGAGCACAACTCTCATTTTATTTCTAGTCGAAACAAAAGTGTTCTCTGGAAGCAGCGAGGAGCAGCAAGAAGCGCGCGTGACTCTGTCTGCTCCCCCAGTGGAACAGCAGCTGGAAGGGGACGGCTCTCTGAGCCACGACCTTTCTGAGCCCACGGCCAGACGCCACCAGCCCTTCCTGAACTCCACAATCCCTTTGCCTCGGTTCCTTTGCCCCTTTCACGATGTGTGCACATCTCTGCAGGAAGACAATGGTGTTCAGATAGAGAGAGAGTTCCCCACAGGTAAGGAGCAAGGGTGGCGGGTACGGATGGCCCTCAGCTGGAGTCGCACGGAGAGCGGTAGGGTGACTCCCCGGGCCTGGTTCATAGATGCTCACCTTGCAAAGCTGCCCCTTGCAGAGAGGCAAGACCAGCAGGTGCAAATAGTGGGCAGTCCCGTGTGTCAGAGGTTCCTAGCGCTGGCCCGGCTGGCCTCGCTGCCCAAGGCCGGCACCACGGAGACCGAGGAGGACCGCAGAGCCTCCTGGCTCAGCTGAGGAAGGCTTCCACAGCAGCCTGGCTATGCTGAAGGCAGCAGGTGCACCAGGCTGACCGTGGGCCCTGCTCTGCCTAGCAGGGGTAGCATCTGAGGGGCGTAGCTCTCACCTGGGCCTGACACCTCACAGGCACGAGCACAGCACACCCCCTGCACCTTGCTGGGCTCACAAGGCACTGTGCCGGGCCACCGAGACGCTGAGGACGGCCCCTGACACTTGGAGGAAATGGTTCTCTGCCGAATCCACCCTACCTGGGGGCTCACCTGTCATTCTCTGTCACTTTAGCAAGCATTCGTTCTCCTGGAGGGCATCCTTGCTGCCCCCCGTCCACTCCTGCAGACGCGCTCTGCCTCCTCCTCACTGCCTCTGTGTGGCCTTGTGCATGTTTTCTCTAGGTGACGTTAGGTCCAGGGAGCCACACTTCCGCTGCACCCTGCTCCCCTACTCTCCCCATCACCAGACCAGCAGCCCAGCCCTAACACACCCATCTTCCTTGCTGCTCCCAACAAGACTCTGTCCAGTAGGCCTTAGGACACTCCCATCAGCAAGCCATAAAACGTCTGCTCAGCTTGAACCTGCAGGCAGTAAGGGGGTCCGGGTGGCTTTGAGAAGAGCTGGGATGGCTGGCCCAGACAGAGAGGAGCCAGGCTTGGGCAGTGACACGGGGCTTGGGTAAGAGGTTCACAGGGCATGGAGCTGCGTCTCATGGCCACGTAGACTCCTGCTGGCCACCCTAAGCCCTGCAGAGCCAGGGCCCTGGCTGGTGCCGTGAGGACACGGTGGGAGAATGACGTGGCTCAGCCCTGGAGGGAGTCGCAGGCTCGTCAGGGCCAAGCGTCTGCCCACCCCAACCCCTTGGCAGCTGACTGCGAGTGGGGTGCTCCCCTGTGGGGCCGTGTTGGAAGCAGGGTGGGTGCTGCTTCAGGAAGCGTGGGAGGTGTCCCGAGGTTGGGACCCACCCGGAGGTGGGAGACTCCAGGGGGGAGGAGGCAAAGGGCTTGGTGGGGATGGCCCCCTGCAGGGCAGGAGTGAGGACGATGCTGCTGAGGTCCCTGCTGCAGGCATGGCTGAGGCCACAGCTGTGCTAGAGGTGCAGTGAGGAAAGCCAGGGGCTCGGACAGGGAGCGCAGCCTGGGAGAGGCCGAATGCGTGGCTTCTGTTCTATATTCATGTTTACATAATTAATAATTATAAACATTAATAATTAATGTAGTTATAAATATCTACCCAATGGTTATTAGTCCCTTCTGCTGCCCCAGAGTCTGCCCTGCCCTGAGGAATCCCCTCATCTCCTGATCTTTTACACAAAGGAAAGTCAGTTTGGCCCCAGGAAGAGGCCAAAACCAGTGCAGAGAGAGAGGAGAGAGAGCAGTCGCTCTCCCTCCCTCTGCAGCCCTGAAGTCTCCGGGAAGTTAGGGGGAGGGACAAACCACTGAGCTCCACCCCGTCCTTGTATCCTCAGTGTGGCACACAGGGCACAGAAAGCACCACACCCCGAAGACCACAGCTCTGATAACCGCTCAGGGCACGCTGCAGGCGAGGCAAATGTGGGAGGGCTGCTCACCTGGGCAGAGCGGCGCAGACCCCAGAGCCCAGTCGGGCCTCCGTGAGGCCAGGCGGCTGTTAGTGCTGTCCCGTGTGGCCAGGGCAGCTGCAGCGTCTGGCATGCACCATGATGTCTTCAGCATCACGAGGCTCATCGGTAACACACTGGTGTCTGCATTTGCAAAACTACCTGCTGTGTCTCACGTGCGACCCAACCCTTCTCTCCTAGGGGACTACACGTGCTGTGACTTGGTTTTGAAAATAAAGGGATGTAAGAAGAGTGACAATGCCACCGCACCTGAGCCCTCACTGCCGCCGCCACCCTCGCCACCTCCCCCCGAGGGACCCGATGCCCCGGACCTGTCAGAAAGCTATCTCAGGGCTCAGCAAACACCTGCCGGCTCCTTGACCCTGCAGGTGAGGCCTGGGTCCATCGTGGCTGGATTCCTGCCGGGGGAGACCCTTGCTGGGGAGTCTGTGGGTGCCCGACCCCACTGCCGCCTGTGAGGCTGGAAACGGACTCTCATTCTGACTCGGAGCAGGCCCGCCCTGCCGCGTTTGAGTGCTGGTGGTCATGACGCTGACTGCGCCAGGCTAGGATGAGGATAGAAAGCCAGAGGTGACAACCAACAGATGCCCAGGAACTACCCGGTCAGCTCATCAACATCAGCACCTTTGAGCCTGGCAGGATCCCAGGGAGGCAAAGCGCTGTGTGAGCCCCTCTTCAGACAGGGACACGGAGGCTTCGGAAGGTTAAGGCCATTGCCCGACGTCCCGCAGCCTTAGGTTGAAGGCTGTGCAAGGTTTCCTTCTGTGTCTTGCACTGTAGCAGGGAGAGGTACACAGCTCCTGCCAGCAGCCCATGGCACAGCCAGCCACGCCTTCTTGCTGCCTTGTAAACCTCCCTGCAAGCATGGAGCTGGCTCTGCTGCCACTCCTGCACCCTGGGGCCTTCGCAGGTTCCAGTGAGACACTCCCAGTGCCCCCAAAGGGACTCGAGCCTCCGGGGCCAGACGCAAGCAGGGGACAGCTGAGGGAGAAGCTGCGTGGGGCCAGCAGCCCATCCCAGAGGCCATCTATCCAAGCCTGGAGCACACCCAGTGACTCGTGCCTCGTGGGGCCTGGTGGCTGGTGGTTGGCACCCTGGAGGGAGCCAGCTGAGTGACTGCCTCCCCAGCACGGCAGTAAGGCACATGCGTGACACACACGAGGCTCACGCCACCCTTCCCCTGGGAACTCGGAGCCCCCAGAGGCCGGGAGGAGACGGGGACAGAGGGACATTTCTGCCCAGTGAGCCTTTAACGGAGCACCCACCGTGTGCAGAGCTCAGGCAGTGGCCGTGAGACCGGGCCCCTTCCCCCCAGGGCCCACAGCCACACGTGGAGACCTGAGTGTGCAAATCTTTCCTGTGGTCTGCGGAGCACCATAACGCCCAGGCTGCACCACGTGACCCAGGAGGGCTTGCTGCGCAGAGCGAGATGAGCCTACTGCTGTGGCCGTGGGTGGCGCTGCAGAGATGTTCGAAGAATAGTCAATTATGGGCACAGAAGGTAGATAGCTTAGTGTCTCCCTGTGGTCTACCAAACTAGCCCCAAGTCTCAGTTTTTGCATCTGTCAAATGGGAATGAATACTTGTGACTTGCAGAACGATGTGGGGATTCTAGGAGGCAATGGTTGCACTTAGAGCGTGGGGCAGGCTGGCAGCTGAGCTCTTGACTTTGACCCATGTCAGAGGCATGGCAGCGGGTGAGGGGAGGTGGGTGAGGGGAGGCAGGTAAGGGGAGGCGGATGAGGGGAGGTGGGTGCATGGAGACGGGTGAGGGGAGGCGGGTGCATGGAGACGGGT
The DNA here is from genome assembly GCF_964237555.1 of Oryctolagus cuniculus. NCBI lineage: Eukaryota > Metazoa > Chordata > Mammalia > Lagomorpha > Leporidae > Oryctolagus > Oryctolagus cuniculus. The sequence goes on from NC_091446.1 coordinate 5,251,731, forward strand.
GAGGGGAGGCGGGTGCATGGAGACGGGTGAGGGGAGGCGGGTACATGGCGCTGGGTGAGGGGAGGCAGGTGCATGGCGGCGGGTGAGGGGAGGCATGGGGGGCGCTGACCTGTCCTGGGGCTCACAGCACCATGCTGCCCAGAGACTTCCTCCCAGCCTCGTCTACCCAGGAAATCTTCCAGAGTTAGATTTCCCCCGAGAAGGCACCTTCCTCTTGCTGTTGCTAAGGCTCACCTGCAGGCGCCTGTGCCCCGTGGTGCCTGCGGTCCTTCCAGCCCATGGCTCCGGAGTGCAGAACACCAGTGCTCAGCTTTGGGCAGCAGGATGGACAGGCAGATGCACCCTTTGCCTTCGCAATCTCAGTCTATGCAGCTCCTGGCTGGCCCTGCTGCAGAGGGCCCTTGGAGGCAGACTGACCACTTGTCACTGCCTTCCTTTTGCCCAAGGTCATGGGAGAAAATCATGACCAGCTTTTGCACTGTGGTTTTTGATCTCTTGATGTGGCCCCTTTAAAAAAATAAAAGAATTGGGCTGGCGCCGCGGCTCACTAGGCAAATCCTCCGCCTAGCGGCGCCGGCACACCGGGTTCTAGTCCCGGTCGGGGCGCCGGATTCTGTCCCGGTTGCCCCTCTTCCAGGCCAGCCCTCTGTTGTGGCCAGGGAGTGCAGTGGAGGATGGCCCAGGTGCTTGGGCCCTGCACCCCATGGGAGACCAGGAGAAGCACCTGGCTCCTGGCTCCTGCCATCGGATCAGCGCGGTGCACCGGCCGCAGCGCGCCGGCCGCGGCGGCCATTGGAGGGTGAACCAACGGCAATGGAAGACCTTTCTCTCTGTCTCTCTCTCTCTCTCACTGTCCACTCTGCCTGTCAAAAAAAATAAATAAATAAAAGAATTATTTAATTGAGAAGGGGAGAGAGAGAGAGAGAGAGAGAGAGAGAGAGAGAGAGAGAAAGACATCCACTTGTCCACTCCCCAAATATCCCCAATGGCTGGGGCTGGGCCACGTCAAAGCCAGGAGCCTGGAGCTGCATCTGGGTCTCCCACATGGGTGGCAGAAACCAAAGGCTTGGGCCGTCTTCTACTGCCTTCCCCGCACATGAGCAGGGTGCTGGACTGGGAGCAGAGCGGCTGGGGCCTGCACGGGCACTCCAGTGTGCTGGCCCCTGCATGAGGCATTTGGATCGGCTTTTCTTGGCCCAGTCAGACAGATTTGTTCCTTCCTCCTGAACCCAAAGTGTTCTCCTTGCTCCTTTTAGGAAGCACTGGAGGTCCGGAAGCCTCAGTTCATCTCTCGCTCTCAAGAGCGGCTGAAGAAGCTGGAACGCATGGTGCAGCAGAGGAAAGCAAAGCAGAAGGAGGGCCTGGGCCAGCAGAGCCTCCTTCCCGTCCGTGCCAACAAGAAGCAGTTCACGGTCCCCCATCCTCTTAGCGGTGAGCTGCCGGGGCTGGGGGGCACTGGGAGGACTGAGGTGACTGGGGGTCCTCGGGGCTGGGGCCTTTGCCCCGGGGTTGCTACTGCTACACACAGAGCCGACCTCAGCATCACCACGTCTGGTCCGGGAGCCAGGCCATTCTGAGAGTTTACATATGGGCACATAACTCAGCATAAATAACTTGAATGCAAGGGCAGCAAGTTCAAATTCTTGGCTGCTAGCAGATCTTTGCAAGAGATCCCCTTTGCCCTTTGTAGATTGTGCAACCGATCTCGGGGCGGGAGGTTGACTTCGGTCTGTCTGCGCCAGCATTGGTTATCTTGCGATGCATTTCCTGCTGGCCCTCTTGCTGGGCACTCTGAGGCCAGAATCAAGGGGACCCCGAGAGGGAGGGCGCACACTCACTCCCAGGAGAAGGGGCTGTCAGGAACCTTCCAGGGACCAGCCACCCTACAGGGTGCAAAACTGACCCCAGCATGGACAAGCTGCCCAGCATGGACGAGCAGACTGTTGGACGAGCAAGAGCAACAGTAAGAGAAGAGGGTGACAAGTGCTTGGGCCCTGCACCCTGTGGGAGACCAGGAGAAGCACCTGGATCCTGCCATCGGCTCAGCGTGGTGCGCTGGCCGCAGTGTGCCGGCCGCGGCGGCCATTGGAAGGTGAACCAACGGCAAAGGAAGACCTTTCTCTCTGTCTCTCTCCCTCACTATCCACTCTTCCTGTCAAAAAAAAAAAAAAAAAAGAGAGAGAGAGAGACGAGGGTGAGAGCAGGGCCATCCAAGGCCATCCTTGCAGCCCGCCAAGCCAAATGCTGAACTCCGGAGGGCTGGAGATGCCCCTGTTTTATTCCTTTGGATGCAGGAATGAGGTTGATCTTCCTAGGAAAATGTTTTAGCTCCCAGGAGGTGAAATTGTAATTCCGAGTAAAAGTCCTCTAGGGAATAACCACGTTCAATAACGGGCAGCTTAGCAAACGCTGGCAGGATCGTATGAGGGTGACCTGGGAGACAGGAAAAGGGTGTTGTAATAGAATTCCCGTAACTGCCACGGTCCACAGGCAGGGCCCCTCTTCCTGCCTCCAGAGCCCTGGGGAGGCTCGTCTGTAGCCCCTGGAAAGCGTGGACTTGACTCATCCTTGTCATACAAGGCATTTGGCAAAACACCTGCCGCGCCTTCCTCTTGGCACTTTATAGTATGCCAATAAGAGGATGTGCAGAGTGTCCCCCCAGTGGAAACAGTGTCATGCCAAGACAGGTGTGTGTTCACCAAGGGCTGTTTAGTCCCTGGCCCAACAAAGAGTGATCTGGGTCCAGGCACAGAATTCTCAAAGCACTGGTGAGGATCAAACACCAGCTATAGCCAGAGTGCCCCTGGGGAGGCCCGAGCAGCAGTGCCCCGAGCTGCCTGGGCCACTCCACCTCAGTGGGGAAGATGGCGCCCGATAAAGCTGCTGTCAACAGATAGGAAACACACCGTGCGGCAGGGCAGCGTGGTCACGAGCACATCCCACAGGGCAGCTGGGAGTTGCCTCTGGGCCAGCTCCTCCACAGAGATGCTGTGGCCTCAGCCATCTGTCCCAGGTCCCTGAAGCTGATGGGAGAAACCACAATAAGCAAGGTGGCTTAAAAGAATCCTAATTCATTCCCTAACTTTCCGGAGGCCAGAGGGAAAAATCACCATGTCCACGGGTGGGTTCCTTGGGGAGGCCCCAAGTGAAGGCCTTGTCCCTTGCTTCTCTCTCGCTCCTGGTGGCTCCTGGTGCTGCCTGGCCCTCCTTGGCTTGGAGACAGATCATCCAGTCTCTGCTTCCATCTTTCCTGTCCGTCTTCCCTGTGTCTGGGTCTTCGCATCCAGATTTCCTCTTCTCATCCACTGGATTGGAGCCCAGCCTGATCCAGGATGACCTCATCTTGCCCGTTTCCGAAGGAGCAGCAAGGTGACCTGCGCCGGTGTGCGGACTTGCACGGGCGCATGTGGAAGGACACATCTCTGCTCTCCACGCCATCAGGCTGTGCTGTTTTGCCCAAAACAGACATCCTTACAGGTTCCACATTCCTTCGAGTGAGAAAGCCTAACAGTGTGTGTAAGGAAAGGTTCTCAGGCCCAGTGAACAGCGTTCAATCGCAACCTTCGGTCCCCACCTCCCAGACAGCCCTGGCGGCTGCAGCCGGACTTTAGGGCCATGCCGATGGCCCCTGCGGTATTGACGTGCTGATAAGAGCTTTACTTGGCTGTTTACATCCGTGTGGGGTCCCTTCAATCCGACAACTCTGCAATCGTGAGCTCAGGCAAACGAGGGGGACTTGCAGTCTGCGGGACTCGTCTCCAGCCGTCTGCCGGCGCTGTGTGGGAAGCCAAGGGCAGATGTTTTTCTCACACGCGGAATGAGTTTGTAAGTCACACGCATGAGTGAGCTCCGGCTGCAGCGGCCAAGGCTCTGGAAGAAGGAAGGCCTTCCCCGCTGGGGTAGCTGCCTCCGGTCTGGCTGGCCAAGCAGTGTGGGCTCGGAAACAGGCCGGAGAGGTTCTGCTGGGTGCTCCGGCAGCTGAAGGCCACGGGAGAAGCGGGGCCGTCGACTGGCCAGAGCGAGCCCCGAGAGGCCCGGGGGTCAGCTGTGCAGCGTGGCGGACAGAGAATGCGGCGCAGCCTCTGAGGCCCCAGGGCAGGGAGGCGCCTGTGCACAGGAGTGCAGGCACCTGTGCAGGTGAGGGTGGGGAATTTCTGTGATGAACGGATGACTGGGGACCCCAGAAGGGCCAGGAAGCAGCATCATAAAGGTCCTGGCTCCAGTCCCCTGGCTCCCTGTGAGTGTGAGCGAGTGAGCAGGGGCCGTGTAGGGGAAGAGTGGAGCGGGCTGGGTGCAGGGGAAAGTGCAGCAGTGAGGGGTCCCGCGAAGTGGGGGCGGGCAGGGCACGAAGGTGACCTGTGAGGCCACAGGTCATCCCGGGCTGCCGCTGGGTTTCAGCTTACTCCACCCCAGCCTCCCGGGTCTTGCTCCCTCGCTCCACACAGGCAATGCAGGCACCCGTCCCTTCCACGAAGCCGCGTCCGCCGCTCCTCTGTGATGTGGAATCTGCCCAGCCTCCCGAGCCCTGCTCAAGTTCAGCCTCTTGCTGCTTCCCCCAGGCCCTCTCTCTGCTCCTGGACCCCCTGACCTGGCCTCGGCGGCTGGCGACTCAGTGCTGCTACCTGGGCTCCAGGCAGCAGTGGCTCAGAAAGCCTGGCAGGGGGTGCCCGTGGGGCCTGGCCTCTGTCCCTCCCTGCCACAGGCCTGACCCCTGCCCCAGCAGATCCCTCCCTGCCACTTCCCTCCAAGCCCAGGCCGTCCCCTTTCCATCAGGCACACCTCCTGCCTCCACGGAGCAGCCCCGCCCCACATTTGCTTTCTCTCCCCCTCCCCCTCCCCCTCCCCCTCCCCGTCTCATCTTGCCCCCATTTGAACATCCGTGACGGCGATATTGACTCCTGGCTCTGGGCGTGTCCTCCTGTCTCTAGAGCACCTGCCTTCTTACTTCCTCAGTCACCTGGCATCACCTGGCGTGCTGGGCAAACCTCCAGTAGAAAGAAGTGCCAGGGCCGTCAGCGCTGCTCGCTAGGCTAATCCTCCACCTGCAGTGCCGGCTCACCGAGTTCTAGTCCTGGTTGGGGTGCTCGGTTGCCCCTCTTCCAGGCCAGCTCTCTGCTGGAAGGCAGTGGAGGATGGCCCAAGTGCTTGGGCCCTGCACCTGCATGGGAGACCAGGAGGAAGCACCTGGCTCCTGGCTTTGGATCAGCACAGCGGCCTTTTTGGGGGGGTGAACCAATGGAAGGAAGAGCTTTCTCTGTCTCTTTCTCTCTCACTGTCTAACTCTGGCCAAAAAAAAAAAAAAAAAAAAAAGAAGTGCCGGGGGCACCGACCACACCGAGTCCCTCCCTCGGGGACTCCACACTGCACCTCATGCATCACCAGCCTCTGAGCTAATCTGAATTGCATTACCCACACTGCCCAGGAGAGCCAAGTCAGAGCCATTCAAATCAGGAGCGATGGAGGAATGGAATTCTACTTTTAGGAGCATAGGTTGCATTCGCAGAGCGGCTGGCTGGAGAGGGGCCCCAGCAGACACGAGATGGCCCCAGGAGCCATCGCAGAAACGAGAATGTCTGCTCCCCCCACAGCTAGCTGCGCCCGGCCGTGCCGTCCTCAGACCGCCACTGCTTTTCCATAAAACACTTAGATAAATGTTTGTGTTCAGTTCTCCCCATCTTAATCACAAGGGAAGTTTTTAATGTGCTTATCTGATAAAAATGCATTTTTACTTTATCAGCCCACCAAGAACACAGGAAGCCCGAGTTATGGAGAGGCCACTTCCTTAGTAGTGAGACGCGCACACGCGCTCCGTTATCACGCGCTGTCGTCGGGGTCCCGCACCCACGCGGTGACGTGCTGCACCTTTCTAAGAAGCATGAGCAGAAAAGGCCAACTTAGGTCTGCTGTGTAGAAGCAGACTCAAAGGACAGTATTACTTCTCAGTAAGTTTACCCAACATGGGCCAGGCCTCTGTCCTCACAGTTAGCCTGGGTGAGACGCCCGGTCCTGCCCTGGAGCGCCTCTGTCCAGTTCCTGGCTCTGGTTCCTAACTCCAGCTTCCTGTTTGCACAGACCCAGGGAGGCAGCGGGATGGCTCCAGTGCCTGGGGCTCCGCCTCCCACCTGGGAGCCTGGGTTGAGTTCCCGGCTCAGGCTTTGGTCTGTCACAGCTCCCGTGATTCGGGGAGTGGACCAGTGCAGGGGGATTCTTCCTCTGTGTCTGTGTCTCTGCCTCCCAAATTAAAAAAGCAATAGCAGAGTGTCAGAGCCCTGAGTCTGGAGTGGTAAGGAAAAGGGTTTTACGAGAGATTACATGTCCCAATTTCCTTGATTTTATTTTCCAAATAATTTCCCTTTATGTTCCACAAGGCAGTTAAGCAATAAACCTTGCTGTGACACCAAGGATATAAATCTACCTGGCAACCAGCATGGAGTTTATTAAGCATCTGTAAATCACTCTATCTTGTGGTTCCCTAAAAATGCTGGAAAACCCTGGAGTTGGAACAAACAGTGGCTTCCTGATCAGCAGCCGCCCCCCGACTCGCCCTGCGTGCGGCTGTCGTGCAGGGAGGGTTGTGGTTTGAGCCGTTGTCAGAGCTCGTTTTAAAGGAGCAGTTGTTGAAGCTTGCCACCAAAACATGCGCACACATTGGCTTCAGCTTCACTAAGGCTTCGTTGACAACAATTATATATATAGTATATAACATATTAGTAAAGTAATATATATGTGGCGTACATCACTCCCTACGTGAGGACGGGTCAAAAAGTTCATGGAAAATGGAGTGAAAAGATGAGTTTGTTTCAGTGCAAAGCATTTGAAATTCATGTGTCATTTTTTCACAATAGGGATTTTTCCACGTGTTTGAGAGTCGTCAAAGGCTCACAAAAATGCATATTATAAAAAAAGCTATGCACAGATTTCCAATGTGAGGGCACCCAAATAAATTTGTTCTCTTTTTAAAGCACACCCATACGTATACGTTGTGAAATAATTAAATCAAGACAGCTAACATAGCCATCGTTTCACTTATTTTTCGGGGAGAACACCCAAGGCCTACTCTGCAGCTCCAAGTGTGCCATATTCTCTTCATCTGTTCTCCTGCGAAGCCTTGCTCAGGTCCCCGGAACGCACGCCTCCCGTCCAGCTGCAACTCTGTGCCTTTTGACTCACGTCTCCCCCGACCCCTCACCGCCCAGTTCCCGGTGAGACCCTCTGGTTCTCTGGGCCCAGTGTTTTCAGATTCCATGTGGAAGTGTACAGTATTTGTCTTTCTGTGCCTGGCTGGTTTTATTTAAATGTCCTGACCTCCAGGTTCATCCGCATAGCTTAAGATGATAGAATTTCCTTCCTTTTCAAATATTGAATAGTAATCCATTGTTCATGCACACCACATTTTCTTTAGCCAGACTGATTCCTTGTCTCGGCTATTGCAGTGAACACAGCAGTGTAGATATCTCTGACTCATTCATTTAATTTCCTTTAGGTAGATCCCCAGAAGTAGAACTGCTGAATTGAATAGCAGTTCTATCTTTAATGTTTTGAGGAATGTCCATACTGTTTTCCAGAATGGCTCTATTAGTTTCCATTCCCATCAACAATGTGTATGGGTTCCTTTCTCTCAGCACCCTCAACACATAGGGACTTTCTTTTTTTTTAATTATTTGACAGAGTTATAGCCAGAGACGACAGAGAGAAAGGTCTCCCTTGCGTTGGTTCATTCCCCAAATGGTCACTATGGCCAGCGCGCTGTGCCAATCCGAAGCCAGGAGCCAAGTGCTTCTTCCTGGTCTCCCATGCAGGTGCAGGGGCCCAAGCACCTGGGCCATCCGCCACTGCCCTCCCGGGCTGCAGTAGAGAGCTGGACTGAAAGAGGAGCAACCAGGACTAGAACCCGGCACCCATATGGGATGCCAGTGCCATAGGTGGAGGATTAACCAAGTGCGCCAGGGCCCTGGGACTTTCTTTTTCTAATGGCCGTCTTAACAGGTGTCAGGCAACATCTCATTGTGGTTTAATTTGAATTTCCCTGTTGCGTAGTGATGCTGTGTATTTTTTCATTTACTTGCTGCCCGTTTGTACGTCTTCTTCAGGTCTTTTGCCCATTTTTGATCAGGCTATTTTCTTGCTATTAAGTTGTTTGAGTTACTTAAGTGTTTTGGATATTAACACCTTACCAGATCAATGATATACAAAAATTTTCTCCTGTTCCGTGGGTTGTCTCTTAACTCTGTTGTGTCCTGGGTTGATGCAGTCCCGTTGGTCTGTTTTGCCTTTTTACTTGAGCTTTTGATTCATATCCAGGAAATCATTGCGCAGATCAATGTCTTGAAGATTCTCCGGATGCCTTCTTCTAGTGGGTTTACAGCTCAGCTATCACATGTGCGTCTTTGATCCAGTTTGAGGTAATTTTTGTTGATGATGTGAGAGAAAGGTCCAATTTTGTTTTTATGCATGTGAGGCCTCTGTGCTACAGGTTTGTTGATCTTATTTATCTTTTCAAAAGAACAACTCGGAGGTTCATGGAGCTTTGTGCTATTTTTGAGTCTGTTTCGTTAATTTCTGCTCTGATCTTTATTTTCTTCCTTCTACAACAACAGTTATCTATTTTTCTGGTGCTTTGAAGGATAATATTGGGTTGTTGTTTCATTTATTTGAAAGGCAGAGAGACAGAGAGAGACTTCCATCTGCTTCTTCACTACCCACATGGCCACAATGGCTGAGGCTGACCCAGGCCAAAGCCAGGAGTCCAGAACTCCCTCCAGGTCTCCCATGCAGGTGGCAGGGGCCCAAGCACCTGGGCCACCCTCCACTGCCTTACAAGGTGCACTATGGGAGCTGGATCAGAAGCAGTAGTCCAGACTTTTAACTAGCACTCTGATGTGGGATGCCGGCATTGCAAGTGACAGCTTAATGTGCTATGACACTATCTTTCTTCCTTTTTTTAAGATTTATTTATTTATTTATTTGAGAGGCAGAGCTAGAGACAGAGAGAGGTAGAGACAGAGAAGTCTTCCATCCTCTGGTTCACTCCCCAGATGGCCGCATAAGCCAGAGCTGGGCCTATCCGAAGCCAGGAGCCAGGAGTTTCATCTTGGTCTCCCATGCGGGTGCAGGGCCCAAGCGCTTGGGCCATCCTCTGCTGCTTTCCCAGGCTGCAGCAGGGAGCTGGATCAGAAGAGGAGCAGCCAAGTCTTCACTGGCGCCCATATGGGATGATGGCGCTGCCCGTGGAGGCTCAGCCTGCTAAGCCACAGTGCCAGACCCTCTTTCTTCCTTTTTAATGTGGCCGGTCCCTCGGAACTTCCCTCACAGCTGCTTTTGTTTCAGCCCATACGTTTCGATATGTTACTTTTTCACTTTTGTTTGTCTCAAGATAGTTTTTAATTTGCTTTTTTGATTTCTTACTTGAACCATTGGCTATTTCGGAGTATATTGTTTAATTTCCATGTGTCTGTGAATTATCCGAAATTCCTTCTGTTATTGATTTCTTGTTTCATATCATTGCGATTGGAATCTATACTTGATAAGATTTCAGTCTTGTACTGTTAAGCCTTGTTCTGTGGCCTACCACGTGACCTGTGTCCATGTGAGAAGAGAGTGCTTCTTACGCTGTTGGGATACAGGCATCATCAAAGAGTTCACAGAACTCTTTGCACTAAAATAAATGCTATTTATAATTTCCTACCAACTTTCTGAAGTTCCCTCATACTTTATATATGTCTGGGAGGTCCATTCTGTTTAACTTACAGTTCCAGTCCAGGTTTCCTTGTTAATTTTCTGCCTGGATGATTTAGCCGTTGTTGAAAGTGGTGTTTTGAAGGTCTCTACGAATAATCATCATTGTATTGCTGTCAAATTCCCCTTTGTTGTTTGTTTCAAAATTTTTGGTGCTCTGATATTGGGTGCAAATATAATTGTTGTATCTCTTGATGAATAATACCTTTATCCTTATAATTTGACTGTTGTGTCTCCTTTAGCAGGTTTCCACTTGAAGTCTATTTTGTCTACTCTCAGTGTAGCTACCCCTCATCTCTGCAGGCTCCTGGTACATGGACTATCTCTTCCACTCCTTTACTTTCAGTCCGTGTGTGTCGTTAAACTTGAAGTAAGTTTCTTGAAAGCAGTACATAGTTGGGCCATTTAAAAGAATCAGTTCAGTCAGTCGTCTTTTGATTGGAAGAGTTAACCCACATGTGTGCAGGGCAGCTGGTGAGAGCCGAGGACCTGTTCATGCCCTTTGCTCCTTGTGTTCCGGTTGTTTTAGAGATTCTTCGTCCCTTTGTTGCTCTTGCTGTCTTCCTTTGTGATAGGACGGTTTTCTGTAGTGGTGTGTTTTCATTCCACTTTTGTTCCTTGAGTATCTACTACAGAGGTTTGACTTGTGGTTATCACGAGGCTTATGTAAGACATACAGGCTATTTTAAACTCAAACAACTTAGCTTTGCATGTCAAAACCTTATACATACACTTTCTACTTCCCCTTTATGTTTTTGATGTCACAATTTACATTTCTTATGTTGTGCATCACTTAATAAATTTTTATAGCTATGGTTATTTTAATAGTTTTTTTAAATTTCTACTAGCTACGAAAAGCGATTTGTTAGTACTGTTAGGACATGAGTGTTCTGTGTTTGTGTGCCCACTTTTGCTGGTGAGCTCTGTGCTTTCATGTATTTCGTATCACTAGTTACCGCTCTTTAGTTCCCACTTGAGGAGCAGCTTGGAGCCTTTCCTATAAACTAGTCAATGGTGAGGAACTCCCTCAGCTTTTATTTCCTTTCTCTCATGTCTGAAGAACAGCTCTGCCACACAAAGTAACTTTGGCTGCCATTTCTCCTATTAGCACGTTGAGTAAGTCACACCGCTCTCTCCTCTCCTGCAAGGTTTCTGCTGAGAAATCTGCTGATAGCCACATTGGAGTTCTCCTCTATAAGAGCATCTTCTTTCCTTGTCTGGGTTTTGGCAATTTTTAAAATTAAGATTTACTTATTTATTTGAAAGTGAGAGAGAGGGAAAGACACAGCACACACACACACACACACACACACACAGATCTTCCATCTGCTGGTTCACTCCCCAGCTGGGTGCAATGGCCAGAGCTGGGTCAGGCTGAAGCCATGACAAGAAGCTTCATTTGGATCTCCCATGTTGGTACAGGGCCCAAACATGTGGGACACCTTCTGCTGCCTTTCCAAGCCATTAGCGTGGAGTTGTTTGGGAAGTGGAGCAGCCAGGACACAAACCAGTGCCCATAGGAGATGGCTTTACCTGATGTGCCAAAACACTGGACCCAGTTTTTTACAATTTGACAGTTGTATGCCTTGGTGTAATCTTTGGGTTGAATGTGATTGGAGAGCTTTGTGCTTCTTACACCGGCTGTTTATGGGTTTCCCCAAATGTAGGCAGCTTCCAGCCGTTATTTCTTTAAATGCATTTTTGTCCCATTCTCTTCTCTTCCTAGAAATCCCAGAATGCAAACATGAGCTCGCTTGACGCCGCCTCATAACTGGCGTAGGCTTCCACTATTCCCTTTGATTTCTTTTCCTTCTCTGAGTGTTTTTTAAATAACCTGTCATCCAGGCCACAGATTCTTTCTTCTGCTTCATTAATTTAGCTGTTGACAACTCTTATGCTTTTAATTTCATTCATTGTATTTTTCAGCTCCATGGTTTTTATTTGAGTCTTCAATGATTTTATTCTCTCTCTTAAGCTCATTTTGTTTACATGTCGTTCCTGATTTCATTGAAGGGTTCCTCTGCATTTCTTGTGGTTCATTAGGTTTCTTGAATTTTACAAGCAATTCATAGATTTTAATTTCTTTGTCATCAGTTACTGGACAATTATGACTTTATTTTGTGGTTTAATGTATCCTTGTTTTTTTTTTTTCATGTTTTGTGTTGCCTTGCACATTTGATGGAGTACTCAGCTCTTCTAGACTTTATAGACAGGTGTTGGGGGAGGGAACATAATCCCTCATGGGTGGAGGCAGCATCACTGTATGGATGAGGTGGGTGCAGGGTGACCGTGTGGATGAGGTGGGTGTAGGGTCAGCATGTGGGTGAGGTGGGTGTGGGGTCATCGTGTGGATGAGGTGGGTGCAGGGTCACTGTATGGATGAGGTGGGTGTGGGATCACTGTATGGGTGAGGTGGGTGTGGGTCACTGTGTGGATGAGGTGGGTGTGGGTCACTGTGTGGATGAGGTGGGTGTGGGGTCAGCATGTGGGTGAGGGTCCGTGAGAGTGCAGGATCATAGTTTCTGCATCTCTGAGCTGAGGTTGCCACTAGAGGTGATGGCAGGTGTCCTCAGTGGACCGTGTCCACAGTAACAGCAAGGACAGCTAGGGTCCTCCTGATCTCTTCTTTCTACCACCAGGGAAGTCATGGCCAAGGTGAGTTCTCGCGGTACTAGTTCTGGCTTATGGGTGTGCTCACGGTAATGGTGACACTTAAACAGGATATGTCGCACCGAGTAGCCGTGGTACCAGGGTTCAAAGCACAGGCATGTGGAGGAATCACAGAGTCTGGGCTCCTGGGTGCCCAGGCACAGGTACCCCCATTGCTATGTTGATAAAGGCAAGCACACATTTTTAATAAGATAGGGAGACATATATTAGATTTTCTTTTTATATATACCCACTAACTCCTACCCAACAGGTACAAATAATTTGAAAACTGGGAACTAATTAACTGCTGGCATCCCAGCGTAATCTCACTTTTCTTTCCAGTATCATCTAGCAAAGCACTACTCACAGCGCATTCCAGAGGAGGGTGAGTCCCTTCGGGTTCCCTGGAGAAACTTCCTGCTGCGTGTGACACACTGTACCACATTCTCTTGGAAGGTTGCAATGCTCGATACATGTTAAGGCTGCTGAAAAGTTCTGAAGCAAGAAACCTGCTTAAATTTGTTTTCTCTAAACTTTCTTGACATTGGGATTCTGTTGTCTAATTCTTCAGAGTCCGTTTGGGTAACATTTTCCTAAGAATGTTTGCTTATGTATCTGCCGTGCCTGCTGAAGAAACCCAACTGGAGTTTTTCAGTTAGCGGTAGAAACCGTGACTGTGAGAAATTGGTCTGTCTCTTGCTATCTGCGTAGCTTTGGTCTAGCAATGCCAGGAAGTGATGGCTGGTGTCCCAGCGACTCCAGGAGGCAGTGGGGGCATTGTGCCTGTTTCGTCTGTGGCTGGCTTTGCCTCGCTGGACACCTCCTGGTGACAGGCCCTGCCCAGAGCTTTCTCCAATGGGGCTGTCCTGACGGCTGTACCAATGCCACCGTGTTGGTACCCAGAAAAAGATCCTCCAGAGGAAGAGGAGCCAATCTTGTTCTCTTTGAAAAACACTTCGCAAATGTTACAATATGAGATGACCACAGACAAGAAAAAAATCCAGCATAATGGCGGGGGTCCAGGGAAGAGGGCTTGTCCATACCAGTGAGCCAAGACAATGGCTCGGAGAAGTCACAGACCACCAGACCATTGACTGAGTAGGGGCAGGTGCTCAGCATCCCCACTGCTACCTGCACATGTGGCGGCTTCAGTCTAAGACGCGGGGACCCCTGAGGCTGGGACCTGACCCCTTGTTGCCTTGGCCTCGGGAGATTCTCTAGACAATCAAAGTAGGGTTGCCAGACGTATCAGACGAATATGTAGGATGTCCGGCGGGGTTTGCATTTGCATCGGTGATTGCTTTTTTAGAATATGTTCCAAATATTGCACTTCTTACTGCGACAGCATCCTCTGTTGCTGATCTCAAGTGCAAGCCGCATCTCGAGGCAGTCCTCCCTCAAGGCCCCGAATCCCAGGCAGGGACCTGCCCCTGCTCCTCCCCTTCTGGCTGCCCCTGGGAAGGTGCCAGGGGTCATCACACTGAGGGAGAGGTCGGGATCATCTGGAGGCCTTGTGATGACTCAGATCATAGACCTGGCCCAGGATTCCTGTTCAGATGACATGGGTTGGGGACCAAGAGTTTGCATTTGTGGCAAGGTCCCAGGTGACGCTGGGGCTGCGGGCTCAGGGACTGGAAGGTGAGCAGGAGCCATGCAGAGCTGGCATCAGGTGAATGAGGAGGACACCAGCCCCGCTCTGAGAACCGCATCCTTCTGTGTGCAGCAGAGAACAGAACCCCTGCTGATCCTCTCAGTGCTCAACCCTCCGGTCTCTTACGCATTGACCTGGAGACCCGAGCGTCAGGGACTTAATCACGAGACCTCCTCTTCCTCACCTGTAGGGAGGAGAGAGCTCCGTCCTCCTGGTGGTTGTGAGGGTGAACCAGAACCTGACTCAGGAGGCCGGGGGTCCCATGTGGAGGAGAGCAGTTGGCGAATGGTGGTGGTGAGCACAGATGGCACCTGGGGCTTCTCCACTTTGTGGGGACCATTCCCACGGGTTCCTCCAAGAACGTGAGAGCAGATTCTCTTCTCTCACTGGGCAGGGGAGGGACCAGGACTCACAACCTCAGGGAGTTTGTGCAGGGCACAGACACAGAGCAGAGGCCCACACTGATTGGGAGTCTTCACGCTGAGCCATAAGACAACTTTCCCATGTCAGCAAGGAGCAGGCAAGCCACGGGAGTCACCATGAGGACGCCATAAAAGCATCATGTTCAATTTACTAACACTCATTATTTTTAAGTAAGCGGAAAGAAACTGAATTTCCTGTCCTATTTAGTGAGGTCACTGAGAATTGGGGTCATTAAATCCTAGGGGCTGAGCGGAGCTGCCTCCCGCATCAGCAGGGAGCTCCTTGCAGAAGATGCCAGCATCCCTGCCAGCCCGGCAGAGCTCTCTGGGGGAGACGCACGTTTAGTAACCACCAGGGGCCCTTTGCAAAGCTTCCCTTTGGGAGCTTTGGTCTCAAGGAGGGGTGTGGGTGGCTTGAGAGTCTCTGATCCCACCCACACCAGAGTGGACACAACTGGTACATCTTGGGGCTGTTGCACAGGCCCCTGGCAGGACTGGGGATCTGGTTAGGAAGTGGTACAATCCAGTCTTCCTCAGGGGGCCCATGGTTCCTATGGGGGACTCATGGAGATCCCTGGACCCCTTTGCTCCTGGCTGGCTGTCTCTATGAGTAAGTAAGCAGCCAATAAGTAGAAATAGTCAGCGTTTGGTGCCGTTGGCCGTAGGGAAGGAGAAGAGACATTCTTTGTCCTCCAGGCACAGGGCTGGGCAACCTTTCTTCTTCCAAGGGCCATTTCGATATTTACAACATCTTTTGTGTAGCAACTTCAACGTCTAGTCCCCTAGACTAAGCTGCTAGCATGGGCAGCTGTCACTCAGGGCGAGAGTCCACGGAAGCTAGGAGTGAGGTTGGAAGCACTGTGTTTATCCAGCACAAGATATATTTTTTGTTTTGTTTTTAAATTTGTATTAATATAAAGAGAATGTGTATTTCATAGGTGCAATTCTAAGAAGATAGCCATACTTTCCTCCCTTCCTTTTTCCCTCCCTCAATCTTCCTTCTTCTTTCCTAACTATTACAGAAACATACTTTCATTCCACTCTATAATCACAGGCTTAATGCACCACTAACCATAATATTCAACAGGAAAGACTACAGTTCCACAGGAGAATAAACAAGGGCTGAAATAATCAAATCTCTAGATACCTGTTTCATTCCTATACATTTTTTGCATTCTACATTAACTGCCACATCTCAGAGAAAACAGATGATATTTGTCTTTTGGGGGACTGGCTTAATGGTTTCCAGTTGCATCCATTTTGTTGCAAAAGACAGGATCTCAGTCTTTCTTATGGCTGAGTTGTATTCCATCATGTATATATATTGCATTTTCTTTATCCAGTCATCAGTTGATGGACATCTGTGTTGATTCTATATCTTAGTTATTATGAATTCAACTGAAATAAACATGGGAGTACAGATAATTCTTTCATATGGTGATTTCATTTCATTTGGGTAAATTCCCAGGAATGGGATGTTAGATCTATTTTTAGATTTCTGAGGAATCCCAATACTGTGTTCCACAATGGCTGTCTAGTTTACATTCCCATCAACACTGGATTAGGGCACCTTTTTCCTCCCATTCTTGCCAGCATTTATAGTTTTTTGATTTTGAATGATAGCTATTCTAATTAGCTATTCTAACCTCCTTGTGGTTTTCCTTTGCAGTTCCCTGATCTAGTGATGATAATGATCCTGAGCATTTTTCACGTGTCTATTGGCCATTTGTATTTCATCCTAAAAATGCCTGTTCATGTCCTTTGCCCATTTCTTAACTGGATTGTTTGTTTTGTTGTTGTTGAGTTTCTTGAGCTCTTTATAGATCCTGAATATTAATCCTTTATCAGATGCATAGTTTGCAAATATTTTCTCTCATTCTCTCAGTCGCATTTTTGTTGAGTGTTTCCTTTGCAGTGCAGAAGTTTGCTAGTTTAATGTAATTCCATTTGTCTATTTTTTATTTCTTGTGCTTCTGGGTTCTTTTCCAAGAAGTCTTTGCCTATGCCAATATTTGGCAGCTTCTCCTATGTTCTCCTGACGGTATTGGGTCACAGATTTGGATCCTCAATTCATGAGTTGATTTTTGTATAAGGCAGTGGTCTTGTTTCATCCTTCAGCAGGTGGGGATCCGATTTTCCCAACACCATTTGTTGAAGAAACTGTTCTTTCTCCAGGGATTGATTTTAGCTTGTTTGTCAAAGGTTAGTTGGTTGTAGCTGTGTGGATTAATTTTGGGGGTTTCTATTCTGTTCGATTGTTCTACAGGCTGTTTTTGTGCCAGCATCAGGCTACTTTGATTATAACTGCCCTGTGGCATGTCTTGAAATCTGGTATTGTGATGCCTCCAGCTGTTTTTGTTGTTTAAGACGGCTTTAGCTATCTGGGGTCTCTTATGTGTCCCTATGAATTTTAGCATTTTTTTCTTAGTGCTGAGAAGGATATCCTTGGTATTTTGATTGGAATTACATTGAATCTATAAACTTTTAGGTAGCATTGAGAGTTTGATGATATTAATTCTTCCAATTCACAAACATGGAAGATCCTTCCATTATTTTTGTGTCTTCTTCTATTTCTTTCTTTAAGGTTTTGTAATCTTTATCATAGAGCTCTTTTACATCCTTGGTTAAATTTATTACAAGGTATTTAAGTTTTTATTGTAGCTATTTATAATGGTACTAATTTTAAAAGTACTTTCTCAGGAATAGCATTGAGAGAGAGGGACATAAAGAGTGAGAGAGAGAGGGATTATCTTCCATCCACTGGTTTACTCCCCTAAATGGCCACCACAGCCAGAGCTGGACCAGGCAGAAGCCAGGAGCCTGGAGCTCCATCCAAGTCTCCCCCGTGGGGAGCATGGGCCCAAGTACTCAGGACATCCTCTGTTGCCTTCTCTGGCACATGAGCAGGGAGCTGGATCGGAAGTGGAGCAGCCAGCCAGGACTCAAACTAGTACTCGCATGGGATTGCAGCTGATTGCAGGCTGCAGCTTAACCCACTGCACCTCAACACTGGCCCCTAACACAGGAATTTAGCATCAGAAGAACCCTTTACAGGCAAGCAACCAGGAGTTTTTGACTTGCCTTTATGTGGTATAATGTGCACTGTTCAGTTCATGGGGGGCTCCTTAGCCGAAGTTAGAGCACCCCACTCTTGCCTACTTTAAGCAAATGGGAGCTCCCCTCTTGTGAGCTGAACAGAAATGGTATGCTCCTGTTGGGGTTTAAGTATTGAAAACTGTGGTGTCATCCGTCCAGGGGCAGGTGGCCAACTGCTTCTTGGCTTTGAAACAGGCACAGGGAACAGCGTTGTGGACTCAAAACACACACAGCCCCTAAAATGTACCCCACTTCCATGTCTTTTGAGATGGCCACTGTTTAAGAAGACTTGCGAGGGGGAGACAGGGCTGTGGACTTGACGTCCCTACTGGGAGCTGGCTCGGTGGCCCTCGTGCATTCTCTCCACAAGCCTCTTTGGGAGATCCTGTTTCTATGAGAAGGGAAGCAGATGTCGAAGACGTTCTTCCAGGTGCTCAGGGGGGCTGAAGGGAACGAGCCTCGGAGAGGCCGTTGCCCTAATAAATCGTGTGAAGTTGACTATCATTTAGATTGGTATTCAACGGGGAAAATTAAGCTTTGCAATCAGAGCTGCAGAGAAGGTTCGAGGCAGAGGGAAAACAGCTCCAGCCCCGTAAACAATCCTGCGGGCCTCGGGGGGCTCCTGCTACTTTCTGGCGTCTTTGTTGGCTGTTGGCATGCACACATCTAGGGGTGGTGGTTATATGTTCACAGCGATGGCTATTGGGACCTTGATTTCACATGAGCAGCTTCAGGCACACCTGTCTTGTACCTGTCCGTCTGCTGACTTTGAAACAGGCAGGCACTTAAGGAAGCCTGGCCCTGGCAAGTTAAATTCATAAGACTCTGTGGTCTCGGCCCAGGAATGAGCCATGTGCAAGACACTCGGGGGGGAGGGGGAAAAATAAAGGACTTCCCAGAAACTCAGAAATGGACAGTTTACCTTAGTAACGTTGTTGGGGCAAAATGGACAACCTTCTGTAGTTGAATGATAGTGGGAAGTAAAGAGACTGGCAGTCTCGTTCCTCATGTCAGTGAATTAGAATACTGGACGCTTCCAGACTTTCATGGAAGACTCCCAAGCAGGCTGACATTGCCCTCACCACTCCCATGTTATAGAGGCAGGGCCGTTGCTGAAAGGGAACAGGTGGACGCGACCTGTGATTCTGAACAAAGCGCAGGCTGGATGTTTCCACGCCGTGAGACGAGACCCCTGGCCACGCGGCACCTGTCCTTGTAGGCGGGCAGATGCACATGGCCATGCCCCACCTTCCTCCCCCACCAACAGGCCCACACGGCCCCGCCCCAACCCCAGGTGCTCCAGTTCCTTCAGTTCTGTGACTCTGTGGGGCTTTCCCAGGTCTCCTCTCGCCTGGTGGACCTGACTACTGCTCCGTGAGGCCTCCCCTTCCCCGTGCCAACCTTGGTCCTGGCACTGAGAGGCCATATGCACCTGGCGCTCCCTCTGGACTCTGAGCTCACTTCGTATCTTTGTGTCCCTGCCACCTAGCTCCAAGTGATACAAACTTAGTCATCAAGCAGATGGGTTGCTCTAACTGAAACCCTGGGAGCCATCCTCGAGTGGTCACTTCCACCTGGGAGACAGGGAGTCCCTGGTGAGGTGGGTGCTGCAGCTGTGGCTACCAGCCCCTCTGGGCTCCTGGTGCATGCTCCCCACCCATGCCCCTGCTGTCACTGCCCCTCCCACCACCCAGTTTCTGAAGAGGTGCCACAGTCATTGTCCGGTGATAAAGCCTACATGGCTCACCATCTCTCTCACCCAGAAGGCCCACAAACTGCTTATGTGGGTTTGCACGGCCTCCTGCATGTGTGGCTCCCACCTTTGGTGTGTGTTGTACTTCTTTGCAGGTGCTGGGTGGGATTGCAGTGTCCATGCACAGGCATCGTGGGCAGCATCCCACAGAGGCCGGAGGGTGAAGCTTGAGTGGAAAAGCATGATTGTGGCCACTCTCACCCCTGCACCTGCCCCTCATGCTACAGCCACGTTCTTGCCACAGGAACCCGCTGTTCCCTGTCCCGCTCCTCCCACAGCTGGCTGCGGTGCTCACCCGGCCCTTGGTTTACAGCTCTCCCTCCCTGCGTGATCTTCCTGGCTGCTCGGGTCGGGGCAGCCATTCCTTTCCATCAGAGCACCTGCTGGATACTTTGCAGCCTCCTGGACCAATGGACTCTCCTGGAGGCCGGCTCTCACCCAGTCTCGTTCCTTCCGAGTGTCCCCTAGGAAGAGAGGGGATGTGGAAGGGAGGAAAACGCAAGCATTCAGGGGTGTCGTGGGGCTGGTGTGAAGAGGAGTGGTGAGCACCTAAGGAGCCATCCTGTAGACACTGGCTGAGTTGTTGTGAGTCATCACGCTGCCCACCTGGGGTTCAACGTTCCCCCTCCCTAGCTCTCACCACCTCCCTTCTCACAGTGCTCAAAGCTGCTCCCTGCACATTCTTTGACACTGGTGAGCATGGAGCCATTCAAGGTGACCTGCTTTGTTCCAGATGGCACCCTTGGTGGGAAGGGTGGACCCTCCCCTTTTGGCCTCGCCTCTTCCTCTCCCCCAGGAAGGCCCTGCTGCCCGATCCATGGGCTGAGGGCTGTGGCACATTCCTGAGTCATCAGCAACCAGCAGGCAAACACTTCCCTGAGGAGCAGGCTTGAGCCCGCCGCCAGTGGCCTGCTGGTGTGCACCTGCACCAGGGGCCAGATCAAAGCGTCTGCTGCAGCCTCACAGCCAGGAAGAGCTCAGAAAGCAGCACGGAGCTGCCCGACACGGCTGCAAAGCCTGACTGTGGTGCCCGGGGCTCTAAAGATACAAACCAAAGGGCACCGCACGTCCCAGAGTGGATGGAAGGACTGAGGTCGGGAAAGACTGGCAAAGGCGATGTGGCGTGATTCACGGCCACCGGGCACCAGCTCCGCTTGCCTCGGCCTCCCCAGTCTGCCGGAGCTCGGGGATCACTCCTGACTCGAGTCCGATCTCCATGCGAGGCTCTCTCGGGGTGGTGTCCTCAGGCAGTCCCGTCCTTGCTTGCCCAAGTCCCTGACAAACGTACGTGGACATTCACCTTTGTTGGAAAGGCCGTAGAATGTTCTGGAGGACCTTGGCTCTGGCCTGGCCCTGTCTGGCGCAGGGCCAGGGCTGGGCCCTGGGAAGCGTCTTGACCACTCACAGTCTCTGCAGACCCTTCCTTAGGTGGGAACCCAGGAGTCCTCAAAGCACGAACACTCAACATAGACCTCAGTTTTTAAAAGATTTATTTATTTATCTGACAGTGTTACAGAGGGGGAGAGTCACACATGGAGAGATCTTCCATCCACTGGTTCAGCCTTCAGATGAGGGAAACAGACAGTATGGCTAGTCCGGGCTGTAGCCGGGAGCTTCATCTGGGTCTCCCAAGTGGGCCATCTTCCTGTTTTTCCTAGGCTATCAGTAGGGAGCTGGATACGAGGCAGAGCACCTGGGACACAAAGTGGTGCCCACATGGGATGCTGGTTTTGCAGGCAGTGGCTTTACCTGCTACAACACAGCACTGGCCCCTGTGTCAATTTTAGAGTTATATCTTTATTTCTATTTTATTTGAAAGGCCAGAGAGTGGCAGACAGAGATCTCCCATGCAGGGGTTCATTTCTCAAATGCCTGCAATAGCCAGGGCTGGGCCAAGCCAGAGCCTGGAGCTCAATCCATGTGGGCTCCCTCTTGGGTGACTGGGACCCGTGTACTTGGGCGATCATGTATGGCTTCCCAAGGGTGAGCGTTAGCAGAGAACTGCATTGGAAGCGGGGGAACTGTGACTTGAACCAGGCACTCTGATGTGGCATGTGGGTTTCCCAAGCAGCTGCTTAACCACTTTACTAAACACGGCCTGGGTTTCAAATATTTTGCCATCAAAGTAAACTTAGCCTTTAATGCCATTTTCCCACATTTTGGAGTGCCCTCCTATTCTGATTCCTTTCTCCTGTTTTTCTTTTGAATCTTAGCTTTTGAAGTTCAGTAATGATGCCATATTCTTGCTTTCATGTTTGAAAACCCAGATAGAATGAAAGCCCTGTCACTGTCTCGCAAAGCAGAGGCCGCGTCGTGTTTCTCACAGGAGGAGTTTCCTATGATCCGTACCTCTGCCTCCCTTCCATGATATTCCAGAAACTTCTGTATGAGGTTGATCCTCTGTATTTATGGATTCTGCAACTTTGGATACAACCAACTGTTCATCGAAAATATTTGAGAAAAAAATTGCATCTGTACTGAATACTTCCAGATGGTGCCCAGTGTTTCTTTGCAGCTTGTCCCATAAGCAAGGCACCGACCGGCCATTTGTGTGGCGTGTACATTGCATCGAGTGCCATGAGGTACAGTGACGAGGCGCAGCAGGCAGGAGACTGTGCAGGCCGCCCGGACGTGCGCGGCATCGTTTTATACACAGGCCTTGAGCAGCTGTAGATTTCAGTGCCTGTGGGGATCCAAGCACCCAACCCCCCGGGTACCAAGGGATGACGTGTTCTCAGTCCGGAGACAGCTGCTCCCCTGGCTCGATGGGACAGGCAGCTGGCCCTCCATGGGGACAGCTGACCAGAAACACATCCAGGTCCTGCTGAGGAACCCACCGCGGCTGTGGGATGCTCAGTGAGGTGGGAGCTGCTTACGGCCTCTGCTCCAGAGAGCGTGGCTGCCACTCAGCGCCACGAGCCAGCCCCACGCAACAGCGCCTCAGGGCATTCCTGGGTGCCAGGCCCCAGCTCACCCGCAGGACCTGGTGTCCCAGGCATCTCAGAGTTACCACAAAAGGTCCCTTTTCAGTGATTACAAAAGGGTGTAGGTGGTTTTCAAAGATATATCTCTTTTTTTAAGAGTTATTTTTATTTATTTGAAAGAATAACATAGAAGTAGAGACAGAGAAAGAAAGAGGGAGAGAGGCCTTCCATCTGCTGGTTCCCTCCCCAAATGGGCACAATGACGGGAGCTGAGCCGATCCAAAGCCAGGAGCCAGGAGCTTCCTCTGTGTCTCCCATGCAGCTGCAGGGGCCCAAGGACTTGGGCCATCTTCCACTGCTTTCCCAGGCCATAGCAGAGAGCTGGATTGGAAGAGGAGCAGTCGGGACTAGAACCAGCACCAAGACATAGCATTTTTAAACTTACAAGCATTTATGAACATTGTAGTGATTAGGAATACATACGTCCATAGGGAAACATTTGCAGTGATTTTTAGCCACGAGGGACTGATCCTCAATCCAGGGACCCTGAGCTGTGTGGCCATTAGGTTGTCATCTGTTCTCTTCTGACAGCACAAAGGGCAGGTGGTCCTCACACAGAGGCTGAGCAGGCCTGACAAAGGGCTACAGGCATCGTGAAGCCCCCAGCATCAAAATGCCCCCGTGGAGAGCTGGGAGGCGTCCTGGTCCCCAGGGCCTCAAAAACCTAGGGCGGGGCTGTTTCTGGGGGGAGGGGCGCTGGACTTGCACCCCAGAAAACGTGACTTTCAAAGGAATCGCTCTCCATGCAGCAGGTGAGAAGGTGACCCTGAACTCGATGCCCTGTGTGATGCTCGTCAAGGCTAAGTCTCCATGGCCCGTTGCCATGGCAACTGCAGATGCTGCCCGAGTTTCTTCTGCATCCTGCAGGGTCTGCCCTGCTGTGACAGAGAGGGAGGGTCAGTCCCAGCCTCTGTGCTGGACGCCCCCCGACGTTTAGAGCTGTGTGGTATTCTGTGCCTTCTGAAATGAGTCCTGTGTCTCTCTTTTCCCAGATAATTTGTTCAAGCCCAAAGAGAGATGCATTTCAGAGAAGGAGATGCATATGCGATCCAAGAGGTGAGCCGTCACTGTGGACACAGGCGGGGGCTGGGTGGCTGGAGGGTGAGCCCAGGCACTGTCCCATGGGGCCGCACTTCTAGGTCCTTCTCTAGGCCTGAGGTCATTTTGGCTGCACATCTGAAAAACTGGCCCAAGTGAGTGCAGTTGTCGGATTGTGTCTCTGAGCATTAATGCTGCTCTTGGGACAATTCAAGAACGAGATGAGTTTTGGATATGGAGTAGACCCTGTCACTGGTCTCTGGGAGACCCCCAGACCCATGCAGGAAGACCCCTACCGGTCCACGTGGCTGCCCTGGGCGGGCGCCGTGTCACCCCCTTGGAAGGTGATTTAACGAGGAGCAGAGAAGCTGTGCTCCTGACGGGCCTGGACGTTGCAAACACTTGGAAGCCAGCGGAACCACAGAGGGACCTGGAGCCAGCGTTCCTGGCACCACAGCCCCGCAGGCGTGGTGACCCGACGGCCGGCAAATCCTCTTGGCTGTGCTTGGCTGGTGGCTGCTCCCGACTCCCACTCGTTCTCACCAACCCGGTGCACACACGGCTGCTGTTCTTCCTGAGCCCTGGCCTTGCAACCAAACGGAAACAGCTCAGCGGTGCCAGCCAAGTTGGGGCAAGCACAATGCCATTCATTTGTAACGATCAAGCAAAGGAGGCCTTGAATTGAATTGATAGTGCACTCTGAGAAGCCACTGGGACAGGAAGCACACTTCCCTCTCCACCCTAGGCACCAAATCCACGCCTTCACCACCGTGTCCATGCTAATTAGGTCACCTCGAGGGCCCTCTGGGCAAGCCTGGAAGTGGCTGGAGGAATAGGGGGACCATGCTGTGTGGTTATAGGCTTGACTCCTCGTCTTCTAATTGAGGATTTTAAAGGACCGCTGGGCTTCAAGACTTCTGTTTCCAAAGTGCAAAGTTGCACAGACCTTGTGCCAAAAGCACTCCCTTTTCAATTTAGGGGGAAAAAATTCAGCCAAAGAGCTTCCCCTTGTAGTTCCCAAACCCAAAGCTGCCATTATGGAGCCTGGAAAACTAAGCCATCAGAATAACAGATCTCAGAGCAGCCCTTGGAGAAGGCTTCAGCGTTTACTGGAGAGGAGCCGGAGGAGCCGTGGGCTCCGCAGCCTGAGCCCCTGGCCGCCCCAGTGCAGGGGGCTCCGGCCGTGGCTCAGCCAGAGCTTGCTTTTCTTCTTCATTCATGGTATCATGGATTTGCATCTTCCCATTTTGTGATGACAAACAAGTGCCCGTGGGCCTGAGCCCTCCCCACCCCTTTCCCCTCCCGGGTCCCGTCTGCGTCCTCCGGCGCCTTTCTCTCGGCCTTGATGTCGATGTCCATTTGCACGCATGCGAGCACTCACATGGTTTTTAACTATAGGTGGCCTTGCAGGCGCTGTCTGTCCGTGGCTTGCACGCTCCACGTTTTGGGTTGTCTGCAAGCTCGTTCTCTGTCCAAAGTTACAGGCTGTGGTCTCGTGGGCCGTGGCGTGGTTGTGCCAGGATTTATTCGGGAGGCTCTCTTAAGAAAACACTGACTCAGAAGCCACTCCGGGAGGGCATAGGGGTTCTTATTTTAAACTCCCGATGACTCAGACGGTCTGTGTCAGGAAGATGGAGTTTCCGTGCGGCGCCTTGGGACGTGAGAGCTTTCGCGACATCCTTGCGGTCCCCGTCCTGCTCCTTTCTGGGATCACTGATGGACCTGGCAGCTGCGCGTGCCTTTATTCACGCAATCACGCAGCCCATGTTGGTTCCCATGGTGCTCCGGGCACCGTGCCACACGTGAGCGTTTCCCGGGCCTGCTGAGTGAGAGGCTTTATGCTTCCCAGCTGGGTGACAGTTTTGCAGGAAGAGGCTGGAACCCCAGCCCACCACTAGCCGGCAGGGACCTTCTCCAAGCACACGTGTGGCAATGCGACACTGAATGCGTCTTCCAGCTGGTGTCAGGATGACACGAGACAGCTGGTGCCAAGTGACAAGCTGCGTGTCTGATAATCACGATAATTTTGTCATCATCCTGTTGCACTTCGTACTCATTGACGGTGGAACATCTTTAGCAGATTCCGCCCGGCTTTCAGACACGAGGGAAAATGAGAAGATGTTTGAGCTGCATGCCATGTGGACAGCTGTCTCATGGCTCGGGCTGCAGCGACTCCACTGGGCTGGCGGACGCCCTGGGCATGGAGACAGCTTCAGTTAGAGGCAGGAAGGAAGAAGGGACCCTCCCGTGCCGCGTGTGACGACGCTCCGAAAGACCTCAGGCCAGGATTGGTGCCTTGGCTTGGAGTGCATTTGGAAGCAGCGTAACTAGAAATGCAGTAGGTTAGGAGGCAAAATCGCACTCCCCTGTGTGCGGTCTCTCCCCACGTTAGAACTCCTGCTACCTCCGCCCACTGCTGCTCCTTTTCCAAGTCACAAGGAGGCACAAAGGTCTTTGGGGCCAAGTACACAGTCAGAGTGACAAAGCAGTAGAACACCTCGTTTGACACATCAGTGTCACGAACCCCTGAGAAGGCAGGACAAGAAAAATGGCCTCTGATAAATACTTGGCCTCGGGAGCTCTGCCCCTGGGTGGGACCCCGCCTCCTGGTGTGCTCCAGGGGCCTGGGGAGGGTGCTTTGTCCCCGGTTCTCACAGTGCCGAGCCTGGGGGAGGTGGAAGGGCTCAGCCATGAGCGTGGCGGTCAGCCCCCAATTCCAGATGTTCTCTGCATCTGTTTCAGAATCTATAATAACTTGCCAGAAGTTAAAAAGAAGAAAGAAGAACAAAAGAAAAGGGTGATCCTACAGAGTAACAGGCTCCGTGCTGAAGTCTTCAAAAAGGTAACGCCTTGTGCCAGCAGGTGTGATGTGTGTGGTACGCAGCTGGGAACCTGAACTTGACCCTTTGTTTCCCTGCCTCTCTAGCAATTACTGGACCAGCTCCTTCAAAGAAACGCAGTGTAACCCCAGGCCTCCCTGCTGACCACTGCCTGCACCCAGGTTGACTCTGAACGCGGGATAAGCCATTAAATGTAGCATAGCTGCATGACATGGAAACATTTGTTTTATGTTTAATTTTTATTTATCTATATATAAAGGAAAAATCACTTCCTAGATGACTGACCCAAACCAAACCAAACACCGACCCTCAGAGCTCGGCCAACAAGCGCCTGCTGTGGGCAGATCCCCTCCCTGGCACCCAGGGCTGACGCATTCAGATTCTCGCTTCTTCGTTCTTCCTTTTGCCTCTGGTTTTTACCCTCCCGCCATGTCCACCCAAGCAGAAAGGGCTAATCCACTCCAGTATGCTTAGATCCCTGGGAAGACTTGTGCTTCAAGTTTGTGGGACCCGAATCCACCACTTGTTCAATACCAATCCCAACACCTGCCAATTCTGCAAACTCCGAAGTGAGGTCTCTTCAAACCTTCCCGGCCGTGCAGAGCCCTGACACTGGAGGCCGGCTGGGGGAGTGAGTGGGGCCGAGACCACGGGGCCAGCGGCTGCGTGCTTGGGACCTGCTACCGCCGCTGGGGCACCTGTCTTCACTTAGCCGAGAAATCTTTTCAGACAGAAGCCGTGAGGGCAGCGCTGCTGAACACACATGCAGGAAACATCAGTGTTTTCTGCAACCGCCCATTCCCCCCAAAGTTGAGCTGTCAAAAACAGCCCAATGGCTCCAACTCTGCTGTCTGTTCTTCCATCCCTAGACAACACCATTACAGTTAAAAGTGTCTTTGGGCAGTCAAGAGCAAGCTAGGTGTTACTGCAAATGTGGAAATAAATGCAGTTATTACCAAAAAGCAAGCGTTCCTCCATCGCACATTCTGTTAGGAACCAAGCAGCCGCCATCGATAACACTCAGTGCATGATGCGGTCAAGGCAGGCAGGTGCCGCTGGCCCACCTGCTCCTCCCCTCCCCTGCCTCCTGGGCTCCATGGGAGTCCTGGGCCCCCTCCAGATGCCCAGTGGAGAACAGTGTCCCCCAGAGAGCCGGGGGAGAGACAGGGGAAATGCTCGAGAATGAGACGTAAGGTGCTGAAGGCTTGGCAAAGCAGGGGAGCCCTGGTGACAGTCTGTCCCTTTCCCGGCACCTCCATGCCTTCTCTCCCCCTGCCTCTGAAATCACAAGCCTCCCTTGTCTGCCTCTCCCCTGTGTGCCCGTCCAGCTGTTTAAAATCTCAGCCCCAGGGTTCTCCCCTGACACCCCCCCCCGGGTGTCCCACCCTCTGGTGTGAAGCAGAGCCCACTAGACAGCACACGGTGAGTGCATTGGCACCCGTGCCCCTTGCTCCTGAGAGGCGGTGCCAACACCAGCCCGGGGAAGGGGCTCAGGGGTCCAGCTGCCGGGACAGACGCTGGTCTTGGCTGCTGCTCCCATGACACACTCATGGAACCCATTGGAAAAATCTACCTCAGTCTGCTGCAGTACCTGCTAGGGGTGCAGCTGGGCAAGTGCACAGAGCTGCCCAGGCCCTGCATCTCTCCAGCCCCTCCCAGTGGCTGAACGCCGCGCCAGCAGCCAGAGGGAGGCAGCCACAGGGCCTGGATACATCCTGACGGAGCAGACAAAAAGGGCAGTCTGGGAGGTGAGAGAGAATCCAAGCAGGATTCAAAACAGAGCCCTGAACAGGCCTCAGCTCCCCCAGCTGCGAGGGTGAGGCTGCGACGGAGGCCAATGAGTCAGCGCCAGTGGCGTGTTGGGAAACACACCAGACGCAGAGCCAACCCCCGCGGCAGAGGTGTGAGGACGAGGGTCCCGGGCTGTGCGTGCTCACCCCGGATCCCCCCAGCTAGACCAGGAGCTGAACTCACGCAGGCTCATCCTGGATGCCCCAGCTTGGTGGGGAGCGGCAGCAGCAATGGGCCACAGGAACAGGCCGCTTCTAATGCCCTTTGTTTTCTCCCGTGTTCTCCTCACCGCGGTTCCACCATGGGGTGGGTGCGGCGCATGGCACCCTTGCCTGAGGGTGCTTCCTGCTCTCGGGCTTACCAGCCTCTCCGGGTAGCACGCTAAATTGCTATTTACATCTCAAGTTTCCTGTACGATGTTTAAAACCAAACTGATGACCTTGTTTAAGGTACAGGGCCTGCTGCATCATTTCTCGCTTTTCTGTAAGATCGGGAGTGAGTTCCCAAAGCTTTCCCCGACCAGCCCTCTGGATTCAGGCTGAGCCCCTTCTAGGCAGCTCTGAGCCCTTCCAAGGGAAGGACTTGTGACCCTGAATGTGTCCAAGAGAGCGCCGAGATGGAGCTCACTTTCCCAAATGTTCCTGTTGCAAACCTGACACCCAGGGTTCAAATCTAAGTCATGAATAGAAGCCAACCGGAGACTAAATGCGCAAAATCATGCATTTCGGAGCACAGTTCTTAACTAACGGGCCTGAGGCCAACAACATGGTAGAAACTTACAAGGGAAGTTCCTCACAAAGCTTTGTGGAGGGGCTGGCCCTGTGGTGTAGCGGGTAAAGCCATCGCCCGTGACACCACCATCCCATATGGGCACGGACTCAAGACCTGGCTGCTCCACTTCTGACCCAGCTCCCTGCTAATGTGCCTGGGAAAGCAGCAGAGGATGGCTCAAGTGCTTGGGCCCCTGTACTGGCACGGGAGACCCGGATGAAACTTCTGGTTCCTGGCTGCAGCCTGCCCAGCCCCAGGTACTGCTGCCATTTGAGGAGTGAACTAGCAGATGGAAGATCTCTGTCTCTCCCTCTCTCTCTCTCTGCAGCTCTGCATTTCAAATATATATACACACACACACACACACACACACACACACACACAAATACAAAGTTCTGTGGCAAGTATGCATGATCTTCTCATTCCATTTTCCCATGAACCTTTGAACGTCTCTCGAGCGAGGTCTGGAGCGCTCTGCTCTTGCCCGGGGAGGCCACCAGCACACTCACGGCTGGAGATTAAGGCTTGGTTTTCCTGCTGAGCTGATTTCTCCCCATAGTTGTTTATTTTCTTTTTTTTAAAGATTTATTTATTTATTTGAAGGGCAGAGGCGGCGGGGTGGGGGTGTCTTCTGTCCACTTGTTCACTCCCCAAATGGCTGCAGTGGCCAGAACTGTGCCGATCCGAAGCCAGGAGCCAGGAGCTTCCTCCAGGTCTCCCCTGCAGGTGCAGGGGCCCAAGCACTTGGGCCATCTTCTACTCCTTTCCCAGGCCATAGCACAGAGCTGCATTGGAAGTGGAGCAGCCAGACCTGGAACCGGTGCCCATATGGGATGCCCCACCTGCTACGTCACAGCGCTGGCCCCCAAATTGTTTATTTTCTAACCCTGACGAATGCTTGTCAGCTGTCCAGTGTCTTCTGTTGCAGTGCAGT
The DNA here is from genome assembly GCF_964237555.1 of Oryctolagus cuniculus. Lineage (NCBI taxonomy): Eukaryota > Metazoa > Chordata > Mammalia > Lagomorpha > Leporidae > Oryctolagus > Oryctolagus cuniculus. The sequence continues at coordinate 5,281,395 of NC_091446.1, forward strand.
TATGAGAGGAATATAATAATGTGATCACACACATGGCAGTGAGGCCCAAGGAGTCCCGGCGGCACTCGTGACGCGTCGTCAGGCACAGCCCCCCCACCCCCACCCCCAGGTGCAGCCTCTCATTTTCACAACAGACTCCAGGGAAGACGGCGGACTTTGAAAATTCTGCGTAGAATTTGCCATGAGTTCAATCAGCGAGTTCTGCCCTGGCACGGGTTTCCTGGCGTCTGAGTAGGTTTGGTTCTGGTGCAGCAGCTGTCTGATGCCGCAGCAGCTAGCAGGAGTTTTTAGCTGATGTTCACGAGCCTGGACCCAGCACCATGTGCGATGATCTGAGACGGCCCCAGGCGTCTCGCCGGGGTCTCCCTGACTTGGCCTCGAAGGGGAACGCCCTCCTCTGGTGGTCCGCGGTCTCTGCCAGCTGGTGGGGGAATACCGCAGGAAGAGTCGCCGGGCTTCTCAGCCAAGGTCTGTGGCCAAGCAGGCTTCCTGGAAGCGGTGTGCTCCCCGGAGCGTCCGCCAGTGCTTGCTCAGAGGCCACAAGGCTCTTGGAAAGAACCGCTGCGGGACGGGACGGCAGAGGGTGCGCGCTGGCCCGACCATTCTGATTCCGGGCCTCCCTGAGTCCTTGGGTCAGTACTTGGTGTGCAAATCGCAGGCAGTGGCCCTGGCCTCACACACTCACACACACACACACACACACACACACACACACACACCGGAACCCCCTCGTCTGCCTGCCTGAGGCCGCCAGCTGCGGGCAGGGACAGGGCCCGCCCCAGAGGAAGTGATCTGACAGAGAGCTGCTACCTGCCAGTCCCAGCTTAAGGCAAGGACATGCCTGGGCGTGAGTGCACTGGGCTGCGTGTGCCAGAGCTCCTCACGCAGCAGCTGAGTGGCTGGAATGCGTCCACCCGTGGCCACACTACGTGCTGGGGTCCAGCGCCTTTGTCCGTGCCTGTGCGAGCCCAGCTGACTGTCGCTGGCTAAGCAGACCACACGGGGCACCAAATCGCTGGGGAGACCTTTGCCAATCCTGTCTCTCGTGTGTCCCACACAGGCTGAGGGGACAGCTCCGCGCTCACACAGGGGATGTCCGAAAGCCCCCAGACTTTGCATGCCCCCCCCCCGCCTCCCCAGCGCTGGGCAGTGGCCGGAGCAGCTGTGCTACCCTCACACACGTGCTCCAGCCACATGGACCGGAGCAGCAGCTGTGGCAACTGCCCCGGGAAGGGAATCCTCTCCCTGGGGCACAGTTCTGATCCTGAGTCTCAGACCGGAGACTGTGGGGGGTGGGGGCGTGGCTGCCTGGGTGGGGGAGGGGAGGAGGCACAGACACCCTTCCTGGCTGTCTGCAGGGCTCTCGCGCACACACTCCGGATGCTCCTGACCCGCCGGGCTGCGGCCTCAGAGAAGACTTCCGGTCCATCAGGGACTGGAAGGCAGGAAGGGGCAGGAGCAGCCTTCCCCTGCCCCCTGGCAAACCCAGAGAATGCTGTGCTGTTCTCACCGACTTGAAATTGCAACAGAGACCCCAAGTCCTTTCAACCCTGAAACTGCACAGCAGCGAGAGTGGGAGATCCGGGACACGGCGTCCTTGGACGGCTGTCAGAGCACCGTCCTCCGTTTCACCGTTTGGCTTTCCCGCCATGCCTGAGGGCGCAGCAGCTGTGGCTGGCACAGGGAGATGGCGTGGCCGCCGTCACCCAGGCTGACGGCACACGGGACAGCCTGTCATCGAAGCCAATGCCGCCGCAGTGTCTTCACCCACCTGGTGACGTCGGCGAGGGGCGGACTATGAACCTTTCATCACCACTGACGTAGACAGGAAGAGGCACCCACGCGGTGTGCTCTCCGCTGTGGTTCCTCTGCACCCATGTTACTACACGGACCCCAGAGAAACGGGCAGCCACGGCCGCTTCACGGGCGTGTCATGTTGACAGCTGCTGAGTGCACACATGGCTCTGGTGTTGTTAAGGCAGACTTGACGGCTCGTTAGGCCACATCTAAGTATTGTATGCTGACATGAGTATAATACAGGCGTCTCTGCTCTCAGCTCAAATGATTGTTAAAGCGACAAAATAACTAAGCCATTCTGCGGCGTTGGCTTGGTGGCCCGTGGCATTGCACTAGCAAGGTGCAGCCTAACTCTACAGAGCTGGCTAACAAAGATTCTTGCATGGATGATACTGGGGGTGTGGAGTCGATATTTCTAGATGGTGGAATTGACTTAGAGGGGAAAAGATGTTTTTGTTGAAGCGTTTGTTTCAGATTACAGGGTTTCAACGCTAATGCTGTTAGCAGTAGAGCAAGAGCCCCCCCGCCCCCTGCATGTGCGGCAGCTTCTGATTGGTCTGTGGAGCCGCCCGTCAACAGAGAAGCAAGCCCTGCAGTGAACCGCTGACCACAGAGCATGCTCCAAAGATGCCCAAAAAGAAGACTTTGAGAAAAGTTCTGAGTGCCGACTGCACGGCGCTCCCTTGCTGGGTGCCTTGCAGGCTCCTGTGCACACAGCACCCTCAGCTTGCAAACAAGCTGTGGCCTCCTTGTGTCTTCCTCTGGAGAGCGTGGGGGAGCAGCAGTTCCCACGGGGGTGCGGCCCGTGGGGCTCACGCTCAGCCTTAGCACACTCTGCCGCCGCCCTTCTCCTTCCCAGGCTGGCTGCTGGCTACACAGCGTGGTGTGCTGGGGAGGGCGCAGGAGACAGGATCTCAGATCGGCCGGCAGGACTCGGGAGGCCGAATGTTTGTGTTCTAACCCCTGTGTGGCCGTCCTTAGAGATGGGACCTCAGAGGAAGTATTAAACTCCAATGAGGTGGTAAGGTTGGGGCCCTGACCCCACTTGATGGGGGTCCTGGTAGGGAAAGAGCCTGGACAGCGCCTGCTCTCCCGTGTCAAGAGCTGAGCACACAGCGGGTGATGGCAGCCTACGAGCCGAGAGAAGACCCCAGGATGAAACCACGTCACCAGCACCTTGATCGTCAGACCTTCACCTCCAGCTCCGTGAGAAGGTAACGACTGTGGTGCAGGCCACGCGGCCCATGCTCATCCCGGCAGCCGGCGCTGACCAGCGGGACCCCTGCTGTCCTCTGCGGGAGCAATGCTCCTTGCCAGCCTCCCGTCTCCTGTTACCAGGTCTCTGCTGGTGAGTGCGTTCCAGGCCCTGTGTGCACCCCGAGGTCTGCTGTGGCTCCCACGGGCCCCCCGCGCCTGGGTCTACTCTCTGGGAGCTCTAGGCAGGTTTGACACCTGGCAGCGTTAGCTTACTCCCATCTACCCACGGGGCATCCAGGAGCTCCTTGACTCACTGTGCACATTCCAAGGAAGAGGCTAGAGACCTCTGGAGAGTCAAGGCCCTTCTCTTTATGATTTAAAGTAGATGTAGATATAGAGACATGGAGATATAAATAGATACATAATCATAGATATATGGATATAGATAGATATATAGTCATAGATAAATATAGATATAGATATAGATATAGATATAGAGACATGGAGATATAGATAGATAGTTATAGATATATGGATATATAGTCATAGATATATGGATATAAGTAGATATATAGTTATCGATATATGGATATAGATATAGATATATAGACATAGATATAGATATAGAGACATAGAGATATAGATAGATACATAGTCATAGATATAGATACATATAGATATATAGACATAGATATAGAGACAGAGATATAGATAGATATGTAGTCATAGATATATGGATATAGATAGATATATAGTTATAGATAAATATAGATATAGATATAGAGACAGAGATATAGAAAGATATATAGTTATAGACATATGGATATATATATATAGATATAGATATAGATATAGAGACATAGATATAGTGATAGAGATAGAGATATAATTACTTGAAGAGACAGAGACAATGCCTGCAGTAGCAAGGGCTGGTCCAGACTGAAGCCAGGAGCCTGGAACTCAGTCCGGATCTTCCACGTGGGGGCAGGAACTCAGTCCGGATCTTCCATGTGGGGGCAGGAACTCAGTCCGGATCTTCCACGTGGGGGCAGGGGCCCAAGGACTTGAGACATCGTCTGCTGCTTCCCGGGACGCACATCAGCAGGAAGCGGAGTCAGAAGCAGAGCCAGGACTCCGACGAGGCTCTGCAGTATGGAATCCCTGCACCAATGCCCGTCCCAGGCCCTTGTTCTATCCAGACTAGCAGAGGGAGATTTGTCTTCCAGGTTACATCTTGAATTCCTGTCCCTGGCACCCAATCTCCATGAGTTTGCGTTTCAGGCAAAGCACTTGATTTCCTAAAGAGTCAAGAAAATGACTCTCACCTTCTCTCAAAGCTTGACTTTCAAGGTGCAGAGTGGGCTCAGCCTCTGCCTAGGTGGGGACGTGGCCTGAGTGTGTGCTGCAAAGGTCCCAGTGGTGGTGGTGGTAAGAGGCGGCGGGCCTAGCAGGAGCAGGTTAGGTCACTGGGGCGCTGCCCTGGGAAGGGATGTGGGACCCCCCGGTTAGCTCAGGAGAGCATTGCCATAGAGAGCAGGCCTGACCCCTCCCTTCCACGGCTCACTGTCATCATGAGTGATCTCTCCCTCTTTCTTGTGCTCCCAACAGGATGCCCTCGGCTAGACCGGACAGAGCCGAGGGGACCCTTCCCAGAGCCCGCCAGAGCCTTCAAAACTGTGAGTGAATGAAGCTCTTTCTTCGTAAAGCATCCAGCCTCGGGCATGTTGTTAGTGAAAGTAGAGTCTTTGTTTCCTGAGATTTACCCGTTGCTTTGTTTTCTGAGGCAAAAAGGCTGATGGCTTATGAACAGTGTTCCCACTACATTTCCAAAGCACGGCCATCTCACTCGTTATTCTCAGAGAACTCCTAGGACTTAGAGGTAGGTAGGCTTTGGGCTGCTTCCCACTTAAATAGGGGCTGTAGAAAGGGGTGGAAATAGTTCCGAAAGTCACAGGTGAATGGGAAGTTATGATCACTAAGTCACACATGAATGGAATATTTATCTCTAAATCACATATGAATAGAATATTATAATGTCTAAGTCACATATGCATGGAATATTATAATCTCAAAAGTCCCATTTGAGGGGAATACTGTAATTGCTAAAGTCACATAGAGAGAAATATTCTCTAAATCACATATGAATAGAATATTATAATAGCTAAAGTCTCATGAGTGGAATATTATAATCTCTAAGTCACCTATGAATGGAATATTTATCTCTAAATCACATATGAATGGAATATTATAATGTCTAAGTCACATATACATGGAATATTATAATCTCTAAATCACATACCAAAGGAATATTATATCTCTAAATTACATATGAATGGAATACTATAATCTCTAAATTACATGCCAAAGGAATATTATACATCTAAATCATATTTGAATAGAATACTATAATCTCTAAGTCACATGTGCATGGAATACTATAATCTCTATGTCACATATGAATGGAATACTGTAATTGCTGAAGTCACATATGGATGGGATATCATAAAGCTAGAGTCACATGGGGATGGGATATTGCTATATTAAAATCCCTCTGAATAACCCCGTAGGTGCCATCTTGAGGGCAAACTTAACACCTCCCAGTAGGAGCCAGTGTTTCCTCCAGCTCTGAACCAGACGGGTGGAGCACCCAGCGAAGAGGCTGGCAAGTTTAGGGAGCGTGCTCGGTGGGAAGCATTTCCTTTCACACACGCGTCTGCTCAGCCTGGCGGCGTGATGGGGCTCCCCTCGGATCCTGCCTCCGCACAGAGGCCGCGGCGGGATGCTGAGCAGGCGTCCGAGCACTGGCTGCACTCTGCTCGCTCTCCCTCCCCGAGCTCACCTCTGAATTGAGAGGCTTGCGGGTGTGAGTGCTCCCACTGCGGACGCCCACAGAGATGGAGTTAGCCAGAGGACAGGTGCAACTCGCCCAGCTAGTTCTTATTTTTTATTTTCATTCATTTGTTCAGTTTATTTGAGAAGGAGATATATACATACATACATACATACATACATATATACAGAGAGAGAGAGAGAGAGAGAGAAGACCTGCCTTTTGCTGTTCACTCCTCAGTGCCTGCCATAGCTGGAACTGGGAGCCAGGTTGAAGCCAAGAGCCAGGAGCTCAATCCAGTTCTCTCACATACACGGTGGCGGGGCCCCAACCGCTTGAGATACCACCTGCTGCACCTCGGGATGGATGTTAGCCAGAAGCCAGAATTGTGAATGGGGCTGGGACTCAGGCCCAGGCACTCTGATATGGGTCATGGGCAAGGCATCCCCCAGGCCACACACCCACCCCTGCCCAGGTTACTCCAGGCTGAGGACTTGGGCATGAGACTTGGGCCATGGATGTCTTCCCGCAGACCCCCGAGCTCTTAAAGTGACACAATGCTGTAGACGGCGTGGGTGTGCATGAGAACTGAAGATTCAGACATATTTTTGGATTTCACTAAAATTTAAGGTAATTTACTGACCCCAAGGAGACTTAAATTATGGAGTAGGATCCCTCAAAGCTTCAAGGCAATAAAATTAGAGAATATTTGCTTTGGAAACTTGTATCCTTAGCAACAAAAATGTCAGTTCCTGTGGAATTAAGTTGGTTTATCACAAAGGGAGTCAACCAGACTGAGGCACCGTGGGACGTGGACAGTCTCATGCTTCTCCCCAGCACGTGGCCCCCATGGGTGCTGAGACCCTCTCCTCACCAACGCCTCCAGCACGTGGCCCCCGTGGGTGCCAAGACCCCCTCCTCACCAACGCCTCCAGCACGTGGCCCCCGTGGGTGCCAAGACCCCCTCCTCACCAACGCCTCCAGCACGTGGCCCCCGTGGGTGCCAAGACCCCCTCCTCACCAACGCCTCCAGCACGTGGCCCCCGTGGGTGCCAAGACCCCCTCCTCACCAACGCCTCCAGCACGTGGCCCCCGTGGGTGCCAAGACCCCCTCCTCACCAACGCCTCCAGCACGTGGCCCCCGTGGGTGCCAAGACCCTCTCCTCACCAATGCCTCCAGCCACGGGGGCTTAGTTTTTCTGTCACCAGCTGCTTCTCTCCACTCTTCCTTGTGTGTCTGGCCCTGTCTGGCAAAGCAACGTTGCTCAAGTTCTCTCCTTGATGTCAAAAGTACTGGAGAAGGCCAGCGCTGCGGCTTACTAGGCTAATCCTCTGCCTTGCGGCATCGGCACACCGGGTTCTAGTCCCAGTCGGGGCGCCGGATTCTGTCCCGGTTGCCCCTCTTCCAGGCCAGCTCTCTGCTGTGGCCCGGGAGTGCAGTGGAGGATGGCCCAAGTACTTGGGCCCTGCACCCCATGGGAGACCAAGATAAGTACCTGGCTCCTGCCATCGGATCAGTGCGGTGCGCCGGCCGCAGCACGCTGGCCGCGGCGGCCATTGGAGGGTGAACCAACGGCAAAGGAAGACCTTTCTCTCTGTCTCTCTCTCTCACTGTCCACTCTGCCTGTCAAAAAAAAAAAAAAAAAGTACTGGAGAGACAGACGCTTTCCTAATGCTGAGAGATTGCTTTTACACTTGGATCTGGTTAAGATTTATTTATTTGAAAGAGTTACACAGAGAGAGGAGAGACACAGAGAGAGAGGTCTTCCATCCGATGGTTCACTCCCCAGATAGCCACAACGGCTGGAGCTGTGCCGATCCAAAGCCAGGAGCCAGGAGCTTTTTCTGGGTCTCCCATGTGGGTGCAGGGGCCCAAGGACTTGGGCCTTCCTCTGCTGCTTTCCCAGGCCATAGCAGAGAGCTGGATCGGAAGTGGAGCAGCCAGGACTCGAACCGGTGCCCACATGGGATGCCGGCACTTCAGGCCAGGGCGTTAACCCACTGCACCACAGCCCCAGCCCCTGAATCTCATCCTAAGAGGTTGGAGAGGCATCTCGTCTCTCCCTGCAGATGCCCCAGGTCGGTTCTTTGCGGTGGACATTTCAGCACTGACCTCGCTCAGGGTTCCGTGTGATGAGCTTGACGGATGAGACCCGAGAGGTCCTATCTGCTGCAGCCTAGGCCAGAAGTAGAAGCCAGGCCGCACCCTGGCTTTCCAGATTACGTCCAAGAAGCAACATCGCTGCTGATGCAAAAAACAGCCGGGCAAGTTCTATCAAACTCAGATCATAACCGCACAGTGATACGACGGCGAGCTATCCAAAACTTGTCACTTTATCTCCCTGCTATAGAACACGTGCATTTCCCTAAACATGTATTGTTAATAACCCATAAAATGTGAATGTCACCGAGAAATGCATTATTAACAACATAATCTGCGAAATACACACGCTGGTTTTCTCCAGACTCTAAATTCCTGAGCTCCCTTTGTCCCGAGGTCAGTGAAGAGAGGAGCCTACAGAGGGCGGTGTGTAATGACTGAGAGAGGTCGCGATCCCGTGCAATCAAGGAGTCCGCGTAGGATCCATAGGTCTGACCAATAAGCAGGATCCCGAACCAGACTCTTCCTCCGAGTCGACAAGTTTCAGACGCACCATGGAGCGGTGTGTCTTCAGAGATGAGCTGTGTGTGTTCTGTTGTTCGGGGGTCCTTCCAAAAAATGGGAATTGACATCCAGGAACCACACCCAGGCCACTGCGGGTGCCATTCTTGTTCCCACCATACGAGTTTGGAGGTGTGGTGCAAAGACCTGCAGGGACAGTCGACCCAGGGCTGTGAGCTTATGGACACCATGTCCCAGCCTACAGTGGTGACCTGGCTCTACCATGGATTCCATCGGTGTTGGGAGGTGCGTACCATAATTCAAATCTTGCACGAAGACAATGGGAGACGTCGACTTCAGTCTTTGCTGGTGCCTTTAGGAGCCTCCTTGACTCTGAGAAGAGCTCGTGTCCAACGGTGATGGGAGCGGAGCTCCCACATGTGGTGGAAATTCACTTGGCCAGAACCTCTGAGAGGCACTAGGGCATCATTCAGGATATTGCTTCTGAAATTCTCATTTGCAGCTTTGCAAATAACTTTCAAAAGTCATTGGGCCATAAAGAGTTTTCATTACCCTGGAGTTGAGTCAACAGCAAGTGCTTGCCCGTTGAGGGGAACTGTGCTGGGTACTCCAGGTATGTCCCAGAGTGGAAGTGGCACCACAAAGTCACCCACTAGCAAAAGCCATCTGGATTAAGTCCTCTACAAGCAGGTGGGTGGCAGGACACCTCCAGTGAAAGCAACAGAAGAAATATTTCTACCAACGTTGACTAAAGGCTTAGATTTGGTTATATAAAAATGAGAGGGGCCAGCGCCACGGCTTACTTAGTTAATCCTCTGCCTGTGGCGCCGGCATCCCATATGGGTACAGGTTCTAGTCCCAGCTGCTCCTCTTCTGATCCAGCTCTCTGCTGTGGCCTGGGAAAGCAGTAGAAGATGGCCCAAGTCCTTGGGCTCCTGCACTCACATGGGAGATCCGGAAGAAGCTCCTGACTCCTGGCTTCGGATCGGCACAGCTCTGGCCATGGTGGCCATTTGGGGGGTGAACTAACGGAAGGAAGACCTTTCTCTTTGTCTTTCTCTCTCGCTAACTCTATTGGTAAAAAAAAAAAAAAAAAAAAAAAAACCTGGTGATGTCTGAATGCATCAGCCTCCGCTTCTGCCCCCAGATCAGCTGTTGGAACTTGAGCATCAACATGAGAATGTTAGGAGATGGAGCCCTTGGAAGCTTATAGAAGGCGTCTGTCCCTTCCGCCATGCGAAGACGCAGCAAGAGGCAGCGTGGATGCAGTGAGCTCTCACCAGACGCGGAACCTGCCCGGGCCTTGCTCTTGGCCTCCTCAGCCCCGGGAGCTGTGAGAAGTGCACTGCTGTGGTTCCTAAATGCCCAGTCGGAGGCGCTGCGCAGCGTCAGACGACCTTGCAAACCAAGGTCAAAAGGTTCATGGAAAGAGGGGACAAATGTTTGGAAGGGTGATGAAGGCCACGATCCTTTCTAAACACCTCCGGTAGCTCAGTGAAGGAAGCCAGCCCGGTGGGAAGATGGTGAAGAGGCAAGAATAAGCCCTTCTCACACACGAAATACGAAGCACTCGAGCTCCGGAAGGGATGCTGTTAGAATTAGGAGATGCAAACCTGCCGGAAATTGTTTTGAGATGAAGAGAGGACCGTCAGGGAAAGCCCAGGGAACGGGGTGATTCGAGCTGAAGGCCATTGCCTCTGACACGCCCTGTTCTGGGGCTCTGCCTGCTCCCCAGGCCACCCACCCACCCACCCACCTCTGCTCTGCTGACGCCTGCTATGGAGAGCAGCTCACTCACAGGCCCGGAATGCACCCTGCAGCCGCAGGGAAGCCAGGGCTCCCAGGAGCTGCAGTGAGTGGGAGTCCATCTCAGAGCCTGGCGGGGAAACGCTGCAGAGACCAGAGGCACAGGGGGCAGCAGCCGGCCCCCTAGCTGGGTCTGGAAGGGCCAGGCCAGGCAGCACCTCGTGCAGGCACAGGCTGGAGAGAGCCCACAGGCGGCAGCAGGCCCAGCACCTTCATCTGAAGAACAAGTATCCACCTGCTGGAAGGCCATTTATAAAGGGTTCATTACCAGCAAATACATGGCAGGGTCATGTGCAGGGGCAGCCCTGACTGACAGGGTGGTGGGAGGGGCATGGGTGGTGAGTGAACCTGAGACTCCAATGGAGCCAGCACAGCCCTCTGCGTGGGGCACTGTCTGCTCTCCTGCACGTCAAGTCCACAGACAGCCCTGGGGCCTGGGCATCACCTGCACGGGGACCCCCTTCTTAGGGTCCCTGAGCACAGGGGTCTCAGGAGATGATTGAGAGACCCAGCTGCTGTCCCTGCGCCCAGGTGTAACACCAGAATCCTGCTGTCCCTGTGCCCAGGTGTAACACCGGCATCCTCCAGCCACTACATGATCCAAAAGGACCCTATGAGACAAAGCTGTCAGCCACCTGAGCTAAGCCACGGCAAAGGTTTCGGGTGGAGGTTCTTGGCCATGGTGAAGGGAGAGCTGGCAGTGCCCAGGGGCCCTCAGCACCTGGGCTGTGAAGACCCACCTCCACGGACGTCGATTTTCATGAATAATGGTATCTGACCCTGAAAAAAATGTTTACTCAAAAATTGTGTGGATGGCCCTGGTTTCTCCTTCTGTCACCTGGGGCTTCCGAGTCCTACTGGCTTGTCCCAGGCTTGTCTTTGGGGTTGAGAGCCCGAGTGCCCTGTGCGGATGGGGGTGCCGAGCACAGGTGCGCTTTGGGATGGTCCGCTGTGTGTGAACACGCCCTACCTAGCAATGACCTTGAAGTGTAGGGCGGACGCCAGGACGCAGGCTCCAGCTCCTGTGCAGGTCAGGAGCAGAACTGGACGTGGGGGCGTGGCTCAGGTGGGAGGTCCTGTCCAAGTGCTGACCGAACGGGTTGTTTGATTATGCTGAGTCCATTTACTAAAAAATAATTCCCAAGATGAAAACAATCGGAAGAGACAAGGAAATGATGCCAAAGGGCGCCATTGTCCATGCCGAGCCAACAACCGCAGCAGGAGGACGGCCTTGGGGACAGCTCTCCCTGGAAGTGCCCCGAGGACACCCCGAGACGCTGCAACCCCCGCAGTGTTGGCAAGACTGCCCCCTGTGTCTCCACTGGGGTATTGCACCCAAGCACTGAGCCGGCAGCAGGCAAGAGACCCCATTCCCGGGACTGAAACTCCAAGTGCAGGCTTTCACGTTCAAATCCGTTTCATTGAGACCAAGTGAGATCTGCACAGAAGTGACATTTGAAAGTTTCCAGTGGTGCCGGGGGAACAAAGAGCAGCATTATGCTGGAAAGAGCAGCAGACGAGAGTGCCCAGGTGGAATTAGGGCTGGATTAGGAGGCCAGCGAGGGACAAGGCCGGGAGAGAGGCTCTGCGGTTCCAGACTTCGGTCTGCAGACAACACGGGCACAGGAAAAGCCACAGCGCACTCGGGGCTTCCCTGCTGGGGAAGACAGAGGTAGGTGGGGAGGGGGGGCGCCTGGGGCCTCTCAGTGCAGCAGTGAGGAGCTGACTGACACGGGTCGACACGCCTCGCGTGGCCTCTCATGAACACTTCCGGGATCTGGTTAACATTCTGTTTCTCGGGACAGGGAAGACAATTAATTGGCCAACATATATCCAGTAAGTGTTTTAAAAAGCATAAATAAAAAGAAGGGCCAGTATGATCTCAACTGTGTTAAGATCATGAAATAGATACAAACGTATCTGGGCCAGAATATGATTATCTGCAGACAGCAGGCGTGTGACGGCTTTTGCTTTGTTAGTTTCTAACGTCTTTGCCATGAACGTTGCATTGTGTCCTACAGCTGCTCTAACCAAGCATCTCAAACTTAGAGCCACCACCTTTCTCGTTTTACAGTTCCGTGCATCAGAGGCCGGCGCGGATCTCGCTGGGGGAGATCCAGGCATCAGCCGGCCGGGGCTGTCTCCTTTCCAGGGGCTCTGGGGAAGGGGCCACTTGGGCTCCCCCAGGTTGCTGGCAGAGCGCAGCTCCTGTGCTGTGAGCTCCTGGAGGCCTGTTCCTCGCTGTCAGGGGCCTTTCTCGGCACCTCCAGGCTGCTCAGATTCCCTGCTTCATGGTCCCCTGCATCCCTGGTTGAAGCCAGGAACGGTGAGTCAAGTCCCTCTGAGAGCTGACACTTCTCCTGCCTCTCTGTCCCTGGAATCTCACCGGCTGACGCTTCTGCCCGCCTGCTGCTGTCAAGGACATTGGGTCCCAGAGGACTCGGGCTGATCTCTGTTTTCAAGTCAGTCGGTGTCCGCCTTGTTTGCAGCTTGCATTCCATCTGCAGCCTTCGTTCTCTTTTGCCCTGTAACGTGACATGTTCTCAGCGTCACACTGGGGGTGACTATCTGGGGACCCAAATCCCGCCTATCACAAACGTTTCCTTTTAACTCATGAAAAAGAAAGTCCCTGTAACAGGAGCCGGCTTGAGCAAGGCGCAGAGCCTGGGCCATCTTTTGGCCTTTAAACAGTAAATGCGTGGTCAGTCTTGGCTACAAACGGCTGACCATCTCCGTGAGCCATCCAACTTTCCTAAAATCCTCGGGCTCCTTGGACCTCTCAACTGAAATTCCAACTCGCTTGGTAAAACGCTTCAATTTTTATTTTTTAGTGATGAACTGCTTTTGTTTTTTCTGATTTCACATGTCATGCATGATTTCCCATGGTGCCAGTGTCCCCGTCCCCAAGTGCGTAGTCTCTGCTTCTGACTTCACAGCACTTCCCATGGAGAGGCAGTGCGCTGCCAGTTAGAGCGGTCACCACTGGGACGTGCATTGGCCAGTGGACACAGGGCCCCACGAGGCAAGCAGAGGCGTGGAGAGGGTGCTCACCCCAGGGTTTGACCTCTCCTCTTGCTCTTTGGACCACATGATGAGGCCTGACCTCGGGGAGATTGAGAAGCCTGTCCAGCTCAAGTCCCTAGAGCCACGAATCCACCACTCCCAGAAGTGTGAATGTGGCCGCCCAGGGCCACCCTGAGTGCGCCCGGCTGTCCGCTGACCACCAGACCCACCAAGGCAGCTGGAGCCCAGGAACAGCGCCCCGGACTCACACACAGTCATAACAAACCGTGATACTTGTCTTCAACTTCAGCCATCAGTCCTGGAGCAGCTTGTCACACGGCAAAGGCTGCCTGATATTAACAACAATTTGTAGTTGCAAAAAAACGTAATAAGGAAACAAGTCACTCATAATTCCGTTGACCCAAAGGTAACCAGTGTGCATTGGATTTTTGTGTCTAGTTAGTGACATGGCTAGAGAGAAGGAGAGAGAGAGAGAGGAGAGAGAGAGAAGAGAGAGAGAGACAGACAGATGACAGAAACTCACATGGACTTTGTCTGATGCTCTACTTTTGTCTTGCACCCCCCCCCCCCCCCGTCGCGTTGGTGTCACGACGTCCGTCATTAGCAACTTTTGGAAAGCGGGGCCTTCCCTGAGCTGACAGCTTTCCAACACCGCAATCTCCCTGGTGGTCACTCTGTTGACCGTGTCAGCTCCTTTGTCAGGCTGGTACCAGTGGGTCTGTGAGTGTGACCTGGTCAGGCCATGGCTGTGAGCATTTTCAAGAAATATGTCCAAAAGCCCCCAGCAAATCCACAGGCAGTCCACTGCTTCCTCTAGGCCTCCAAACGGTACGACTGGGGCACTTACCCCTCACTTTCCAACCCTCCCTGCTCTCCGCCCCCGAGTCACGTCCCTGTTCCTCCATGCGCTGTCCCCATTCTTAGGTGGATGCTAGGGGTCATGGGCAAGAGCCAGGGTGGACACACCTCTGTCCGTGTGGACACATGTGCAGAGGCCACACAGATGCACCTGCTGGGCTTCTGGGCCTCCTGGCTGCCTGGTTGAGTCTTCACCTCCTCTGCCTGTTCCTCGCCTGCAGCACAAGTCCCGGAATCTTCCTGGCAGAAATAAACCAACCACAACAGACCAGAGGTACAAGGGGTCAGCCATCAGGGTGCTTTTCCTTGGGGTGGGGTGGGGGAGGTGAGTGTGAGAACACTGAGGCAATTGATGGTTTGTTCAGCCCAGTGGACAAGTGCTGGCGTCACTAAAGTTCCAAGGAGACTTTTAGAACAAGGCGGCCTGCCTGGCTCGTGTGTCACAGCTCAGTGTCAGAAGCCAGCCTTGGCCGTCTGGCTCTTCCATGGTTTCCCTGTGCACACAGCCTGAGGCACCTGGGACTGAGGGTCATGGAGGGTGGGGGCGGGGGACGGGAGGCTGAGGGCATTTACCCAAAAGCTCACGCGTGACAGCGCTAAGGACAACTTGAAAGCAGAGGGCTGAGTGTTGTGCCTTTACGTGGACGTAGGAGCCAGCGTGGAAAATGTGGCGAAGTGCCAGCTAATAATATTATTAATAATAACATCACTGCAATTACTGCAGTAAGAATGCGCCCATTCTCACCTCTGGGCTGATGTGACCTGAAGAAGCTCCAGTGACAGAGAGTTACATTTGTCCCAGGTGTCTCAACCTCTCTCTCATAGCTCTGCTTTTTCACTCCTCTCTCTCTCTCTCTCTCTGTGTGTGTGTGTGAGTGTGTGTATGTGTGTGTATCTTTTATTTGAAGCATGCTCTGTGTATAGCCGTACTCATAAATTGCTCACAACCAAGTGCCAGCTATCAGTCCACTGATGGAATGGTTTTGTGCAAGTTCAACAGAAGCCAAATATTTGCCTGAAAGATGGACTTTTCAGGTTAATAGCTGGTGTTTAGAATGACCTACACAAAACCCAGATTATTTTAGCCTCGCCGTGAATTCTTCATTCTTGCCATTACGCAAAGGTCAGCCTTTCTGTGGATGTGTCTATTAGAGAAATCCGAAATGGCATCTCATTGATCATTGTGCTCTTGGTGTGGGCACTCGGAGCACCAGGCGGCTGCCGGGAATTCCAGAAGGCTCAGACAGAGCTGGGCAGGCCGGCATTCGCATCCCATCAGGCTTCCACACTGAGAGGGCTGCTGGTCTTGGCGTGCGTTGGAAATGCATAGTGTGCAAATGCTGTTTTCTGTCATCCTGGCAATATGGTGGCTGGAGGCGAGGAGGTGGACTATTCGGAATAGACTTACCATCTGAGCCAATGCCAGCCTCAGCAGGTGCCCCTTGGCAGCTCCATCCTGCACCTTTGCACCTCCAGGCCTGGAGACAGAAAACATTCCCCAGTCCCTGGGAGCTCTGAATTTCAGGCCAAATAAACTCTGCCCATTGCTACAGCTATGGAAATAGATTTACATGGTCCAGAGAACTTAGTTGTTTGGATGAATTGTGTACTAAGTCCCATCAGGCAAGGAGGGTTGTCGCTCCCCCTCTTCGCGGAGGAACGACACAGGACCCTGCGCTGTTCTTTCGTCTGCTCGGCCCTCCCCGGGTTTGCTGCTGGTTCTTCCCGGGTTGGCTACTATCCCTTCCACCTCCGTGGAAGGGCAGTTCCCCCTGGCCACATTCCCCACTTCCGCAGGGGAGCGGCACACCGCCGGCCGGCTCTCTCGGGGGCTGCACAGGTGTTCCCCTTAGATGTTCCCCATAGATGTTCCTCGTAGATGTTCCTGGTGCATGCCGTCTCTCTCCTCCTATATAGTCCTCTCCACCAATCCCAACTCGGCTGCCCACACGCCGAGCACGCCGCTCTCCTCCAATCAGGAGCAGCTCCTGCAGCTTGTCAAGTTGGTGAGAGGCAGCTGGGTAGAAGCTGTTTACTTCTCTCCCAGCGCCATATTGTGGGAGAGCAGATGCATAGAATAAATCTTAATTCCAGTAACAGTATAGTCCGAATTGCTCCCCACAGATCCCCCTTTCTTTTTATTTTTGGCGTTGATACGCGCCTGTCTTCGGTGTCCCGCGGCACACACTCTGCTCTGCTTGCTAGAGTTGCCACAGGTTCTTACAAGTCCTATCAATCAGGCAAACCGAATCCGGGTCCTCTCTTCGCCATGTTGTGAGGAGGTTTTTAGGCGCTGATGCGTGCCTGTGTTCGGTGCCCTGCAGCGCATGCTCTGCTCTGCCCGCAGGGGCTTACAAGCTCTATCAGGCAAACCGAATCCAAGCCTTCTCATTGCCTTATTGTGGGGGAGACTTATTAGTGTTGGTTCGTGCCTATCTTCGGTGACCTGCAGCTCATACTCTGGTCGAGCTGCTTGCTGGCGCTTACCGCCTTAAATCAGGCAGACCGAATCCAAGCCTCCTAATTGTTACATTGTGGGGAAGCCTTACTGATGTTAATTCGTGCCTGTCTTCGGTGACCTGCGGCGCATAAGCTGCTAGCTGCCCGCAGGTGCTCATCGCCTCACTTGATTAGGCAGACCGAATCCAAGCTCTCACATTGCAGTGTTGTAGGGAGGCCTTTTTATTTCTCTATTTCTCTATCTCCGGGCATTCCTATTTCTCCCATTTTACTTCTATCTTCCAGCATTCCTATTTTTCTCACTTTACTTCTAAACTTCTGTTTCTCTTATCCCTGCGGCTTCCCGCTCTCATTCTTATCCCCGCGGCTTCCCGGCTGCGCCCGCCCCGAGGCTGCTTCTCGGCGGCTTCCCGGCTGAGCCGCTTCAGCCCGCGCCTCTCTCATCTGCGCAGCTTCCCGGCTTTGCGCGGCTTCCCGGCGCCTCGCCCCGCCGGCGGGTTCCCGGCTCTGCGCGCACGCTCCGCGGTCTCCACGCACTTCGCGCCCGCACCACGGCCTCGCGCCAACGCCCCGTGCTCTCTCTGCACGCGGCGGCTTTCGCGAATGTTTCCGCCACCACCGGCATTCAGTCCAAGTTCCCCGGACTAACCTGGCGAATCCTGGCGGCCCACGTCTCTGCCTCTGGTTCCAGATCTTCGCCTCTTGCTCCCCGGGGTGACTTGAAGAATTCCAAGATGGCTTGGCCTGCACTCGCGGCTTCATCCTCCCTAACATTTTTCTCTACCCGGTGTGTTTCCCTAAGTTTTCTTCCAACAATATTCCTCTCATTTCTCCTGGCTTCTCCCCACAGTCCGTATCCGAGTCCAAGCCTCTTCCAGGTTTCACTTTCGCTTTCAGTCTCCTAGCTTCCCCGCCATAGTCCGCATCCGAGTCTATGAAAGCTTTCACTTTCGCTTTCAATCCTAACTTCTTTCCCACAGTCCATATCCAAGTCTATGCCTAGGCTTTCAATAGCTTCTTCCGGCACCTTTCTCGTCCGGCTTTCCCCTAGGCTCTTCGCTAGTCTCTCTCTCCGGTAATTTTCCACTTCTTCCCGTTTCTTCCCTCCTAGGTTTCCTATCCGTCCTAGGTTTCCTATCCGTCCTAGGTTTCATATCCGAGTCACGGCACCGTTATGTCGCTCCCCCTCTTCATGGAGGAACGACACTAAGCCCTGCCTAGGCTTCATATCCGAGTCACGGCACCATTATGTCGCTCCCCCTCTTCGCGGAGGAACGACACAGGACCCTGCGCTGTTCTTTCGTCTGCTCGGCCCTCCCCGGGTTTGCTGCTGGTTCTTCCCGGGTTGGCTACTATCCCTTCCACCTCCGTGGAAGGGCAGTTCCCCCTGGCCACATTCCCCACTTCCGCAGGGGAGCGGCACACCGCCGGCCGGCTCTCTCGGGGGCTGCACAGGTGTTCCCCTTAGATGTTCCCCATAGATGTTCCTCGTAGATGTTCCTGGTGCATGCCGTCTCTCTCCTCCTATATAGTCCTCTCCACCAATCCCAACTCGGCTGCCCACACGCCGAGCACGCCGCTCTCCTCCAATCAGGAGCAGCTCCTGCAGCTTGTCAAGTTGGTGAGAGGCAGCTGGGTAGAAGCTGTTTACTTCTCTCCCAGCGCCATATTGTGGGAGAGCAGATGCATAGAATAAATCTTAATTCCAGTAACAGTATAGTCCGAATTGCTCCCCACAGAGGGTTGGTAGAGTGATAGACTCACACATTCATTCACTCAACCAAGCACTGCTGGAGCCAGCCTCAGCCTCGTGCTAACCACTGGAATCCCAAGCACACGAAGACCCTGCCCCTGTCACCTGGGAGAGATTTAGGTTCTCACAAGGGGAGACAAACAGGAAACCAGTACTTCTGCTGGAGGTGATAAGAGCTGGAGAAAATGCTATCGCAGCCCGAGACCGGAGTGCTGCCTCCGCACAGAAACACACAGCTTTTTAGACACAGCATGCCGGAAGGGAGGGAGCAGTGGCGGCTCCAAGCACGAATACGAAGCCAATGGGACCTCACGCTTCGCTGATGGGAGGAACAATTGTCAAACTACGTTGGACAGTCTGGCAGTTGCCTTCCAAGGCAAACGCGTGGCCATCCTCTGAGCCAGGAATTGCACGCCTGTGTTTATACCCAAGTGGAATGTGTGCAACACAGCTGCAGAGGCAGTTAGAACAGTTTCCTTGCAGGCATATTCATGAAGAGCTAGAAACTGGAAATAACCCAGATTCCATCAAACTGTGGCACGGAGCAGTAAACAGCTGTTCATACAACGGAATACCCTGCAGCACTAAAAAGGAAGTAGGCATTACAGCAGACATTGATCTCAAGGATGAGCAGAGCAAGAAATCAGACACAAAGGACCGCCCACTAGGATGCCATTTTATCTATGGTGACGGAAATTAGCAGTCATTACATCGGAGGAAGGGGCCCCAGGCGGGAAGCTTCTAGAAGTGTTCTGTCTCTCGACTGAGGTGGCAGCACAGGGTTGCACACCTAAGAAAGCTCGTGAAGGTGTGCACTTCGTATCCACGCACCTTGCTGTGTGTTTTACTCAGAAACTTCTTAAAGTCGAAAACCAACGGACAAACTGCGGCAGGTCACCTAGAAGATTCTCATGTCCATAGAAAACATGAGCAATATGGAGATAAAAGGTGTCATTCTCAACTGCCCTGGCAGGAAGAGGGGGAAGAAAGAACCAGAGCTGGTCAGGGACTAGCATGGGCTGCACCCGCTCACAGCACTGCCGCTTGAGAGAGGCTCCAGGAGCTCACCTCCTGCGTTTGTCAGTGGGTGACGGTAGAGGCCGGTGGTGTGAGCAGTGCGGCGAGCTGCACTGGTGACGCCGGATCCCGGAGGAGAGCATCTGTTACAGTCTCAGCTGCTCTGCCTCTGAGCCGGCCCCTGTGAGTCCGAGCCAGCTCCTGCAAGACTGACCCAGCTCCTGCGAGTCCGAGCCAGCTCCCTGCGAGTCTGACCCGGCTCCCTGCGAGTCTGACCCGGCTCCCTGCAAGACTGACCCAGCTCCCTGTGAGTCTGACCCAGTTCCTGCAAGTCTGACCCGGCTCCCTGTGAGTCTGACCTGGCTCCCTGTGAGTCTGAGCCAGCCCCCTGCGAGTCTGACCCGGCTCCCTGCAAGTCTGACCCAGCCCCCTGCGAGTCTGACCTGGCTCCCTGCGAGTCTGACCCGGCTCCCTGCGAGTCTGACCCGGCTCCCTGTGAGTCTGACCCAGCTCCCTGCGAGTCTGACCCGGCTCCCTGCAAGTCCAAGCCAGCCCCCTGCGAGTCTGACCCAGCTCCCTGTGAGCCCGAGCCAGCTCCCTGCGAGTCTGACCCAGTTCCTGCGAGTCTGACCCGGCTCCCTGTGAGTCTGACCCGGCTCCCTGTGAGTCTGACCCAGCTCCCTGCGAGTCTGACCCGGCTCCCTGCGAGTCTGACCCGGCTCCCTGCGAGTCTGACCCAGCTCCCTGCGAGTCCGCTAACGTAACTGGAAAGGCAGCCGAGGCCCCACCGCCCAGGTGGAGACCAGATGGAGTTCAAGGCTCCTGGCTTCAGCCTGGCCCAGCCCCGGCTGCTGCGGCCACTTGGGGAGTGAACCAGTGGATGGAGGATCTGTTTCCCTGCCTCACCCTCCCTCTCTGTCACTTTGCCTTACAAGTAAATGTATCTTTAATGAAGACAATTCCTAAGCTAATAACATCTAAAATCATCTATTACAATCTCAACACATCAAGATTCCGTCAATAATGGCCAAAGCAAGTATGTGCACACTTTCTCCAGGGAGAGCCACGATTTTAAGCGTGAGAACTCTTTGAATTTTTCCAGTGAAGATTTTTTTAGCTTTTAATTATAAGTCCTAGCATGAGGAAAAGCAGAAAGTGAAATATCACCCTTAATAATCCATCAACCAACTGAACAGTTGTCAGTTATTATTTTCCTCACGTGGTCGTTTTTAACTGTGTTTTATTGCGGGAAATTTGAAATGTTAGAAAGGAAAGTCATGTGATGAACTTCCAAGCACCTGCCACTCAGCCCTGGAAATTAGAAAGCCAAGGCTAACGTTGTTGCAAGGATAGCCCTTCTGATTTTCTTGTCTCCTACGCCAGAATTATTTACAGACAAAACTCCAATATGGCCTCATTTCTAGATGCATATTACTAAAAGTTCCTTTTAAACTATAACTGCAAGACTGCTGCACCCCTTTGAAGATCAGCAATTATTTCCTAACATCAAGTCCTGATCAGTGGTCGGATTTCTCCACGTCTCTCTCAGAGGGATTTTAGGAGTTGTTCAGACCTGTGGACCAGCAAGCCTCACACACTGCATGTTGACATTTTTTAAATAATCGTTTAACATGCACAGGACCCCAGTCTTCCTTTTCTTGCAGTTCGTGTATTAAAGACACAAAGTTCAGCATGCCACAGAACCACCTGGGAGCTTGCGGGCGTGCAGGGTCCTGGGCCCAGCCTCATGGAAGATCTGATCCAGTCGGTCCGGGGTGGGGGGGGGGGGGCTGAGAATCTGCATTCTTCTTTTTTTTTTTTTTTTTTTTTCAGGCAGAGTGGACAGTGAGAGAGAGAGAGACAGAGAGAAAGGTCCTCCTTTGCCGTTGGTTCACCCTCCTATGGCCGCTGTGGCCGGCGCACTGTGGCCAGCGCACCGCGCTGATCCGATGGCAGGAGCCAGGTACTTATCCTGGTCTCCCATGGGGCGCAGGGCCCAAGCACTTGGGCCATCCTCCTCTGCCTTCCTGGGCCACAGCAGAGAGCTGGCCTGGAAGAGGGGCAACCGGGACAGAATCCGGCGCCCCGACCGGGACTAGAACCCGGTGTGCTGGCGCCACAAGGCAGAGGTTTAGCCTATTGAGCCATGGCGCTGGCCCAGAATCTGCATTCTTACCAAGCTCCCACAAGATGCTGGCTGCTCTGTGAACGCCCAGTAAGTAGCATGGCTCCAGTTTCTCGCAGCCCATCCCCAGGGTGTCACAGAGCATGTCTGCTTGCCCTATAGTGTTTCTCAAATCAATCTGGCTGGGTTGGATAAGAACAGTCATCGGGAGGCCCAGCCCGTGGCAGCGAAGGCGCTGATGATCACGCCGAGGTCTGTTATTTCCCCAGGGGCTGCAAAGTGCTGCTGCCCTAATTCTATTGCTCCTTTCCCTTCATTCCTGGCCTACTTCTATGGAGAGAGCCCTTCTCTCATCAGCTCTCTGAATACCCCCAGGTGGCGTTCCTACAGGACAGTCAGGGTAAGCGCTTGCGTCTGGGCCTTTGTTAACCCATTTGCAGAACGATGGCTTGATTCCCTGGCACCTGGAGCAGCCAGCGAGGTCTCGCTGGTGTTTGCCTACCCAACGACCTCACGCTTGCAAGGGCGTCTGATGCTCTGCCCTGCATCAGGGAGATTCTTGCGGCTCTAACGGCCATGCGTGAGGAGCGGGCACCTGCCGACGTTAGCTCCTGGCTCCTCCGGACACGACTGTAGTGGCGTTGATGGCCTCCTTTCTTTCGCTATGGTGAGACTTGAAGTCTAGCTTGTGTATTTCCTGCCCCAGCCCCGGACTCAGCCATTTTTCCAAGGACTCTGGTTGCACCTGAGGGAAATGGGACAACGGAGCCCACCGTGGCCACGATTTCCCCGCCTCCTCAGGGCATCAGGCTCGGACATTTATACGAATTCTTCCCGTTAGGGTTTTCCTGGATGCCATTCATTGTAAACCTCAGAGCAACAAGCCTAACGCTGCAGTCGGTAACACGATTGCTAAACATTTCAGCTGGTTTTTTTCTCTGACTTGTTTTCATCCCTTGGCTTCATCTTCCTAACGAGACACCACACGGAATGATCTCTTTCTGGTCATGCCACGAGGCAAACTGGATATATCTGTTTAATTTTACTTATAATTTTCAGGGACTGATTCTTTGAACATTTCAAGTTGTTTTATCATTGGGAAACATTATTTTCATGGTTTCAAAATCAAATCTACAAAGTATATACAGAGAGGTCTGACCTATTAAAACAATGTAATAGTGTAATATCATACCCATGCACATGACATCAGATTACGACTTCTTAGATGAACGGTAACAAAAAATCACACTTTCTGCCACATAAATTTTAGATCATTTTATATCAATAAATTGTAACTCGATAGTGGTCCCACTTTGGACACAGAAAATGTATGAAATGAAGACTGCAACGCACTCATAGTCCTTTGAATGCATTTATTTATCTTAATGCATCGAAGTGTCACTCGAAAATGTTATCCACTCATTTGTTCAGGCTGCGATAGATAATTCTGTGTTCCAATCCTGATCCGAGTTGCCCAATCAGAAACCTCAGGAGAACTATTGCTCTTCCCTCCCAAATGTTTGAATAATTTCAAATCTACATAAACATTGCGAGGATCATACAGAAGGTTCTCCTGCTTGTTTTACCCAGCTTCATCCAGCGTCCACACGTGAAAGAACACAGGAGGGCAGCGAATTAAGCTGACGGTGGCATCGTGTATCGAAGCGCTGGTTCAAGTCTCTGCTCCTCTGCTTCCCGTCCCACTCCCGGCTGATGTGCCAGGGAAGGCGGCAGAAGGCGGCCCAAGTGCGTGGGCCCTGACTGCCCATGTGGGAGACCTGGGTGGAGTTCCTGGTTCCGGGCTTTGGCCTGGCCCAGCCCTGGCTGTTGTGACAGTTTTGGGTAGTCCAAGGGCAGATGGAAGATCTCTGTCTGCATTGCTTTGCCTTTCAAATAAACAGATGCATCTTTATAAATAAATAAAATTAAAACATGGTACCTTTGTCAGAATGAGCAGCCAACACCCTCACAGTGCTGTTAACTGGACTCCAGCCTGTGTTCAGATCTCACGGAGCTCCTCCTCCTTCTGTTCCAGGATCAATCCGGGGTGTTGCACTGCGTTCAGCACCCATCCGTTTTCCATCGACCTGAGTCGGTGTTGAGGAGTGTGCCCATTTTACAGGCGGTAAGAAATGGAAACCCAGTGGTTTATGGGCAGCGGGATAACCAAGGATGCAAGTACAAATATGGGCGAAACTGCTCTTCTAGAAGCAGTCTGGCTTGGGGACGGAACTGTGGACCACGCAGTTAGCAGGGGCCGCCTGCAGCCCCAGCTTGGGTTTCTCCTTGGTGGTGGTGAGGTCTCGAAGCATTTGTAGTGTCACTGGGTCTCAGCTTTCCATCTGTGCAACCAGAAACGAAAATGGGCCCCCCTTGAGCAGTGGGAATTTGTAAATAACATACGCAGAGTGTTTGGACCGTAGTAAGTGCTCATTAAACGATAGTTGCCATTGCCATAGCAACCGTGGAGGGCAGGCCTCTGATGAGCACTTGGGAACTGCTGTCTCGCCAGGCAGAGCACGTGTCCTGTAAATCACGTGTCCTGTAAATCACGTGTCCTGTAAATCATGTGTGTGAATTTGCCCCTCCACTTACTGTGGAGTTCCAGCCCAGACAGGCAACCTCCCACTAAGGTGACCCCAAGCAGGGGAAGTTCCAGTCTGCCCTGACTCATCCATGAATTTCCTGCTGTCTGTGTACAGAAGCAGCTGTCTGGGGCTGGTGTTGGGGCGCAGCATGTTAAGCCATGCAAACATCCCATACGGGTGCTCTACTTCTGATCCAGTCCCCTGCTAATGGCCTGGGAAAAGCAGCAGACGATGGCCCAAGTGTCTGGGCCCCTGCCGCCCGTGGGAGACTCAGACCTGGCTTCAGCCTGGCCCTGCCCCAGCCCATTTGGGAGTGAACCAGTGGATGGCAGCCCTGTCTCCCCACCCCCAACGCTCCTTCCCTCTCTCTTTCTCTTTTTCCCTCCCTCTATTTCTCCCTCCCTCCCTCCCTCCCTCTCTCTCTCATTCCCTCTCTTTCTCTCTCCCTCTCTTTCTCTCTCCCTCTCTTTCTCTCTCCCCCTCCCTCTCTCTGTAACTCTGACATTCAAGTAAATAAATTAATCTTTATAAAAGCAGCAGCTGTCCAGCAACCTGGGTTCTTCTAATAAGCACAGCATCTAATTTAGTAGCGCATCACCATGGATCTTTGAAAGGACTCCTGACGGTTAACTTCTGCCGTGCTTCCTGACAAGCCGTTGTTCCTGGTGCTGGCGACAGCTGACCAGAGCGCCCATGGCCCAGTCTGCTGAGGCGAGCGCGTCCGTAAGTGCCCTCGCGTGTCTCTCTCCTTCCTCTTCTTTTTGCAGGGAAGGGAGGTTTCTGTGTCACTTTTCAAAATAGAGCCTAAAAGTAGGTCAGGAGAAGAGCCGTGAAATAGGTCAGTTGCCATAAATCTCCGCAGGGGAGGGAGCGGAGCTCAGCTCCCAGAAGGCTTTGCACGTAGACCCCGGTGCCTGTTCTGCTGAGGCCCAAAAGGCCGTTTGGGGCTGGGATGGCCCCAGAGCCTCGGCCACAGCTCTGGTGGAGCTGGCTTGGGGTCAGCCCAGCCCACTCACCCCGGACTGCCGGAGGGGTGCCACAGGGGAGGGGCTGCCACCTGTGCCGGCCCCCTTCTCTGGCACCGTGGTGCGCCCCCCACGGCCTCCATCTTGCCCCCAGACAGACAGCATTTTCTCCACGGTGCAGGTCTGTGGCTTTCAGGACCAAATGTTCTCAGTGTCTTGGCACTCCTCTATGTGGAAGCGGTTCTCTAATATGAGATTATAGTTTAAAAAAGGCCACGAAATTTGATGTTGTGACCAAGGCTCTCCCACGTGACTTTCACAGTTATCACCAACACACATTTCTGGTTTTAAATTATTCTGCCTCATGCTCGTATTTATGTTTTCTGTTGTTGGCAATATCTCCAAGTAGCCACAGTCCTTATCCATTGTCTGATTAGCAGAACAAACACAGTCTGAGGGTGTTTGGAGTCTTGGAAGAGCTTTATTTTGCTTTTATTAAATTTCAAAATAGTACCAGAAGTAATAGACTTAGTTAGAAATCAAAGATTTTCGAAAATAAAACGTGTCCCAGTACAGATTGCTAGCGTTGTGGAAATTAGGCCTAACTTGATTTGCAATGGTAATGGGCCTTAATGGAATAATTAGGGAGGTTATTGGGAGAATGGTCAGGGAAAGAAATGAAATATTGCTCACTTATCTTCTTGGACCTGGGCAATAGCCATGCTTACACGAAGTCACTGTTCTCGGGCCAGAACTGGAAAACCGTATGGAGAGGAAAATACTTAAAGGACCCAGATGGGAACATGGTGGCACACTGGTTCATTTATCTGCTCAGCCAGAAATTGCCAGCCTCCCTCTTTGCCAGGCTCTGGGCTGGCCAGGGGCACAGCAGACGAGGCAGTGAGCATCAGGGGACCGTGGCCTCGTGAGGTAGACAGGCACGCACATCGAGAGTGACCACGGCAAGCTCCGTGCTAGCAGTGGGCACCAGGACGGGGCGGGCAGAAAAACAGCAGGGAGGAAACAGTGCCCCGTGGGCCATGAGCGCTGGGCCGGCTGTGGAGGGCAGGAGAGGGCATCCCGACGCTGGAGGAAGTACATGCCCAGGGGCCCACGGGACTGGAGGGCGGGGCCGTGTGCTGGAGGACGGGACCATGTGCTGGAGGGCGGGGCAGGTGATCCATCCCCTGCAGGGGATCCAGTGTCTTTCTGAGCACGGCGAGGACCCCATGGAGCTTTGCTAGATGTTCATCCTCCAAGTGCCCCTGCCTGGAGTGACAGCCCAAGGAGCCCGTTCTGGAAAAACCTGGGATACTGAAATCGCTGCCAAAGGCAGAAAGGTCCCTGAGACCCAAGGAAGAGGACAGACCCACGACGACACGGATGTGATTTAGGGGGGACCTCGCGGGCGGAAGCGGGGTCTCTGTGGCTATGAGACAGCGGGTTTCAGCACCAGCGCCAGCAGGCGGAGGGAGGGCTCCACAGACAAAGGCAGTGCGTGGCTCACAGGAAGGCCCTGGGCTCCAAGAAAGGTCCACGTCTCAGGTGTGAGAGAAGGGGCACCCCACAAGCCCAGCCCTGGGTGTTATGCTAATGACCATCGGGTCACCTAAGAGGCAAGATGGTGGTCACAGCCAGGACGGCCAAGACGGCCCACGGTCCGTCCACCTGAACCCCTACGGAGCCAGGGGCCTGGGGCTGTCTCCGTGGGGACTGTCTTCCCAAGGCTATCCAGCCCTGGGGCCGGGGGACAGGGTGTCCGCAGACTCCAGAGGGACACAGGACTGGTGGCCAACAGAGGCACATGGTGGAGGAACTGAGAGGGGAAGGAGCCAAATGGACTCTGGAGTTGGGAGGAGAGGCGGTGGAAGACCCAGCCTCCAACCCCAGGCTCTCGAGGTCTGCATGTACCTCCTTTCAAAGAGGAGGAGGCCACCTAGCGGCGCCGGCAAACCGGGTTCTAGTCCTGGTTGCCCCTCTTCCAGGCCAGCTCTCTGCTGTGGCCCAGGAAGGCAGTGGAGGATGGCCCAAGTGCTTGGGCCCTGCACCCCATGGGAGACCAGGAGAAGCACCTGGCTCCTGACTCCTGGCTCCTGCCTTCGGATAGGCGTGGTGCGCCAGCCGCAGCACGCCGGCCATGGCGGCCATTGGAGGGTGAACCAACGGCAAAAGGAAGACCTTTCTCTCTCTCTCTCTCTCTCTCTCTCTCTCTTTTACTGTCCACTCTGCCTGAAAAAAAAAAGAGGAGGAGGCTGGTGGCTGTTGGGGTGCAGTGGGTTAAGCCACTGCTCACAGTGCCTGCACCCCCGTTGGAGTGTGTGGCTCCAGTTTCAGCTACTCTGCCTCCAATCCACTTCCTGCTGCCGCATCCCGGGAGGCAGCGGATGCCAGCTGAAGTGTTTGGGCCGCTGCAGCCACGTGGGAGACCCAGATGGAGTTCCAGGCTCCTGGCTTCAGCCTGGCCCAACTCTGGCTGTTGCGGGCACTTGGGGAATGAACCAGCAGAAGGAAGACTCTCTCTCTCCCTCTCTCTCTCTCCCCCCCGCCTCTCTGCCTCTCTCTCTGTAGATCTTACATTCAAGTAGATGAAGTTTACAAACAGAGGAATAGTGATTGGAGGGATTTAGTGAGGGCTGATGAGACCTCGGAGGCTGCAGGTTTAGGATTACGTTCCAGAGGCGCAAAGCCTCTGGACTAGGTCTGTGTCCCTATCTCGGAGACATGTGCTTGAATTGTGGTTCCTTATTTCACAACTCAGCCTAGGACAAAAAAAAGGAAGAAAAAAAAAAAAAGAAAAAGAAAAAGAAAAAAAGCTGAGCAAGCGCTTGCTCTGAGGGGTGGAGCAAGCAGGTGACATCCTGGGTCGGCACCGCACAGTCTCCCGCTGATCCCCGACCCGGAGCTCACCACGGCTGGCCGGCTGCCACCGCCTCGGGGCCTGGCAGAGAGGGAAACTGTGAATGTGCAGTGTCTGCTAAGAACCCAAGCTGCATCAAGTCCCAGGCCAGAGCTACGGGTAGGAGGAGGAAGAACGGAGTTCGGCCCCAGAACGTTGGACGTGGAGGGGGCAGCAGGGAAAGGAGCCCAGGATAGAAGCACCTGCTAGGATGCAGAGCCGAGAAGGAGAAACAAAGACTCCCAGGGGATCCCAGAAGAGGCCGCAGAGCACTGGAGAGGGCGGGTGGATGAGGGGCAGCCCACCCTGCTCAAGGCAGCCACCGGCCTCCAACCGCCACTTCATCCTCGAAGCAGCCTGGCCCAGGCAGACACCGTCCGCCAGCCCTTGGCTTCCCTTGGCCCCGGGCAGATCCTGTTTGGAGTGCCAGGACCGCAATTGGCCTCCACCGTTTAAGGGAAATGAAGAAACTGGAGAAGATCCAAGACGGAGCAACAAACATGATTAAAGAGGGCGAGAACAAGGCCCGAGGGGCACGTTACAGAAATTGGGGTCGATTTGCCTAAAACAGTAAAGACGAAATGAGGACCGTGCCTAGTTAATTTGGAGAGCAGAGAGCCCAGCCATGGACTTGCTAATGGATGATCCTCCCCACACGACTGGAAAGCAGGTCTCCCGGGGAGGAAACCTGCAGGAGACCAGACACGGGGACCCCTGCCTATCCCCGGAGCTCCTGCAGGTCCCGCCCAGCCCCCACCAAGCCCGGCTCCCCTGGCTTTGAGGAGCCTGAGAAGCAAGTGGCCGTCCTGGGGGCATGCAGGCCCCTCTGCCTCTGGGAGAGAGTGCCTCTTCATCACAATTGCTCTCTGGTGTGCTCAGGGTGCAGCGCCCCCCCCCAAAACCTGCAGGTGCAGGTGCGTGGCAGCTGGGGTTACAGATGGCCTGTAGCGCCCCCCCCCCCCGGCAGCCCCCACCCTGGCAGCCCCCAGCGGTGGTGGTTTGCATCCGTTCACCGCAGGACAGGCTACCCCCGCAGTGAAACCGCTTAGAGAACTTCCTGAAGCTTCGTGCCCGGAGACAGCTCTGCCTCGGGCCAGGCCGAGGTCTCCATTGAGTCAGGATGGAAAACCAAGCATGCGCCTGCCTGCCCTCCAGCCCGCAAACACCATGCACAACACGGATCTCTCTACAGAGTAGGGCGGCTGTGAAATTTGGTGGCAAACCAGACACTTGGACACAGAAGGCGCTGCTATTGAAAGAGATCCTGGGACAAAACAGGGACCCAGGCCTGCCCCAGGCGAACCCTCATCCAGAGCTCAAAAATGGTGAGGGCAGTGGTCTTGGCAATGAAATGACCAGGAATTCCTGGAAGCCAGAACTCAGCATAGAGTTACCTGGGTATCACCCCTGCTGTATAACTCATCAGCCTCCCAGATCTCTGACGCCCCAGGACGAACCTCTGTCTTCCGCCCAGCGCGTTCCGTGAGCAGGACTTCGGGCACCACTGGACCGGGTGGTTTTGCCTCGGGGTCTCTCTGAAACTTGCGTTCAGCTGTTGCCCAGGCCTGCTGGCCACCTGTCCCAGGTGGCAGTGCGAGGGGCGACTGCCCGGGTGACGCAGGTGACTATGGCTGGGTGACCTTTCTGGTCCCTTCTGACTCAGCACCACGTTTCCAGGCACCACCAGCACTCCCTCCTGCCTGGGCATTCTTTCCTCGCCATTAAATGGGCAACTTTAAGACCCCGTGGTGTACAATAGTGAAAGCAGCAGACAAGAGCTTCGCGTGCCCCACTGGGAGCAGGTTTTTGAGGAGGTAAGGCATGGGTTCTTGAAGCGAGATGATCTAGGAAACCAAAAACGGACCACATGTTGCTGCAGGCTAAGAGGAGCAGGAGTTTCCATCTCCCCAAGAGAGGGAGTTAAAAAGATTTCCAAGAATCTTAATCACAGAGCGCCTGTGTTTGTTGATTTTTGCAGCAAGCCTTGGGAACTGTGCTTGGAGAGAGGAAAGCTGTTCCGTGAGCTGTGTCTGCAGGCCCTTCGCTGGGCAGAGCTGCAGGGAGGTTGAGCCTGCACATCCCGCAGACGCCTCCGTGAAAGCCGGGCTCAGGAAAATGTGGCTCCGTGTCACGTCGGCTGACGGCAGATCAGGCTGCAATCGAGCGGGGGTAGGAAATAAGTGCCCTGTTCATCGTGAATGCCCGGGCTGTGACCCAGAAATAGCACACAGGAAACCGTACTGCAAAGCTCAGTTCTTCCAGAAAGGAAGGGACAACAAGCTGTCTATCTGAAATTTTAACGAGCAGACCCTGGCCCCTGACCCCACACCATTACCTAACAATCCAGAATTGAATGCGATGTCAGCCTCCATTTCCTGTGGAGGAGGGGCAGGAGTCCCCTCCAAGGCAGACCATCTGCTGGACCGACACTTGGCCCAGCTGGCTGGAACTGACCTGCACACAGTCCCAGTGCCCAGAGGCTCAGCCTAGCTCCTGGCTTTACAGAGATGGCAGATTACAGGGCTGGGAAACCAGACCCTGTGGCTAGGAATACCTTTCCCTTTCTAGTTTTTGGGTTTGTTTTCTGCAATGGCTGTTGGGTCTTTTTTTGGTCAGAAATGAACCAAGGATCGTCTTGGAGCACCTTGAGCCTCTGGGAGAAAGTAGTGCAACTTTGAGGGTTTTCTTTTTTAATTGGACTTTGATAGTCAAAGGTAACAGCTGACTATTAAAGAGCAAAAAGAAACAGTTGAGAAAGTGCCCGGTGCCGCTGGCGCAGGGCTTCCGAGGGCCGGCCTGAGTGAGCCGTTTCTCCAGTCTGGATGACGCAAGAGGCCCGCAGCTGGGCTCTGCGGAAAGAAGTCTGTCCCACTGACCTCAAAGGAAACAATGCTGAATTCTCTGGCCCGGCCTTTCGGAGTTGTAAGGCCCACACGTCTGACTCACCTAGGCCAGCTCAGCAGCATCTACGAGCAAAGCCAGGGTCCCGGACCTCTGACGCACTGCAGGGCTCGGAGTGCAGACTGGCTTCCCACGGGCTGAGCGAGGCGCACAACCCCGTGCGTGCGTATGTGTGTGTGTGTGCACACGCGTGACTCTCAGCAGACGGGAAAGCTCACACCCAGGACGCAGGGTTAAAGACCAGAGCGAATCTGCACGAAGACCCGGGCCGGCTTCTGATGGGAAAACCCCTTCTGGGAGCTGTGGGTTCATCCTTTGGGTTCAGGAGGTGAGGGGTGGGGGAGCACCTGAGCACCCCTCTCAGCCTCCATGAAGTGTGGGACACATAACAGTCAGCCGGCCACGCCACGATTAGAAGGGGTCACCAGCCAGCTCATTCGGTGAAGGATGGCGATTTGCCCATTTGCCCTAGCAGGCAGGAAGGTCCCGGACGGCCTGAGACATTCTCCCCTCCACTGGTGCAATGCCAGTGAGTGGCAGGGCTGGATCTGCTAGGAGCGGAAGGGGCCCAAGAGCCAAGACCTGCGTCTTGTTGAGGGGCGACCCCACAGACCCCCCCCCTGGAGCAGAAAAACCCAGCTTTCAGCAGGAAGCGGTGGAAGGGAAGGAAGTGGGCTCCAGGAGGGGCAGACCCAGGCCGGCATTGCCCCAGGTGTCCCCCCACCCCCAGCCAGCTCAGCACCGACCTACACCTGGGACTGCCAAGGGGTTCCTGGGAGATTGTGTGTTAAGCGGTCTGGGCCACCCCCTCGCTGTGGGCCCGGACGGAGCCCCGGGGCGGGCAGCAAGTAAGGCTGCCAACACCGAGGCCCCGACGGCGAGGCGTGGGATTAGAAGGCCAAGGGTTCGGAGCTCGCTTTGGCGCGCGTACGCGGTGCCGCCCGGCCCCAGGCCCCGAGAGTCTCCTTCCAAAGGCGCGGAGGGCGCCTGGGAATCTGTATTCCTATAACAAGCCCAACCAGGACAGGGAAAGTTTGGGAAACTTTGCCATGAGTCTACCCAGGCCACGGCAAAGAAATGGGCGCCCATCTTCCAACATGAAGCCCGAGGCTGCGCGGCCACAGCGCCCGGGCCCGAGGGCTCGCGTCTCCGCGCCTGGGGGCCGTCTGGGGGCCGCGGGCCGCCGCTCCCCGGCGCGCAGCCGCCGAGTCATCATTTCCAGCCCAGCCTGGAAAGCTGGACCGCGCCGCCGCGTGTGCTCTTGGCAGCCGGGCGCCCGGGGCCCCGCGGCCACATCATCCCGGGGCGGGGATGTGTGCGCTCCGAGCGCCCGCGCCGCCACCGAGCCACGTCTGTGCCGCCGGCGCGCGCGCCCCGGGAGGCGCCCTGGCCCGAGCCGCCCCGGGGGTGGGCGAGCGGCGGCGCTGGGCGGGACCCCGGCGGGCGGGGGCCCTGCGCGGTCTCTAGGACCCGCGGGACGCCGCCGGCGGGCGGGGTGCTGGGGAAGCCGATAATTTGTTCCGTGGTAATGAGAGCGGGGACTGCTGGCCGCGGGTCCATTTCACAGGCCGGCCTCCTCTCCCCGGCGAGCTCCCTCGTCCCCGGGCCAACTCGGACAGTTGGCTCACTTGTGGCAACGGTCAGGGCCGGCCGTGCCAGCGCCGCGCGCGCGCGCGCTCACACGCGCGGGGCGAACTTGTAAGAAAATGAGCGGCTAGGCCGGCTGCTCCGCGGCGCGGGCGCTGCGCGCGGGCTCCGAGCCGACTCGCCGCGGCGGGAGAGCCCTCGGGGCGACGCCCGGCCCCAGCCCGGCGCCCGCGTGGGATGCTGCGGCGCTCGCCGCGGGGCCCCGGAGCTGCTGCTGCACCGAAGGCCGGCCACGATGGCCGCGCGCCCGCCGCCCGCGCCCCCCGCGCGCGCCCTGCTGCTCGCCCTGGCCGGGGCTCTGCTCGCGCCCCGCGCGGCCCGAGGTAAGTCCCGGAGCCCAGGCGGTTCCCCCCTGCACGTCCGCCGGGGTGCCGAGCGCCCAGGCTGCCCGGAGAGAGAGGCGGAGTCCCCGGGCGCATCGGTGCGGCCCCGGGGCGCGTGCGCCCAACGCGGCGACCCCGGCCCCCTTCCTGGAGGCCCCCTTTCCGGTTAGGACGACCCCTCTTGGGTGACGTTCGCCGGGATCTCGCCGCGTAGCTTGACAGGTACACGTGTCGCCGGGAAGTATGCGCTCCAAGTGGTCTCACCGACACTGCCCCTCCGGCCGCCCCGGCCCCGGGGTCACTCCCCGCCCAGAAGTTTCCCTGCCTCTCTGGCTTCGCCACCTGCGACACCTGGGGAGCGCGCGGGGCCCCGCGCCTTCTCCCGCAGGTGTGCCCACTGCGCTCGCTGGATCCGCCGCCGCCTCCCGTCTGCGCCCGAGCCCCGGGCCCCCGCCCCGCCCCGCCCCGCCCCGCCCCGCCCCGCCGGTCACTGCCTGGGCGCCCGCGGCCGCTGGACCCCTGAGCGGAATTCTCGCGCCTCTCGCGGCTCAGGTTCTCGGCCGTAAACCGCCGCTTCCGTCAGCCGCGTGCGCCGCGAGAACTCCTTTCGGAGGGAAGACGGCGCGCGGGTCTCACAGCTGCTTCGCAGACGTGGGTTTTCCCGCGTGGAATCCCCTTGCAGCCGGGCACCTGCGGATCCCGTTTGCGTAACGAGGGCTCACCCAGCAGGTGCCTTTGTAAAAATTCGGGGGCTTTCCCTGCTCGCCGCCGGCGCTCCGCCGCCAGGGGCGCTGTCGGTCCGCCGAGGACGCCCTGCCTTGGCTTCTTCCAAGTCTGCATTTCTGATTTCTCTCCCGCAAACCGCCTCCATCACGAACCCTCACCGCGTTTTTGGCTCACTTTGCATTCGCCACTGCTACCCTCCACCCCGCACCGTGCCTACCTTATGTGGCCGAAACAACAATAAAGGCCCATCCGGGAGTTGTTGATTTAAAGAAGGTGTTGTACAAGGCAAGGAAGAAGCAAACGGAAGGCAGAGAGAATACTGCCGACTACATAGACAAGTGGAAATCATAGTCGTCTGAGCGTTTTCAGAGACTGTGTACAAGTTAGGCCCCTTGGGTGGTTATTGAGAAAGGACTTTGAAAAAGCCGAAAGCCCCAAGTGTGCCTGAGGATGGCTTACACATAAGAAATCTGCTGAGCTGGGACAATATTCGTGTAGAGGAAACTCAAATTAGACTAGTAACGGGAAGCCGTTTCTTGGAGGAGGGGGCTTATGATTTCATCTTTTAAAAAATATTTGAGAGGCAGAGTTAGAGAAGGAGAGGTGTTGCACCTGCTGGTTCACTCTCCAAATAGCCGTGAGAGTCAGAGCCAGGCTGATCTGAAGCCAGGAGCCAAGAAATTCCTCCCGTCCCACGTGGGTACAGGGGCCCATGCCCTTGGGCCATCTTCTGCTGCTTTCCCAGGCCATCAGCAGGGAGCTGGATTGGAAGTGGAGCAGCCAGGACATGAACTGGTGCTTATATGGGATGCAGGCATCATAGGTAGAGGCTTGACCCTCTGGGCCACAGCACCGGCCCCTAGGAGCTCTTACTTTATGACTACAGATTTGGGGGGGGGAGTCCTAGGGTATGCACTACCCAGTAGAAAGTCAGTGAGGCCTGCACATTTCCCGTGGGTTCCACACTGTGATAGATCAGGGGCTACTGCTTGTTCACCCGTGGACTCCCAATACCAGATCTTAATCAGCGTCCCAAGTCACACACCATTGAAGCTGTTGAAAAGTCCAAAAATATGAGACATTTGTTCATGCTGGCAGGATAAAAAGGGGAATTCTACTTGTGAAGGGAGGAGAATATCCCGGGTTTGTCTCTATCTTTGTCTGTTCCCCTCCATGGTACCTCCTGCGACAACTCAGCCCTAACAGTCCCAAACAGGACCCTGGGTCCCAAGCCCTCTGCTCCCAAATCATACCCCCTCCAATCATTCCTCTCCCAGTCTTTGTAAAAATTAATTAATTACAAAGGCATAGTGGTGAGAAGTTGATTGATTATATCCATTGGTTCACTCTCCAGATGGCCTCAACAGCCAGCATTGAGCCAAGCCAAAACCAGGACTCCACGTGGGTCTCCCACATGGGTGGCAGAGGCCCACACTCTTTGTCCATCACTGCTGTTTTCCCAGAGACACTGGCAGGAAGCTGGGTCTGAAGTGGAGCAGCAGGGGCCGCAGCTGGCCTCTGGTGTGGGATGCTAGCATGGCATTACAAGTGGCAGCTTAACCACCCCCCTGTGTCCTCATCCTCCCGGTCTTAATCAACACAGTAGTAAAATCCTGGGTGTCGGACCCAGAAGGACTGCAGGCTCTTCTCTCCCTTCCCCACATTCTTTGCCCTACACATCTCTTCCCGCTGGCTGCTCATCTGTAACCTTTGTTCATATTACCCAGTTCTGTTAGCTGTCCTGGCAGATTAATTGAACCCGAGGAGAGGGTTGTGGGAAGCCCAGTTTACAGCTGGTGGATTAGCAGCTGAGCAGGGCCAGCCCTGTGGGCCTGATGGTGCTGGGTTATCTCCAGATAGCGTCAGATGGAGCTAAATTGCAGATCACCCAGCCGGTGTTCACTGAGGAGTGGTTATTGGTGGGAGAAATCCCTTGTGGGGAGCAATCCGGACTGGACTAAGTTACTGGAATTAAGACTTATTCTATGCATCTGCTCTCCCACAATATGGCGCTGGGAGAGAAGTAAACAGCTTCCGCACAGCTGCCTCCAGTTCAACCAATAAACTGTAGGACTTGCTACTGATTGGAGGAGAGCAGCGTACTCGGCATGTGGGCAGCCGAGTTGGGATTGGCAGAGGAGGACTATAAAGGAGGAGAGAGACGGCATGCGCCAGGAACATCTAAGGGGAACACCTGTGCAGCCCCCGAGAGAGCCGGCCGGCGGAGTGCCGCTCCCCCGCGGAAGTGGGGAAAGTGGCAGGGGGAACCGCCCTTCCACGGAGGTGGAAGGGACGGTAGCCAACCCGGGAAGAACCAGCAGCAAACCCGGGGAGGGCCGAGCAGACGAAAGAACAGCGCAGGGTCCTGTGTCGTTCCCCCACGAAGACGGGGGAGCGACATCCCTGTGTATTTTGGTGACCAGAAGTGAGGCATTCTGTCAGTGAGTAGAGGAGCACCTCGGTTTCTCTTACCACACAACCTCCACTTTACTACGAACGTATCCTCCTGTTCCCCTGCCGTAGCTGGTTTCACTGGCATAGCAGGTCAGTGGTGTGAGCAGGAACCCAAGTGCCACATTTTGTTTGCATCTTCCATACTTAGACATTGACTTCCACATTTATATGTACTGCCTCAAGGTCTCATCATGACTGCTGTACCTCCTGATATCATATCTGTATTCTGCATGATAATGAGGCACAAGAGTCAAAAGACTGAGCCAGCCAATTTTATATTTATTAGAAAAATAATAATACAAGAGGGCTTTAAAAATTCATGGAAAATGCAAATTATGAAAAAGCAATCCACAGATTTCAAAATTATTTTGCACCAAAATAAAGTTATCTTTTTAAAAGATGTATTTATGTATTTGCAAAGCAAAGTTAAAGAGGGCAAGAGACAGAGAGATCTCCCATCTGCTGGTTCACTCTCCCAAAGCCCACAATGGCTGGGACTGGGCTGGGCCAAAGCCAGGGGCCAGGAGCTCCAGCTGGGTCTCCCACACAGGTGTAGGGTCTCAAGCGCCTGGGCCATCTTCCTGTGCCTTCCCAGGTGCTTCAGCAGGGAGCTGGATTGGAAGGGGAGCAGCTGGGACACAAACTGGTGCTCCTATGGGATGTCACCATCACAGGCACATGTCACAGTGCCATCTGAAGCTATCTTTAAGATTTTTACATTGAATTTAAAGGCAGAGAGAGAGAGCGCGCTTCCACTTGTTGGTTCACTCCCCAGTGGGTCCACCAGTCAGGACTGGGCCAGGTGAAAGCCAGGAACTCCATCTGGGTCTCCCACATGGGTGGCAGGAGTCCAGCTACTTGGCCCTTCATCTGCTGACTTCCCAGGCCATCAGCAGGGAGCTGGATCGGAAGCAGAGCAGCCAGGACTCGAACCAGCACTCCCACATGGGATGCTGGTGTTGGAAGTGGCCGCCTAACCTGTGCCACAACACCAGCCCTGAAGTTATCTTCTAATTCCATTTCTCCACAAACTCTCTGAAGTTCCCTTATGTACCCACTCATTCTATCCTTGATGGCTCGTTGGTTTAGGTGTAACATTGCGAGGCAAAGTCATTTCCTTTAGTGTTTTGTAAGGTGTTTTTCACCGTCTCTGCAGCCTACTGGATGGAGAAGCTGTGCTGGCCTGATTTTTAGTCCTCTAAGTGTAGTCTTTTTTTTTTTTTCTCCTTTCTGGAAGCTTCTATGTTTTTTGTCATTCATATCTTTGCATTTCAGGATGGCGTACTTTAGCCAAGCTCTCATTAATTACTGTGTTGGGAACTCAGTCTGAAAATGCATATTTCCATGTTCCAGCACACTTTTGTGTATTTTTTCTTCAGTTATTTTTTCCTTACTTATTCTACTACATTTTTCCTAAAACTGCTGTTTGCTGAGTGTCCCAACCTGCAATAAACACCCTCACCCTTTAATTGTCTTATCTATTTTTCGTCCTGTCACATTTTTGTTCTACTTTCTGGGAGAGTTAATTTTATTTTTCAACTCTTATCTTTGCTTTTTAAATTTTTCTACCACATATTTAATTTCTAAGAAATTTTTCTTGTTCTATGATATTCTTTGTTCTTTTAATATTATTATGGTATCTGTGATACTGTTCCTTGTTGTAGTGGATAGAAGATTTCTGTTTACTGACTGCATTAAGCATTGCTTGTTCAGCATCTTATTCCCATTGTTGGCTCTAGGGTTCTTCTTCTTTGTTCTCATCTCTAATGGTCTTCAAGAGTCTGGAGGTGCTTGGTTAAAGGCCATTGAAGAGTGGACTGCCAGTGCTGTGCACACAGGGACCCACCTACTGCTGGGCCTTTGCTCTCTCTGTCACCGACTCTTTCTCAGTCTAGTCGATTTTTCCAAGAATCCTCCAGCCTCCTGCTAAAGAGATTTAGGCTTGGCTTGAAGGCCTGTGAGGTAAGCAGGGGGGAGGATTAAGCCCTGTGACTTGCCATTGTGTATCCTTGGAAAAATTACTACTTGCTCCTTTTGTTTCCAGTCTACGCTGGCTACACTGTCTCACCTAGCTCCATGGAGTCCTTGCCTGCAGAACTTCTCTGCTTGCATGTCCTGTGTCTGTCAGAGTGTGCAGGGGAGGCTGCTAGGGTGCTGCTCTGGGGCTCTAGCACGCCCTTAGCCAGCATTTCAGCATTGCCTGCAGAGGTGCCCAGTGCCCCATCCCCACACCTGTCCAGGTTCCCATGCAGCAGTGGGTTCCAGCTTCCCTCTCCTCCATAAGTAGCCGCCTGTCCATCCTCTCCTTCTTCCAAAGCTTTGCTGCTTTCTCTTGCCTGTTGCTGTCTTCTCTCTGGTTCTGTCTTGAAATTATTGTTACTATAGTTACTCCTTCTGTGGGGTTTCAGGTGGGAGTACTTTTAAACACCTGCGCACCTGCTGTGCGCATTTGGAAGTCTGTGCTGTCGTTACCACACTGCACATAAAGCCACGTTCTTTTTCACTTGTCACTTGGCTCTTCTATTCCTTCCTAGTGGAAACAAAAAAAAATCCATTTTTGAATGTTTCAAAACCTTCTTTTCAAAATCTATAAAAACTTGAAGTCAACATATACCTAATTAGATAACTGCTGCAGCTGTGGAAATTGTGGGAAAAATTTAAGGCAGCTACATCGTCTGAAGAAGCCGAGCACATTTCTTCCCGATGTGGATGGGGCTGTAATGAACTCATTCATTGCCAGCTTGTTTTGGTTTTTGTTTGTTTTGTATCCGTGTGTGTCCAGAAGCCTGCCTTAGCCAGACGGCTCTTGCGGTGTCCGCGATGTTTATGGCAGGTGTGGGCACGTTTTCAGATGTTTCTTCTGTACGGGGTGGCCAGCCCTGCAGCCGCTGGCTGTGTGCCTCCACACACCATGCGCTAAAGGACTCCTGGGTTTGTGTATGTTCCTTAATGATCAAGTCTCTGTGCTTGAGAAGTGAAATGGACATAATGAAGAGAGAGAGCATTTTTAGGGGCTGTTTCTTTGTATATGTTTGGTTAGTATTTTTCATGCCAGCACATCATTACTTACGATCATTCTTTTAGTAACAATGATAATTATTATTATATAATTACTTACTGAATGCTTTGGTGCCAGTAGCTATGCTAAGATACCTGCGTGTACTGTATCCTACAATGGGACTTCACAGGTTTGTGGGAAGCTGGAATTCAAAGATACATTTATTTTGATGCAAAAAAAAAGTGAAGCCCATGCTTGGTGTTTATTTCAAGATGTGCACTTTCCACAGCCTTTTGGAAGACGCCTCGTAGGACCCTGGTGAGACTCCTGTGGTTTGTCCTCTTGTTCCACGCTGGAGCAGAGGAAGCGTGGCTGCAGGTGGTGAGCGTGTGCAAAGCCGCAGGGGCAGGGCCAGGTTCTGCTGGAGACCAGGTCTTCCCCTGACGGTGGCAAACATCCTGGCATCTTGGTCTTTTTCTTTGGCGTGACTGTTCCATCTACAGCAAGCTGATTGTAAACTGGTTTTCAACAGAAAGATAACACAGTTCAAATAACCTTGATTCGCCCACTGAAACGTGTGCCTTGCATACTACGCTCTCTGACAGGCTTCCGTTTTCTGTCTTCATATGTCTCCAGCTCATTTTCCCTCGTACTTTATTTCATGCTCAATATACCCTGCCTCCAGTTGACAGATGGGGTAGAGAAGGTGCATCATGCAGCATCATGTTGATGCTTTCTATCCTTTAAGCTTTTGTGTCATTCCAAGGTTACATTAAGAGCTCAGCCTCTTGGCAACTGCTTAAAAACCTGGGCAGCTTCGTTGGCTGACTTCTGTCTGTGTCCTGGGCTGGAAGAAACATTGGCCTCCTCCGTTTTGATGATGTGGTCTTAGAAATGTTGATACTCCAGCAGGGCGTGGTACGCGCTGGCCTGCAGTTTAACGACAGGATTCCTTGTTCTGTGTTCTGCTGTGTTTGTGATTAAAGCCAGGAGAGAACTTAAGCATTCCTTAGGAGAGCTACACTCACTTTAATCTGAATGCGATCTGGGCACTTGGTTTTGCTTGTTTGTTTTGTTTGGGAGCCTGCATTAGGAGGTAGTCTGTGTTACAGGAAAGTACAGCTGCCCTCTGCTTTATGGCATAGACACGTTCCTGAAATGAGGCATACTTAGGAAAAATTTTAAACGAAAATCACTTCTTCAGCCAGATTTCAGTAGGCTTTGAGATATGATCAGGAAAAACAGGGCCGGAAAGAAGTTTGGCTCATCATTCATTCTGTCATAAAATGAGAACATTTTCAAAGTTCTGGAAAAGACGTAGAGTAAGTTCACACACCTACATTCTTGGCAACCAGATTTGCCTAGGTATGACGGAGAACTTTTAAAATGTAAAGATTCAAAGTGGTAAAGACACCTGGGCTGCAAAGCCACCCCCTTTGCACCTGCCCATTCGTGAGCCTTCTCTGAAGGAGGTGCACTGTTCCGAGGGTGCTGGGTTTGTTTGCATACCTATCCCTGTTCGGTGGCTGAAATTGTTCATTCAGATTTGCTGTATTTCAAGATTAGGTACAGGGGCCAGCTTTGTAGCACAGTTAAACCATTGCCTGGGATGCTGGCATTCCATATGGCTGCAGGTTCAAGTCCTGGCTACTCCACTTCTCGTCCAGCTCCATGCTAGTGCACTTGGGAAAGGGGTAGGAAATGGCTCAAGTGCTTGGGGCCCTGCCACTCACATGGAAGAGCTGGATAGAGTTCCAGGCTCCTGGCTTCTGCCTGGCTGTTGCAGCCATTTGAGGAGGGAATCAGGTGATGGAAGCTCTCTCTCCTCTCTCCAACTCTGCCTTTCGCATAAATAAATACATCTTTTTTAAAAGATCAGTATATCTTTAAGACATTCATGTTGATGTATGAACTCTGTTCCCTTTCTGATTGAATGACTGAACTGTAAGTAGTGCAATCCTCTGTAGATAAGTGTCTGTTTCCCCCAATTCTTTTTTTTCTGAAATTTATTTATTTATTGGAAAATCAGAGTTACACACACACAAAGAGAAAGAGAGGTCTTCCATCCACTGGTTCACTCCCCAATTGGCCACAATGGCCGGAGCTGTACTGATCCGAAGCCAGGAGCCAGGAGCTGCTTCTGGGTCTCCTACATGGGTGCAGGGGCC
The DNA here is from genome assembly GCF_964237555.1 of Oryctolagus cuniculus. Taxonomy (NCBI): domain Eukaryota; kingdom Metazoa; phylum Chordata; class Mammalia; order Lagomorpha; family Leporidae; genus Oryctolagus; species Oryctolagus cuniculus. Next base: position 5,322,551 of record NC_091446.1, read on the forward strand.
CAAGCACTTGGGCCATCTTCCGCTGATTTCCTAGCCGCAACAGAGAGCTGGATCAGAAGTAGAGCATGTAAGACTCAAACCGGCACCCATATGGGATGCTGGCACTGCAGGCGGTGGCTTTACCCCTTAGGCCACAGCGCTGGCCCCACCCCCAATTCTTTTGATATTGCAATGGTCCTGGTGCCTGTCTCCCTGTGCACAGGTGTAAGCTCTGAGGAACCTGTTACAAACGCATTGTGGAGCTGTGGAGCACACCTATTTTCTACTTGAAAATATTTTGCTAAGTTTCTTCCCTACTTGATTGTACCAGTCCACCTATCTACTTGTTGGAGATTCTGTTGTCAATACTTGATATTTTCAGACTTTTAAATGCTGCTGGTGGGATGTGAGTCCTGCATTGTTTGCACTGCCATTTTCCTGATTGCTGCAGATGCTGAGCTCTGTGAATGTGTTTCCATGTGCTTTGTTTCTCCTGTTTCTTATTCTCATCAGCTCTCATGTTTCTCTGGAAATTTGGTTTAAGCAATCCTCTTTCCAAGCTCCAGAAGAGATTTTTTTAAAAATAATTTTAAAATTTAACTTTTTGCAGTTCATTTTTAGGGTAACTAAGATTTTTTAAAATTTATTTATGGTGTGAGGTTAGCATCTGTTTGCTTTCCATCTAGGTCACCAGCTGTCCTCGTAACATTTATTGAGTTCTCTCCCCCTTCTGATAAACTCCAGTGCAGATGATGTACAGACGGGTCCTGTGTTTGATCGACTATTGCATTGTGCCCGTTCCAGCATCATATATCCCCGGGGTCTTATACTTGATAATACGGCTGAAGTGTTCAGGTCGGTTGGTACAGTGTGTGGTGGTGCTGAGAGCAGACTTTGCTGTCGGCTGGGTGAGGCACCCCAGCCCCTCTGCTACCCACTGACTCAGGGTGTGTGGTCTTGTGAAGGTAACCCTGCTGGGGTGCTCAGGCATTCCCCGGCTGAGCCCCGAAATCCCCACAGCACAGAGAACTCAGCGCCGGGCAAGGCGGCACGGCTGGTCACCCTCGGCCCCGGAGCAATGATGTCCTTCTCTTCCCCAGTCCCCCCGGTCTATGAGATGGTGACAGTGACAGTGTCCACCCCGAAGGGTCGTGCTGAGGATTAAATGAAATCACAGGGCGCGTGAAGTCGAGCCCATGCCCCCTCCTCCTCTCCTTTCTTCTCCAAGATGATCTGGATGAGTCTTGAAGCTTCAGTGTTGCTTACGGGTTCCTGCCCATTTCTGCCAGATACTCTGGATATTTGTTGAAGTTGATTTCTTCTGAGAGGAGGAGCGTGATAGGGGCAAGAGGCAGGGAGTCACCACACAGACCCTGGGAGTCGGGTGAAAGGCCAGAGGCGAGCAGCCCACAGACTCGTTTATTTCTGTTGCTACAGCTGTTTATATAGCCAAGGCAGCCAATCTGGTCAAGGGGTGGTCTATGCCCTAACCAATCACAGCCTGTTGCCAGGCAGTTTCCAAAGCCATCCAATCACAGCCTGTTGCCAGTCAGGCTCTGTTGCCAGGCAGTTTCTGAAACCATCCAATCACAGCCTGTTGTCAGGCTCTGTTGTCATGTGGTTTCTGAAGCCATCCAATCATGGCCTGTTGCCAGGCAGTTTCTGTTGTCAGCGGCCATCTTGGCATGACCTTCTCACCTTCTCATTCCACCACAGATATTTATAGGCTAATCTGGGGGAGAAGGGGCATCCTGTTGACAACAAGGCTCCCCCTCCAGAATGTGATCATTTTTCTCTTTATTCTCTGTAATGTTAATCAGTGAGTTGTAAATAGTTTTCTCCCCAAAGTTCTTGTACTGTTTCATCAGCCGTGTTTCTAGATACCGAAGGTACCCAATAGATTTGTCCTTATTCGGAATAGCACGGCCATTTTCTTCCTTTTCTTTTTTAGATTTTAATTCAACAGGAGACATTTAAGCCACACAGAAACAGACCAGTCTGAGCACCGGGTGTGTGTGTGTGTGTGTGTGTGGACACCTCAGCTCCAGCAAGCACCGGCTCATGGATTTTTTTTTCCTGTTGAGTTTTATCTTTTTTGCAAGTCCTAATTGACATTTTCTTGTTGGTATAAGTAAATGTCGCTGAGGCTTGTATGTTGATTTCGAATGTAACTATCTTATTATATTTTTTTAGTTCTGATGGTTTTCTGCAGGTTGACGTCACAGAGGTCCCCGAGGATCATCTCCTGGAGGTGGTGGCCTCCCACTTCCCTTCCTTCCCTTCTTGGCCACGCCCTCCATCACAGCGATAAACAACGTGCTGATTCCTAGTGTCTGTGCTTATTTTTTCCAACTCTAATTATTTTAGATTTTGCTACTTTTAGACACTTTTTTCTTTTCTGACTCCTGTTACGTTGATGTCTGTTCCTACCTGCTTCCCCGTGTTATTAATTAATCTGTAGAAGGAGCACCTGTCATTGAGCACGAGCACTTCAGTAAAGGCATCTCCAACAGCTCTGGGCGCCTCCCAGGCAGTCCCCACAGCTGGGCGTGCTTGAGTACCTTTCACGTTCCTATTGGCTAGCATTTAAATTCTACTTTAAAAAAAAAGATTTATTGATTTATTTGAGAGGGAGGGAGGGAGGAAAGAAGGGAGAGAGAGATATATCCTTCCATCTGCTGGTTCACTCCCCCAAATGCCCACAACAGCCGGGGCTGGGCCAGGCCAATGTCAGGATCAGGAACTCCATCCAGGTCTCCCATGTGGATGGCAGGAACCCAAGTACTTGGTCCTTCACCTGCTGCCTCCCAGGGACATAACCAGGAGGCTGGATCAGACGTGTGGCATAGTCAGGACTCAAAGCTGTCCTCAAATGGGATGCAGGCATCCCAAGCAGTGGCTTAACCCGCTGCACAGGGACTCCTGCCCCACTCTGATTCTGCCATTTTGAAACGCATCTCTTATCAAAAAGGTAACGTGGTGGTGATCAGCCACGTTCTGTTGGAAGCAGCCTGGGCTGGTTTTGATTTATCGGGGCAGCCACTTCCTCTTCTCTTCACAGCTTCCTGGGTACCACTTCTGCCACAGGATGCATCACAGTGGTCTCCAAGGAAGCTCTCTGTGTTGCAAGTTCTCTGTTTCCTTGTTTATCTTTTTCCTTAATGTTCCTTAGCTATGCCAAGAATTCTAGATTGGAAGTTACTTTCCTTTAGCAGGTGTCACCTATTGTGTCCTGACTTCTCCTGTGCTTGTTGGGAAGAGTTTAATTTAATGATTTGTTCCTTTGCATTACACCTGCTGTTTAAGTTAGTTCTTTGTTTCCATAAATGGGGGAAAAATTAGAAAATTTAAAGCACGTGAATAAACAGCTCAAACAGCCAAGTACCCAGGCTAACTTCTGTCACCCCCGTTGTGATGTTGTTGGTGGATCAGAAGTTGAGCAGCTGAGACTTGAACTTGCACTCTGGTGTGGGAGCCACAAAGCAGGCCCCCAAAATGGATTTATTTTTAATTTGTGTATATTTAGCCCTGCTGTATTTGTTGAGTCCAATTAGTTATTAAAAGTGATTAGCCATTGGTTTTTCATTATGGTAATGAAATACTTAAGGGGGATAGCTGCACAGTTCTGGGGGCTCAAGGCCTGGTCTGGCATCCTTGTGGCCCTGGTGAGACCCTTGTGGAGCTTGGCAAGATGGCAGGAGCATGTGGAACAGAGACCCCCACGGCCAAACAGGGAGCCAGAGAGGCCTGCCATTGGTGTCTCCTTATAATTGCTCTCTTGAGAACTCACGTGGGTAGTTCCCACAAAAGCTACCGCAATCGCATCCGGGGCACACACCCACGAGCTAAGGATCTCCCACGGCCCTGCCTCTTCACAGTGTCACTCCGAGGACCACTCTTCCAACACGAACCCTTGGGAAGCAAACACAGCAGCTCTGCCATGACTGCTTTCTCGTCCTCCCGGTCCCTACCTTGAGGTTTTATTATATGTAGTCGGACCTTGGCGTCCATCCATCCTGTTTTTAGCTTCTCTTTTCTCTGCTGCTCTCTGCCCTGTTTTTTCCAGGGTGTCCCCTGTGTAAACTCCATTTCTCTAACTCTCTCTTCGGCTGTGTCTGAATGGCTGTTTAAGCTGACTCTTCACTGGCTTAAAATTTTCTGATGTCTTTTTTTCATTGATGGAACCTCTGTGCTTTTTCAAACTTGCTAGATCTTTTAACAGGTGACGTCCTTCCTGTGTTTTCCATTGTGCTTTCTTTGTACTGTCACGTGCCTTTTATAATTCGGGAGGTAAGCTGGTTACCCCTTAGATTATTCTCCTGGCACAGTCCTTCATCAGTGCGGTCATCTCCCCAGCGCCTTGCAGTTCTGAGCTGTGAGCCCCTTTAGCTTCCCCCTTTGTGCACCCTAGACCAGGCTGCACAACCCAGGGACTGTGCTGGACAGCAGGGTGAGACCCCCCTTGTCCCGACCCAGCTTTTGTGTGAGAATCTCAGAAATTTTACACTATGTGGTTGTCATAATTTTCACCTCCACGTTCATGGGACAGAGGTTTGGAGTTTGAATTTCTCGTGGGAGACTTCCAGCCTCTGCCAGATCTCTGGGTCGACGCGAGCCCCTTTGCAGTTCCTCTGGGGCATTTGTTGTTTCTTGCCCAGCTACTTGGGAGGGGCAGTCCTGACTCTAATCAAGGGGCTTAGAGTTTCTCCATCCTGGGTTTTCTTGGTCCTACTTCCTGTCACTGGGGGTCCAGTTCCCAGGCTGCACTTCCTGGGTCTCCACAGCCTTGGCAGTGTTTGAATGCTGCGGCCAGGGATTCCTTCAATTCTCTGGACATTTCTTTTCCTTTTTTTGTTTTGTTTTTCATCTTGTTCTATAGCTGCTGCAACACCACCACTCCCTTTCCCTAATGGTGTTGCAGGAAGGATTTCTGTCTGCATTCGCTCAGTCCACCGCACTTGCAGAACCCGGAGCCCCAGTATTGATTCTTCAGTTCTCTTAGTCAACATGGTTGTTCGCTCCCTCTTGTGAGCCCAGAGTTGGCCAGGAACTGGGGGTTCAGTGGGGGAGAACAGAGACCCTCACCTCATGGCAGGTAGCGGGAGTGGCTCCTACACGTGTGCAGGGCACCTGGTGGCCGGATTTGCCGCCTCCAGCCCTCCGTGTCCGCCCCTGCTCAGCTAAGCCCTCAGCTGCTGTCCTGCTGATCCTGGTGCAGCAGCTGCAAGGGGTGAGATGAGCTTTGGGGGCGATGCCATCAGCTGTTCCCAGATCCCTCTGGCTGAGGCGAAATGAGAACAGCTGGGAAACTGGGCGACGGACACTCCCAGAAGCTGCTCCGCCGCCAGCCGAGGTGCCAACAGCATTCCATCCGTGTGAGCCTTCCAGGATGCACACTGAATTCGTTCCATTCTTAAACATTTGCATAGGGAGAGGACCGCGGAGGGGAGTGAGCTGACAGTGGAAACCCGTGTCTGTCTTTGTGATTTTTGGAGTGAACAGCGTGGTTCCGTAAGACTGATTTCTCCACCGATTTGTCTAGGAAAATCAGATGCCTGATTTGTCATCAAATTTCTGAGCGTCAGGTTTCATCCGCAAGGGCCTTAGTTTCCAGAACCGTTTCCTAGGGGGAGAGTCTGCTCCCGGGAGCGTAACCGCTCAGCTGCAGGGCCTGCGGGTCCCCAAACGCTGCCTCCCAGAATCCAGCATCTTCTTGGTTCCCGACTCCACCGGCCTTTCCAGTGCCCCTCATCCTCCTGCCTCCTGGAGCACAGTGGGGACTAAGCCAGGGGCCACGGAGCCTCAGCGAGGAAGCAGCGTCTGCAGCGAGAGGCCGAAGCAAGGGGAGCCGAGCCCAGACAGGAGCTGGCTGATGGAGCCCTCTGCTCCCCTCGAGGACATCAGGGACGCACAATAGTGAGGCTTCTGCCACTCAGCTCCCAGCGCCCCTTCCGTGTGGACTGATTGCTCCAGAGTGCTCTGTTCCGCCGGGGGCTTGGATCCTGGCCAGAATTCTGGACTTGAGCTGAGAAGGGGCTTTGAGTCCTGACTGCACCCCTTAGGGCTGTGTGGGGGAGCCTGGCAGGGACCTTCTGAACTCCGTTTCTTTTTTGCCCATGGAGAGTGAGGCTGCTGCTGCCTCCTGGGTTGCCGTGAGCATCAAGGGAGGGAGATACTGGGGAAAGCATTTTGTTACCACTCTCCTTCTCTCTAGGTCGTGCAGAGGGACACGTGGGCCCACTGCGGGTTCCGTGCTTACGTTCGTCCTCATGTTGGGGAAGTTCTCAGACTCCTTAAAGCACCACGCTCTCCTGCTCCTGCTGGGCGGGGCCCACGGGAACCCCGCAGCTCAACAGAGGGAACGGCAGAGCGGGGAGAGGAGGGTCTCTGGTTCTCACCCTTGAATCGCATGTTGCAGTCTTTGTTTTTATTGATCTGGGCGAGGGGCATCTCCTTATGAACCAGGACTGTTTGAGGTTATCAGCCTTCCAGTATCCTTGACGTAGAGCCGACGTGATTATTACTGGTTCCTGGATGGGATGTGCAGCGGGCTGAACCCAAGGACTGGAGAGAGAGAATGCATCGTGGCAGAGCCCCAGGCAGAGGCGTGGGTCTTCAGCCCCAGCCTCCACTGGCTTCTGGAGAAAGGGGTTTGGGTGGAGGACTAAGTAGAATCGCACAGCAAATAAAATCTAAGATGCTCCCCAGGGAGCTAGTGGGCGTCAGTGAGAATTTCTGTAGAAAGAGGAATCTTTCACGTTTTTGAGGATAAAGCACACAAGTAGACACTTAGCTTTTTATTTCCTTTAAGATTTATTTATTTGAAAGAGTCACAGAAATAGGGAGAGACAGAGAGATCTTCCATCCGCTGGTTCACTCCCCAAATGGCCACAGTGACCAAGGCAGGGCCAGATCAAAGCCTGGAGCCAAGAGCTTCCTCTGGTCTCTCCCATGGGTGCAGGGGCCCAGGCACTTGGGCTGTCTTCTGCTACTGTCCAGAGCACGTTAGCAGGGAGCTGGATTGAAGTGGCAGACCTGGGGACTTGAGCCAGTGCCCATATGGGATGCCAGCAAAGCGGGGGTGGGGGGGTGGTCTCTTAACCTGCTATGCCACAACGCTGTTCCAGCACTTACTTTGTGTTGATTACCAGTTGGAGCACACAGTTGCAGCAGCACAGCCAGTTAGAAGCTCTGTCATCTTGATCTCGATGATGCAAGTTTAGAATATTCTGGAATCTGACAGGTTCCATTCTAAGACCAAACGTTGGTGTTATTCTCGCAGTTTGCAAGCAGGTCTAAGAGAAAGGGAAGGTTCCCACCCCATACCCCGCTTGCATGGTTTATCCCCTGGCTTGCTCGTACATGGCTGCTTCCAGCCACCATTTACCTTGAGTTGCAACATGGCAAATGGATTTTCCGAAGCACCCACTTCTTCTTAGTTCAACACATTTTCAGACAATGGCCCAAGGCTCCAGGTTGCACTTCTGCCTGCACACGGGAGCACGGTCTTTGCTCTCACTTTGTGGGGCAGGAAGAAGAAACTCCGTCGGGAGCTTCGCTTCTGTGATTGTATTCTCAGAGCGTCCTCCCCAGGCCCCGGGGAGGCGGACGCTACAGTCACTCTCCCACCACATAGGACAGCCAAGGCCAGAAAGTTCCGTGTGCTGGAAGACACGTAGCTGGCAGGTGACCCAGCCGGGGTTGTGCATAACAGTTGCTTTTCAAATAGGAAATACAGACGTACCTTGGCATCCATGAGGGACCGCCTCCAGCACCTAAATGCTCAAGTCCCTTATCCACAATGGCTTGGTATTTGCATGTAGTCTACACACACCTAGCGCCAGGTAAATAGTTGTCAGGTTGTATTGTTTGGGGAATAGTGACAAGGAAGAAAGTCTGTACATGGTCAGTACCCAGGTTTTCGTGGTCAATTCAGGGTTGAGTTGGTTGAATCTGCAGGAACAGAACTCGTGGACACAGAGGGCCAGTGACATGGAAGTTGGACTTCTGCAGGAATGACAGCAGTGGTGAGGACAATGGACTCAGCCTCCAGCAGGCGTTGTGGTCAACCTCCCGGGTCACTCATCCCATGGGACATCACAGTAACCCCTAGGAGTGTGTGCCAGCGTGGACCCACTTCACAGAGAAGTGGGGGGTTCACCACAGCCCCTATGTCATGTGAGAGATTAAGCCAGGACTGAACTCGGAGGTTGATTTCAGAGCCCACATGATCAACACTGGGCAGCCAGGAGGGAACCATGACCCCTGGGCCCCTTGCAGATGCTGAAGGCTTTTGATCCAGCTTCCTGCTAATGAGCTGGGCAGTAGTGGACACAAGAGTTCCTGCCATCCACGTGGAGACCTGGATGGAGCTCCTGCCTCCTGGCTTCAGCCTGGCCCATTCCCGGCTGCTGTGGCCATTTGGGGCGTGAACCTGCAGGTGGGAGATTGCTCTGTGTGTGTGTGTGTGTGTGTGTGTGAAGTAGAAAGCTTGGCTGATAATTTAATTGAAAGCAAAAGGTGTCTAATTTTACCTTGTGCCTCTGATACTCCTGAGAGGAGAGCAGAGGGAAGGATGGATGTCGATAACTCTGGCCCTTCTTGGCGTCTGGGATTTCTGTGGTGTGTACTTGGCAGCCCAGTGAGCACCTGCATAACTGTGTCCCTTCTTTTCCTTTTGTTCCCTCTCCTTCATTTTCAGTGTCAACTGGGGAATAAAAGGACCATGTCTCTTTTTTTTTTGTATTTATTTATTTATTTGAAAGTCAGAGTCAGAGAGAGAGAGAGAGAGAGAGAGAGATCTATCTACTATTCACTGGTTCACTCCCAAATGGCCACAATGGCTGGAGCTGGACCAGGCCGAAGCCAAGAGCTCCATCCGGGTCTTCTATGTTGGTGCAGCAGCACAGGTTCGTGGGCCATCCTGCCTTCCCAGGTGCATTATCTGGGAGCTGGATTGGAAGTGGAGCAGCTGGGATCCTAACCGGTGCCCACGCCCACGTGGGATGCCGGCGCTGCAGGTGGTGGCTTAACCTGCTGTGACCCTTTCTAAAGCAGCTCAACCACACCAACTACAGAAGGAAAGAAATGGTGCCAGGCTGCTTTGCAAAGCCTGATTTTTACTTTGTTTTCTGTTGCTTCCTTGTAGCAACCTTTTATTTACATCCATGTAGGATGAGTTCGGTGGTCTGAGGAACAACACTTTTATATACACAAGTCCGAAACTTCGCATACAAGATTATTGTTGATAAACACACATTAATTTTAAAAGTGCACTTCTTAAGGCTGTACCCTACTTGTTTTCATAATACATTTTTCTCTCGGTGCTTGCCATCAGTCCTATGTAGAAATATCATAAAAACAACATGCTGGGGTCATGGAATATTGAAGTAAGTTATCAAAGCAATCATGAAATTCGTGTTTCTGAAGAGCTCTATTATAAATAGCAGCTGGGTGGCCTAATTAGTTATAGGCCTGGGAATAGGATATATTTCGCCTCCACAAATTAGCATGCCCTTCGTTTCCTGTTTACCCCATTTAGTATGTGTGACTACGTGTGTATACAGAGAGAAATCTGGGATTGATTTTCTAATATTTTACTAAAAACTTTGTGTTTAGAAGAGATACTGGTCTGTGATATGTTTCATTTCTTAATTTTTATTTATTTCAAAAAGGTGGTGAGGGAGGGAGGCACAGAGCTTAATCTTCCGTCCACTGATTCACTCCCCAAATGTCTGCAACAGCTGCGGTTGGGCCAGGCTGATACAAGGTGCCTAGGACTCAGTCCAGGGGTCTCACGTGGGTGGTAGGCACCCCAGGACTTGAGTCATCATTTGCTGCCTTACGGGTTCCACATGGACATGAAGCTGGGTTCAGAAGAAGAGGTAGGACTTGGACCAGGCTCCCAGTAGGAGACGCACGTGTCCCAAATTGCATCTAAACCACTGCACAAAATGTCAACCCTCATTTTCTTTTTATATTTTTGCCTGGTCTTCATATCCGGGTTAAACTGGCTGCATAGCAAGAGTTACGAAGGTTTTCTCTTCTGTGCTTTGTGCAGGAGTTGTAAGATTGTTGTTATTTCTGGTTTGAATGTCTGCTCAAATCTCTCGGAGGATTTGTCCTTGTAGCCATCCAGGCCTAGGGGGTGTGTGTGTGTGTGTTAAACAGTTAATTGTTAAGTTAATTTCTTTGAAAGATATAAGACCATACTGATAATTCTCTTTTGTCAGTCTTGATAATTTGTGTCTTTCAAAAAAGTGTTCATGTCATCCGAGTTAACAGACCAATGGGCACAGCGTTTCCGTATTTCCCCCATGTCACGCCGTTATCTGTAAGGATGTCCTCCTCTTGAGATCCTGACACGGGTCAGTTGTGTTCTTCTCTCCTTTTCCTCTGGATCTTGCTGTGAAATTAAGGGACTTGTTGATGTTTGCCAGTGGCCAACTTTGCTTTCAAAGCTTTTCTCTTTTTTGCATTGATTTTGATTCTTTGTTAGTATGTTTTACTCTTCTTTGGATCTTTATGAACAAAAACATTCTCATTTTCTTGGAACTATTAACATTCCTATAAAATACGCCCTTAGCTGAATATCACAAAATTTTATAGGATGGATTTTTATGATCGTTGGTTCAGAACATTAACAAATGGGAATCTTCTGGGGTGGGTGTTTGCTGTAACATTTAAGAGGCTGCGTGGGGTCCCTCCGCTCCCTGTCAGAGCGCCTGGGCTCTGGTTCCAGATCCCTGGGAGCCCGCAGGGATAGCTCAGCTACTTGGGTCCCTGCCACCCACCCACATGTGGGACTTGGATTGAGTTCTGGACTCCTGGCTTCAGCCTGGCCCAACTCTGGCTGTTGATGACATTTGGGAAGTGAACTAACACATGGGAGATGGCTCGCTCTCTTTCTCTCTCTTGCTCTCCCTCTCCTCTCTCTCTCTCGATCTCTTGCTTTCTCTCTGTCCTCTTTCTCCCTCCCTCTCCCCCTCCCCCTCCCCCTCCCTCTCTCTCTTTGCCATTCAAATAAAAAGATATTCTCTGGTAATTACCTTTGGTCCATGGCTTATTTAGAAGTATATTTCTTAACATCAACCTATATGAGAATTTTTAAGATAACCTTCTTTAAATTTGTTTCTGATTTCAACTTTTTAAGTAATGTCTTCTTTGATTTTGATTTTTACATTTGTTGAGACTTGTTTTATTATACCCTAGCTTACATTCCATGAGCATGTGGGAGGAATTCTGCAGTAGCTGGGCAGGGTAGAGCCTTTAAATGTCGTGGGGAGTCGATGGAGTCATCAAGGCCTGCATAAGCTTACTGCTCTTTTTGGTTAACTGTTTCTTTTTTTAAAAAAGATTTATTTATTTATTTGAAAGTCAAAGTTACACAGAGAGAGGAGAGGCAGAGAGAAAGAGAGAGAGGTCTTCCATCCGATGGTTCACTCTCCAATTGGCCACAACAACTGGAACTGCGCCGATCTGAAGCCAGGAGCCTCCTCTGGGTCTCCCACGAGGGTGCGGGGCTCAAGGACTTGGGCCATCTTCTACTAATTTCCCAGGCCACAGCAGAGAGCTGGATCGGAAGTGGAGCAGCCGGGTCTCAAACCAGTGCCTGTATGAGATGCCAGTGCTTCAGGCCAGGGCGTTAACCCGCTGTGCCACAGCGCCGGCCCTGTGTGCACTGTTTCTACCAGTTACACATGAGTGAAATGTTTAACTGATGTTATCGATTTATTTATTTCTCTATTCAGTTCTATTCATTTTTTTCATGACTGAGCGTACTTCAAAAAGTTTGTGGAACAATAAAATTAATAAGTATTTTCATAGAAAACGTTTTGAAATCTATACAGAGTTTTTTCATAGTATGCATTTTCCTTGGACTTTCTGAAGTTCCCTTATTTTTAAAAATATTTATTTATTTGAAAGAATTACAGGCAGAGATGGGGGAGGGGAGAGAGAGAGAGAGAGAGCTTTCATCTTTCATCTGCTGGTTCGCCCCCCAGATGGCTGCAATGGCTGGGGCTGGGCCAGGCTGAAGCCAGGAGTCAGCAGCTTCATCCAGGTCTCCCAGGTAGGTGCAGGGGCCCTAGCACATGGGCCATCTGCTGCTGCTTACACAGGCCATTAGCAGGGAGCTGCATTGGAAATAGAGCACGCATTTGGGATGCTGGTATCACAAGCGGCAACTTAGCCTGCCTGTGCCACAACACCAGCCCTTGAGGTGCCCTGTTGTTTGAAACTCTTGCATGGTTTGTATGCGTCCAGGATGGTTCTGTTCTGGTGAACTGACCTGCTTATCTTCATGAAGCAGCCTTTTTGTCTCTGGTAGGAAATCGTGTGGTACAGTCTTCGATGGGTGTCACTATGGTTATAGCCCTACCTCAACTTTCCTGTGCTTGGTGTGTGCATGGAGAACCTTGTTCCTGCTTGTTTTCTTTCAATATGTGTGCATTTATGCTTCAAGTATGTTTCTCATAAGCAGTGTGCAGTTGGCTTTGCATTTTAATGCATTTTGAGGGTCTCTGCCTTTTAATTGAAACATTTAATCCAATTACATTTAATTTAATTATTCATATGGGGAATTAAGTACATTTCTTGCTATTTCTTTCATATTTGCCCAGTAGGTCTTTGTTTCTTTCCCTTATGTTCCTGTTTTCTTTTGGATTGTGTAATTCTAGGGTTTCATATTTTTAAATCCATGCTTCATGGTTTCGACTGTATTTTAGTGGTTGCCATGGGGATTCAGATATGTTCTCATTCATTCCCAGTGTTACAGAAAGGAGCATGTGTCTTTAGTGAGATTCAGAAAGACTTCATGAAGTTGGTGTGGGACCAATGTTCACGTCCAGCTCTATGATTTTATTTTATTTTTTTCACTTTGAGCATTCATTCACCTAGTATTTCTTTTCATTTAAAACATGAAAGTAGGATTGCATTGTCTTTTCGGAGAGCTACCCACTCGTGACGACTGTTTTATTTCACGTGACTTGAAATGCTCCCTTGGTCATGTATTCCTTTCTCACATATGTTTAGGTCCTGTATCCCACGTGCACTGGGTCTGTTGACCTGTGCAGCCGTGCGGTAGCTCCGCAGGCTTAGTGACTGCTGCCTGAGGAGGTTGTCTGGGAGATCCAAGCCCCATACTCTATCCCTTCCTCACTCTACCTTCCAGATAATTTTCCACGTAAGCTTCAGGCTCTAAAAGGAATCACGATAAATACGAACAGGATTGCATTAAAATTGCAGGTGCCTTCAGAGAGGAGCCAGCACCTGGTAGAATTGGTGTTGTGCATTGTTGTCACCAATTATTACCTTACTTTGCCAATTTTCTATTTGGGAACATTTCATTTACGTTTTTAATTAGGGGGTGGGTTTAGGAGTCTGTTAAGCAACAGCCTCTTTCCCATCTTAGATTCAGAGCTAACTGATTACTCAGGAAGTTGAATGTTGTTAGAGATCAAGATCAGTCTGAGGACAGCTGGTCTTTAGGTTCCATGCCATCAGAGTCAACCAACCTTGGACACTTGGGAGAAATTATGCCTGTGTGAATGTGTGTTGATGTTCTTCTGTCTTTATTCCCTGATGCTTACTTACATAGCATTTACCTTGTAGCAGGTGTTACATGGAATCTAGACATATGGGAGGGTTCGTGCAGTTCATATGCAACTAGTACATCATTTTCTATAAGGAGTACGAGCGTCTGAGGACTGTGGTATCCAGAACAGATCTCCCATGGATACTGAGGAATGACTTGCTAGAAAACCGATTGAAGAATCTGGCTGTAGATCCTTGGCTGAATTGGTTTGCTATGGCTTCACTTCCAACTGTGCTGGAAAATACTGACAACACCAAGCCTTGCCCGAGAGGGTCACAGCCCTCGACACGTAGCAGGAGATCAACCGGAGTGCAGGGGTGGTGGACAGATCCGAGGAGAGGGAGGACCCAGGGAGCTGAGCCGTCACGCTCGGTTCCTTCTTCTCTCATGAGATTAGGCTCTGGTTCCCTCCCTGGAGAGGTGGAGGTGGAAGCCAGAAACGCTGTCATAGTGGTACCTTCATGCACATGGAAGCAAGGATGAAGGTGGGAGGTGGGGGAGTGGGGAAGGAGATCAGTGCTGATCAGTGCAGTTTAATAGTCCCCCCGATTGTCTCCCCAATTTGTGATTCTACTCTCTCAGATTGTCAGTTCTTCCCCTTTGCTGACTGAAGTATTTGTCTTCCCTTCATTGATCTGTTGGGAGTTATTTATATAGTATGGCATGTCCTTTTGGGAGCCATGATTTTACAGGAACAGCAGGGCCATCCGTGTTTTACTAAGCATTTTTAGTTTTTTTCCTAGTCATTTTCCTTATCATTATAAATGGGATCCAAATTTCAATTTTATTTTAGTTGTGATATTTTCTTTTATGGAATATATATATACACATTTTGGGACTGGCGTGTTTATTAAAATGTCTCGCTGGTTTTAGTAGATGTTCAGTTGATTTTTGGGGGTTTTCTCGATGGCTAATCATGTCACCTATAAATAATCTTTGTAGTATTTCTCTGAATTCTTTTTTGTTGCTTTGTTGCATTGTCTCAAATGTAAATAACGACTTTGGAATATGTGTAAGTAGCAGCGATCAGTCTTTTGCTCCTTAATGTGAAGGTGATGTTTCACCACTGATTCTAATTTTGATGTTGATTTGAAATGCAAGTTCATTACTTTAATAAAGAAACTATTTGTAGTCTTCAAATAGGTTTTTCTAAAAGAAAAATCAACATTGGGTACTGAATTTTACTGACTGCTTTTTAGATACTTACTGAGGTATGTAACACTTTCACTTTTTCCCCTTTCTTTTAAAATCCTTTGATCTACTGGTGTAAGTATTTGTTGAGTTGTTGATATAATTATTCATTATAGATTTCCAAATATGAAAATATCCTTGTACTTTGGTGATTATGTCCAGGTCTGCTAAGCTATATCATATTTTTAATGTGCTATTGGATTTACCTTTCTAGTGCTCTAATGAAGATTCTTTGTGTCTGTATTAAGGAAGACAAAGTCTTGGTTGTCTATACAAATTCCGTGGCTGAAAACAATGGAGCATGTCTCCAGTTCATGAGTCTCTGAGTCAGGGATTTGGACTGGCAATCCTGGCCCAGGCTTGCTGTCGTGTTTGTGGGCCACCCAACCGTTATCAGGGCACCTGGGCTCTTCTCTGTGTCTCCAGCAGGCTGGCCCAGGCGAGTTCTTACAGGGAGTTGAAAAGCCCCAGTACAGAAGTCCATCTCAAACCTCTGCTTGGGTCTCACCTGCTAGCAACCATCAGCCTGTCAGGGATCCAAACTCAGGATGAAGGGGTGGAGAAATTGCCGCAAAGTCACATCCCAGCCCCAAAGCAAGAGGTCCTTTGAAGTGTAGCTGGAGAGGGGTGAGCTATTAGGGACATCTTAGTCTGCCATAACCCTGAAGCCCCTTTTATCTAGGATTGTGTGTGTGTTAGGACAATAGAAGTCATGAGAATTACCCAACTTTTGGGACTTTAAAAAACTCTTCCCTTAAAATGATCTGGGCCCAGTGTCTTTATGGGACCTGTGTCTCTTAGAGATTTTTCAATTTTTAACACACTGGTTTTACTGTTTCTTATTGGTCCAATTTTCATAAGTTATCTTATCCTGGAAAATCTTATTGTTTCCATATTTTCAGATTCATTAACATAAAAATGTGTAATACCTATTTAGTTTTAATAGCTATAATGGTACCCATTTCTCTTTTAAGTTTATTTTATTGTAAATGGACAATTTATATTTGTATCTGTTTATGAGCTATACAATGTTATGACCTAAGTATAATATATTATGAAAATGAAATAATTAAACCAAGAAAGTTAACATTTCCCTCAGTTCAGATATCTTGCATTTTTCATGATGAGAACATTTGAAATTTACTCTCAGTGATTTTGAAGTGTGCGACACATTATTATCACTTTGTTCACCATGCTGTGCTGTATGAATTTTATTATTCCTCTCATCCGAGGCCCTGTGCACTTTGACCATCATCTCGCTATTTCCTCTACTCCAAAGACTCCAGTAGCTGTAATTCTGGTCTCTGTTTCTGTTAGTTCAGTTGATTTAGATTTTGCAAATAAATGAGAAAATGCAGTATTTGTCTTTCGGTTCCTGGCTTATTGCAGATAGCGTAATGTTCTCCAGTTCCATCCGTGTAGTCACAAACAGCAGACTTCCTTTCTTTTCAGTGATTTAGTTGTGATACACACACACTAGATTTTATTCATTTATCCCTTGATGGACACTAAGGTTGACTCTGTAACTTGGCTACTATGAGTAGTGAATGTTAGATCTCTTAGGATGTCACACAGTTCCAATAAGCTTTCTTCATTTTTTCACATCCTTTTGTTTTTGCTCTTTTGATTGGATAATTTCAACAGCTCTTTGAGCAATCTCACAATTTTTTTATTTACTTTAACCTGCTGTTGAAATGTTCTGTTGCATTTTCATTTCAGTCATTGTATTTTTCATCTCTAGGATTTATATTTTTAACTTTCTATATATTCACTCAATTTCTTATTTACGTACTTCCCATTTATTAAATTCCATTTCCTTTTTTATCCACATGTTTTTGTTGTTCAGTGAACTTCTGTAAGATTATTCTGAATTCTTTGTCTTTCCATAGATATCTTTAGGGTCCATTCTTGGAGCTTGGCTAGGTTCCTTTTCAGGTATCATGATTTCCTGAGTCTGTAATCCTTGTGTCCTTGCACTGGCATTTGCCATTTGAGGGGTCAGCCACCTCTCTGGCTTTCTGGGGTGTCTTTGGCAGGTACACACCGTCGCTGTTTAGTGTAGCTGTGACTCTGGGTTTGCCAGCCAGTGATGATCTCGTGGAAGCAGAAGTAGCTTTCAGGTTCTTTAGGTGGCTGTGCTGCTGCATTGGCTCTCAGTGTGGGTGAGGCAGACGGATCGGCCCTGGTTTCCAGCAGGACTGCTGGCTGCGAGCTACACTCATGCAGAGCTCTGGCTGGCCACTGCACTTGCTGGTGACAGCCTGAACCACGGGTGTGGTCTTAGGCCAGGTGGCACCACTCTCTGAGTTCTGCAGTTTTGCAGGGTTGTGGGAGAGTCTGTGAGGTGGATGGTGTGACTGCTTGGGGTGGAGATGAGCCTTGGTTATGCTCAGTAAGAATGTGCAGTTTGTGGTTGAAGTTTGCCTGGGGGAGGTCTTGGAGCTCTGCGGAGCATTGTGTAGGGCACAGTAGAACTGGCCCCTATTCTTTGCTAAACTACACAGTTTACATAGTTACTACTATTGTTAAGCACGGAGGCTGGACTTCAGGTCTGGCTACCTAAGAGTTCAAGCCAGATGGAGCTTCCCACCATTTCTGGGAGTTACCAGCTCAACCTTGCAGTGGGCTGTGCTAGTAACAAGGCGTTACTGCTGGCAGGCACACAGGGCTGTCCCAGGATCTGCACGCTGGCTGCTGCGGGTCTGCCTCCTTGCTCTAACCCTGCCTGCTCCCAGGTGGTCCACATGTGTTGTTATCTGCTGCATTCCCTGCCAGGAAGTGAGCTTCCTGGGAAGGCTCTTGGAATGTTCTGGAAGGTGAACTTCCACGTTCCTTCTTGCTTCCCAATGCAGAGACCATGGGCCCTGGGAATCCTCAAGTATCAGCTGCTGACGTGGGGGGAGGGGGGAGGTGTGTGGTCATTGAGACCAGTTTCTCCCACCCTTACTTCTGTGCTCTCCGTGGGCATCTCGGGCTGTCCCTCGGCTCTGGGGCTTTGTCCAAGGTGTTCTTCCTGTGGCAGCTGCTAGTTGAACTTTCTGTGTTGGAAGCGAAATCTGCCATCACTGTTGATTTTTCTTTACGATTTATCTTTCTTCTTTAAATATATCAGATTTAGATACCTATTTAACTTGTCAGCAGAATTAAGTTTTGGATTTATTAATCAACTCTGCTTTTATTTATGGCCTCTACATTTACAATTTTTGCTTTTATTTTTTTATTTATATTTATCCTTTGAAATTTTTTTATTTTTATCCCTGAAATTGTTTTAATTTGCTTTTTCTAATCAAATGCATAATTCATCTATGTTCATATTTCTTGATAACAAAACTTTTAAAATTATACATTTTTCTATTGATAAATGTTTGGGTCTATTTAATGTATTTTTATGTGTAAATTCTTTTTAAAATATTTACTTATATTCACTACTTGAATGCAGAAGAGCAGAGAAAGAGAAAGAGAGATCTTCATCTGCTGGTTCACTCCCCAAATGTCCACAACAGCCTAGTGCTCTGCGTGGACCTTCCATGTGGATGGCAGGGGCCCAAGCACTTGAACCATCGGCTGCTGCTTCCCAGGATGCATTGTGGGAAGCTGTAGAATGACCGAGACTCAAACCAGCACTCTGGTGTGGAACGTGGGCATCTCAAGCAGTGGCTTAGCCTGCGGGGCCACAGTGCCTGCTCCATGTGTGAGCTCTTTAGATCAACTTTTACATGTTTCTACCTTCAAAAAAGTTCCCTTTTCCTGTGGGTAATTGCTGACTGATTATTGATAGAAGGGGTCTTATAGGACAGAGTTTCTGTAATATAAATATGTGAAAATCCTTGATTTCCATATTTTACCATCCCCCCAAAATTTGATGAGAATAGATTAGAATTTTATTGATTGAGTATAATTTTGAGTATTCATTTTCCAAAAAGAAAATAGCCATGGTGAATTCCATGGCATTCATGAGAAGACATAGATTGTCGTCACTGTCCCAAGTGTATTTGTTTTTAAATTTGTTTAAGACGATATGTAATTGTACATGTAATTGTACAAGTCTGTAGGGGACAGTGTGATAATCTGATCCATGTATGAAATGTGTAGTGATCAAGTCACGATGATTAGCAGTGTGCCTCTTGAGCTGTCCTCATCTCTTGGTGGTGGAGACCTGCAGACTGCTCTCGTCAAGTTCTCTGTAAGACACAAATGAGTGCTTGGGAGCGGCAGTCATCCTGTCAGGCTGCAATGCTAGAACTCCTTCCTCCTGCTGAGCTTTGTCTTGGTGCCTGCTATCCAGTGCTTGCTTCTTGAGTAGCCAACCAGTGTGCCCTCAGCATTAAAAATTAGTATGGTTTCCATCAAAATGCTACTTCAAAAAACAATAAAAAAAATTTAATTATAATATGAATGTCATTTGCATCCACAGTTGTCAGTAAGGTCCGTGGGTTTTTAAGAATTTTGCAGTTTTAGAGCTGGCAGAATGTGGGCACTCACCCATTCCCGTGGGCACCAACCTTTCCACATCCCCTCACAAGTGTTCACTGAACACCTACTACGTGCAGATACCGTGGGAAGTCAGTTGTGCATCCTCCTGTCTCCCTGAGCCCAGGACATAGGGTCATTAGTTATTTGGAAGCCGAGGCTTGGTGAGGGCAGGAGCCAATTGCACTAAACAAGCTAGCATTGTTGTTGGATATTGAGACAGATTCAACTCTCTTAATAGGGATTCCCAGGACTCCAGAGCTGCCTTTTTGGAACCTCAGGAAGCCAGTGACAGCATCAACATACCGTCTTCCAGCTGAGGAAGGTGAGGATGGGGGGGGGGGGGCATGGGACTTTGTAAGCGATAGACGCCATCCTAGGGAGAGAGCAGGATGCAGGAAAGCATAGACGAGGTATCTGCGGGAAGAAAAATCCAAGTAAACAAATGTAAGTATCTTTCTCTTAAAAAGGGATATTCTGTTATTGGTATAAGCATATTCTAAATATATCATCTCAAATGTAAATGGGCTGCCTTTGGGACAGCACACAGCGTTGTGGGCTTTGTGATGAACCTGGCTGCCTGGCCAGGGGTAGGCACGGTCTTGTAGGCTTCCGGAAGGGGTGTTGTTCCCAGGTCAGGGCAGCTGGAAGCCTGCAGGCAACCATGCCAGAGCCGTCATTTGCTACAGAAGGGAGATTCCCCTTCGCTGGAGGGACTCTGTAGGGCTTTTATGAACTCTTCCTAAAGGTGGGAGCACCACCCGGCTAGCTGGATTCCTTTAGCGTTGTCTATTCACAAACCGTGGTTAGCGTTAGAGGAGTCATAAATCAATGCCTTATTCTGCTACCAGAGCCCATCATGTAACTCAGCCCTTCCATAAACAGATGTAGACACTGAGAATAAAATGGAAAAATGACAAACTCATGTAAACATGCTGTGTGCCACATTCTATCACCGAGCACCTACTGTGCCAGGACTTTGTTGGCCTTGCCAGCTGCTCCCGTGGGCCTCCCCGTGGCACCTCTTGTTCTGTCACTGACCACTGTCCTCTCTCTGCCACCCCCAGTGCCTTTCTTCGCATTACCGTGGGCTGTGTCCCTGGATGCTCTGCTGTCCTGGTCTAACCCTGCTGTCTTCAGAGCTAAGCGTGTGACCTGGGGTCCCGAGGGCCTGGCACTCAGCAGGTGCTTCGTATAGCTGACAGGCTGCATAACGGTCTCCCAAGCTTGGGAAATCATTGGTATCAGAGTTCACATCCCATACATCTCACACATACGACGACGTTCTGTTCATTTGATCAGCACAGGAGTTTTGACTCATTCCGTTTCCAGCCTGAGCTGGTGCCCCCTCCTGGTAGTACCCCCACTTGGGGGAGGTCACCAGATTGATGCCAAACTTAGTATGGACTCTTGGTGAGCAGAACAACACAGCCCTGAACTGCTGGGCTGCAGTGAGCTGGCTCCCTCAGCCTGCACCACTGCACCCAGCTGTCCCACCCATCGAAGACGAGGAGCGAGCCATGAGGGCTTTTGAACCTACGAGCTGTATTTGGAGTGCAGGAGGTGTGTGTATGTCCTGGGGACGGACGGGAGGCTCTGGAGCAGAGGAGAGAGGCCTGTCCTGACCCCAGCGGAGTCACCAAAGGGGCCGAGCCCGTAGCCAGAGCAACCTTTGTGCTTTCGTCTTAGGAGATGGTTAGAGACTGCGGGCTCGAAGCCTGGGGTCGCCGAGACTACCGATCTACCAAACAGCCCCCGGTGAAATCAGTCGCTGGGGTCTTGTTTTGAATGCACGCTCTTGTACCGCACCCCGAGTCAGGATGGCACCTCTGCGTGTACTGAGACCCCACTGGTCTATCCAACCCCTTAAGTGTTCACCGAATCAGCACCCACAGCCGGCTGTGTGTGGTCTAAGTCCCCATCGTCCCAAGTTTCCCAATGTGGTGCTGCTTGGGAGTTTCCTTTAGGACATGTCATAGGTGTGTATCACCTGTGCTGTGCTTTCCTTAGTAATTTTGTGAATTTACCTTCAATGTTCCTTTAAGTCGGCTTCCACATCTTGCTTAAATTTATTTAAGAAGGAAATTGTGCTTCCATATTATAAATAGAAGGCTGAAACCACATGACATAAATACTGTAAAAATAAATCAAAGGAAAGCAAAGCAATGCTATTCAATTCCGGCCAGACAATAGTGTCTGCTGATGTCCCTAAGCCAGAGACCGCCTCGTGGACAAGAAAGGGCGGGTGGCCAGAGGCTGGGGCAGCTGCAGCCACGCGGTGTCCAGTGCACTTTCCCCGGGGCAGAGAACCGAGAAGGGAACAGCTTGTGTCCGCCCTGACCTTACGCTGCATCTCAGCACTGCCCATGGGCACTCGTGTCCTGTGGGCCGGGTGGGTCTGGCCCTCTGAGAGATGTGAAGACCTGAATGAGCCTTTGTGTAGGGCAGAGGGGGCGGGGCTCTGGTCCTCCCGTGACCTGAGAGCATCTGCATGGTCCACTCCTTTGGTCTGAGTCCAGAGGCCCGGAGTGAGGGGTGCTGGTGTCGGAGGACGTGTAGACCACCCCTGGAGCCAGCTAGAGCCTCAGGGGGCTCGCCGACTCCCTGGACAGCAGGGATGCTGGGAAAGCAGTGACAAGGGGACGCCTTGTCTCTTTAGCCAAGGGGTTGGCCATGTGTTCCTGGGCCCTGGACTCAAACCATCACCGGGGAGCGTTTTGGTGCCTGCCACCTCACAAGCCGGGGACCCATCCCTCTCTGTCACATCCACTCAGTGCCTGCACCTAGCGTGGGCTGCATCCAAGGTCCTATGCCCAGACGGAGGGCACCACGGTCCCTCACTCACGGAGCGGGCTCCCCTGGGGGTGGTAGCAGCCTACACTGGGGTGCCGGCTCCACATCAGGAGGGGGCTGCTGGGAGGCCAGTGCAGGGCAGGAGCACTTCATCATGGGGCAGGGATCGGCCGCCCCTGGCGCACACAGCAGGGCGTCCAGTGAGGACAGGAGGTGGCCTGTCTGGATTTGGGTGAAGCCACAGAGGACAGAGCTAGCAGGAGCTCCTCACAGCCAGGCCCCATCTGCCTAGGTGGAGGCAGAGGCAGGGACGCGGAAGCCAGGGGACAGCAGTGCAGGAGGCCCGGGCTGCTCCGCGCTAGCTTAGGGCTGAACAAGCAGCTTCCGGACCTCAGGCCCAAGAGCTCCGTCTCTGGCGCTTGAAGGGAGGACAGTGGTTTGCAAGGGACAGCAACTCAAGCAACTGATTTATTATTTTCTAAAGATTTATTTATGGGGATGGCGCTGTGGTGTAGTGGTTAAAGCTGCCGCCTGCAATGCCAGCATCCCATATGGGTGCTGGTTCATGTCCCAGCTGCTCCACTTCTGATCCCGCTCCCTGCTATGGCCTGGGAAAGCAGCAGAGGATGGCCCAAGTGCTTGGGCTTCTGCACCCACATGGGAGACCTGGAAGAAGCTCCTGGCTCCTGGCTATGGAATGGCACAGCTCCAGCCATTGAGGTCATCTGGGGAGTGAACCAGTGGATGGAAGACTTCTCTCTCTCTCTCTCTGCCTCTGCCTGTCAAATAAAAAAAAAATAAAATCTTAAAAAAAATCATTTATTTTAAAGGCAGAGTGAAAAAGAGAGGGAGAGAGAGAGAGATTCCATCTGCTGGTTCACTCCCCAGAGGGCTGCAATGCCTTGGGCTGGGCCAGGCTGAAAGCCAGGAGCCCGGAACTCCAGCTGAGTCTTCAACATGAGTGGCAGGGGCCCGAGGACTTGGCCACCAGCTGCTGCTGCCTCAGGTGCAGTAGCAGGGAGCTGGTTCAGAAGTGGAGCAGCCAGGTGCCAGACGGCACTCACCTGGGAAGCCGGTATTGTAGGGATCGGCTCTACCTGCTGCACCACAACGCAGACCCTAAAGCAACCTTGGAGTGGGTGGGCCAGGTGGATGGCCCAGACGGACAGGAGCCAGGAGTGTGCAAAGGTGCTGTGCAGGACAGAGCCCAAGGTTAGAGGGTCCAGGCTTTGGGGGAGCCCAGCTGTTGAGAGCACAGCGGCTCCGGATGTGAGGCGACCACGGCCTGCAGGTGAGCCAGGGTCCGAGCTCTGGCCTGGTGAGATTCACTTCTCCTGCACTGCGGCGCCCCCTGCAGCAGCTCCGTGCATGTGCACTTGGGAAGCACTGTGGACTGTGCAGCGCCTGGCACACAAGCCTTCCAGATCACACAGCCCCCTGCAGCCTCCTCCCGCAGGCGCTGCGGGGCTGGACCTTCCCAGAACGGCCAGATGATGTGGCGGTGGCAACACCCAGGTGGCCGTCCCTGCCCCGGGCCTGAGTTCCTCTCCCTCCCTCCCTCTCTGAGCGGACCTTCTAGACATCTGCTCGGACGTGTATTTTTGAGAGCAGAGTTTCTCGCCATGTGGCTCTGATTTGCGCTGATACTGTCAAGCCGAAAAACATAAATTGCACAATTTCCACAGAAAATCGATGTGACAATTTCTTTGCTCCCCACCCAGCTCCTCTCGTGGAAAGTCATCTGGATCCATGAGTGGGCTGCACGTGTGCCGGCTCACGGACCCGGCTCCCTTGGGGCTGCTTCAGGTCTTGCGTTTTCTTCCTGGGAACAGGGAGGGTGTTGAGATATTCACAAGAACGTCACCGGCCAGCCAGCAGCCGACACGGCCTGCTCTATAAGAGGCAGATGCTGTGTGTGCATGCTTTGCGTGGAAAACAGAGAGAGAGAGAGAGAGAGAGAGAGAGAGAGAGAGAATCAGAGTCTACCCATGCACGCCCTTTTGGCACTGGAGACAAAACAGCTGTATTCCAACACTACTCATCCCGACCTTTGTTCAGATGGGGAAGGAGCATGCCAGCGTGGCTCCAGCCGTCTCCCCGCAGAGAACTCCGTTACAGGAACTTTCTCTGCTTCCGACCCGCAGAGCTGAACCCGACGGCGTAGGTGCTGTCAGATCTGACCTAAGACATATTCAGAATCATTGAGGGTGTCAGGAACTTTCAAAGGTTTGAACGGCAGTTTCTACCCTTCAGTTCCATCCTGGTCTTGGAGCTCTGGGGGCTGCCTGCACTCTCTGTGAGGAGCTCTGCACGTATTTGGCTGGGAGGAGGTGTGTTTGGATCCCCGTCCCCCGTTTGATAACAGTTGTGTCCTCAAATAGGCGGCAGCGCCCTGTCTCCCACAACCTGAGCCTTCTTGAACGTATTTTAAAAGCGAATAATTTTGGTCCTGTGGTCTGCTGCAGACATCACTTGTACTTTAGCCAGGATATTATTTGAGAACTGAAAAGCTCTCTAGGTATTACATCCGTATATAAACCATGTGTTAGAAAGATATAAATGCAGTTTTGAAATATTTGTTAGACTGCTCTTGGCTTTCAGTGCGTGCCAGACATGTGCTTCGGTGACAGATGGAAGTGAGCCCTGAATGGAACACACAGCCGCTGTCTCCCAGCAGTTGGGTTGGAGAAGCTGGGAGATTAAGAGGATCCTGTTGCTAAGAGGTGTGTTCCCCAGTGGCTTCCACATATGTCGGTGGGTTGTTTGCTCTCACATTCTGTGCCGTTGAAAATATCGTTGTATGTTCTGAATTGATCTAGAATAATTAAGTTTAAGGCATTCTCAGGGTAACTTCAAATCTTGAAAGTAGAACATTTTCCTAAGAATTTATTGACATTTTTTTGGCTTTGTGGGCCTGTGAGCAATCCAGGGCAGTCTGGACCTAGATCTTCCAGATGCAGCTGAGGACTCCCTGTTAAATCTTGATTTCAGACCAACAAGCGAATGTCTTCTTGGTGTATACCCCAATATTGCGTGGGTGCACTTAGGCTAAAATGTTATTCATTGTTTATGGGAAATTCAGATTCAATGGAAGGATTCTATTTTTGCTTGCTAAATCTGGCAACTCCTCTGGATCCTAATTCATTGTTTGCACTTATAAACAGTGACAGTCAAAGAAAATTGCTCAGTGACGAAGCTTGGTGAGTGTGGAGGTCCATGTGGCACAGTGGTGGGGAAACCCCGGTCTACCCCGTGAACACAGCATGAACGCAGCCATAGGTCACATCATCATGCTCCTATTTTATTTTATTAGAGAGAGTGAGAGAGAGATTGATTGATTGATTTCCTGTCTGCTGGTTCACTCTAAATGCCTGCAGTAGCCAGGGCTGGCCAGGTCTTCCATGGGGGCGGGAGGTACCCAGGGCAGAAGTCAGCAGGAGTTGGAGTTGGAGACAGTGCCAGCTCTGAAACCCCGGCTCTGGTAGGGGATGTGGGCATCCTGACCTGCAGACCAGACACAGGCTGCCTGCCGCACTTCTGTGTAGACTCCGCTCCTTGCCTGCTTTCTCCCGGCGCGGATCGGGTTCCTCAGAGCTCCGTGGCCGCCTGCTCCCGTGTTGTGTGGGCCGAGCAGGGATGCCAGGGGCCCCCTCTCCTAAGTGCCCTTTGTTCTGCTGCTGCACGTGAGACGGCTTCCTTGCCCTGCACCACCCCCACTCACATGAGAACCCAAGCCGTGCCTCTTCCCAGCCTGGTGCAGTTGGCCCCTCTTTTGTGAAGACGTCTTGGATGGACCTTCTCATCTGAAATCTGGTTCTCGAGTTTTCTTCACTCATCTCTCAGCTCCCCGAGGCCAGGATCCAAGGGTCTCCTCCTGGGCAGTGAGGACGTGGGCAGCAGGTGCTCGGAAAATGCTTCTTTCCTTTCTTGTTCTGTAGTGGGAACTTCTCACTGAATCCTACCACGTCCTGGGTCTTAGGACAAAGGATTTCGGCAGTCACACTTTTAAAAAAAATATTTATTCGTGTATTTATTTGGAAGGCAAAGTTGAGAGAGAGAGAGAGAGAGAGAGAGAGAGAGAGAATCTTCCATCTGCCAGGAACTCCCTTCATGTCTGCCCTGTGAGTGGCAGGTACCCAAGTACGTGCCCATCTTCCGCTACTTTCTCAGGTGCGTCAGCAGGGAAGTGGAGCAGCTGGGATTCCAGCCAGCCCTCTGGTATCGGATGCCAGCGTCACAAGCAGTGGCTTAGCCCGCCATGCTGTGACACTCGCCCTTGTTGTCATCACCTTTAGTTTTCCTGCTACTCCTGGGTTGAACACTGCAGGCTCGTCGTGTCCATCAAACAGGTCCCACCTCCGGGAGAGGCAGAGCTCGAAGCTGTGTCTGCCGGCGTGGAAACCTGCGATGCCAGGCCCCACTCACTCCTCTCCAGCAGCACAGAGGAGCCTCCTCCCAGCCACCTCCCTTGAGTGAGGACTCTGACCCAGCAGGGTTTCTTGTGTGTTGTTTTGGAAATAGTTCTGTTTAATGTCCTTGACTCTCAGAAAGCTTCATTCATATCAATGAATCAGGAAGAAGACAGAGCAGTTAGGAATGGGCAGTCGACATGAGTACATTCAAGGGTGCTGCCAAACGTGGCAAATGGACTTAAAAACAAGTTCACTTTGGCCAGTGCCGAGGCTCACTAGGCTAATCCTCTGCCTGCAGCGCCGGCACCCCGGGTTCTAGTCCCGGTTGGGGCGCCAGATTCTGTCCTGGTTGCCCCTCTTCCAGGCCAGCTCTCTGCTGTGGCCCGGGAGTGCAGTGGAGGATGGCCCAAGTACTTGGGCCCTGCACCCCATGGGAGACCAGGAGAAGCACCTGGCTCCTGGCTTCGGATCCGCATGGTGCGCCGGCCGTAGCGGCCATTTGGGGGGTGAACCAACAGAACGAAGACCTTTCTCTCTCTCTCTCTCTCTCTCTCTCTCTCTCTCTCTCTCTCTCTTACTGTCTAACTCTGTCAAGTAAATAATTAAAAAAAAAAAAAGAAAGAAAAACTGAAGTTCTGACTGTTTCGGCTTTCCCTGTGGGACAAAGCCAGGATTTAAAGACAGTGAAGCCGCCGTGCAGTTGTAAAAACTGCAAACGACGGGTCTCTAATAACGTCCCTGAGTCAACATTCGTGCCTAATAGGTAGGTGTTGCGCTGACTAGGATTAAAACATCTCTGAACTCAGAACTCTAGTCCCCTGCTGCAGTAGTTTTGATTTCCCCGTCTGACTAAATTGGGATTTCCCATGATTCCGTCGATGCCAACGGCCAGAAAACTAAAAGTTGTAACAGTCGTGGCAGCACCTGCATCCAGACAGGCCCCCTGCTCCCTGGGTCGTCAGAACTGGACAAGGTGCTCCTGGAGCTAGTCACCCTCGCCCTCACCCTGCTTGGAGTCCCGCCTTACGCCCTGTCTCGCTCAGTCCCCCAGTGCCAGTCTCAGGAGAGGCCCAGCAGGTGGAGAAGGCCGGAGGAAAGGCTTCTGTGGTCGGGCCGTTTGCCTTTTTGAATTTTTCCCCCCAGAACACGTGGGCTCCCAGGTCTGTGCGTCAGCACTCGCCGTGCACTTTCCTCGGGAAAGCAGCGTTCGGGATGGAGGTGAGGGAGTCCCTGCACCAGGAGTTCATGAGCGTTGGAGAGCCGGCCTGCAGGAACGGGCTGAGGCCGTCAAAAAGTGAACTTCAGAGCGGAAGTGGCCACCTGGCTCTCGCTGGCTGTGGTGCGGCCTCGATGGGGGAGCGAGGAGCAGGCTGGGCGATGACGGTGTCTGTTACGGCCCCTCGGTTCCCTGTTCCCGTCTTAATTTGGCTTCTCAAGGAGGCCTCCCTGCTGGGTAGATAATGAGCACAGTGTTTCAGATGAGGACTCCGGCTGACTCGGCAGTTCCTTCTCATTAAAAATAAGTAAATTGGAATTCTGGCGTATAAATAAGGCCCATGTGGACTTGGTTCTGCGCGTCAACCTGCACGGGGCCAGACGCCACCGAGTGGCTACAAATCAATCACCGGTCAGGGCGTCCAAGATGAGAGCCCAGCGTGGACCCGGGTCCCTGCCGTCTCCTCGCACAAGGCTGGGGAAACGTTCCTAGAAACGTGTTGAGCGGACACTTGGCTGCACATGAGGATGCAGCAGTGAGTTTGACAGACACGGCCCCTGCCTGTACTCCTGCCGTCTTTGACTGGGAGTGGGGTGGTGGAGACGGAGCCGGCAGGTGGAGAGTGGAGAATGCTGTGGACGGAAGGGCCGAGGCAGGGTGGTGGGCTGGAGCCAGGCGCTGGCTGTGCGTGGAGCAGCCTGTCCGAGAGAGGGCGATCGAGCTGAGACGTGAGTCAGATCCGGGCGTGCAAAGGCTGGAGAGCAGTCTCCTGGGCAGCAGGACCAGCACAGGCCCGGGGTTGGACCTCCCTGTGTGTGTGAAGGGGCAGTGGGGTCTCGGCAGAGTGGGCGCGAGACACCTGTGGGAGATGCGGTCCCAGAACTTGTATGATTCGGGAAGGACCTTGAGTTTTCATCTGAGCATTTCCCAGCTAGTGTGTAGGGGGTTGGGGGCACAGACCCCATCAGCTGGCCATGTGGGTTGTCTTCCTGGCTTCACTATTGTGTGACCCCGACCCCGGACGAGGGACTTCACGGCTCTGCGTGACATCACCTGTTAACTGGGGAGAAGTCTAGGGCTGCTGCTGGGTGCAAACAGTGAAACTGTGGAAGATTTGAGTGGAGCTGGCTGTAAAACAGGTGCCCAGCTGATGTTTGGCATTATTGGATCATCTATGATCAACGCTGCATTTTTGACCTGTTAATAATTCTCATGTATCTGTTCCCCTCCAGGCTTTAGACAATCCATTCTTAGGCAGAGAGGTTTTCTGATGCAGATCAGATTTGCCCAGATTACAAACCCTTGAATGGCTTCCCGCTGCACTCCAGTAAAATCCAAGCTGCCTTGGACGTCCACTGCCTCCTCTCTGCAGCCCGTCACTCGCCCGTCAGAGCCACCCTGAGCACCTTCCTGCTGCCTCGAGGCGTTCACTTTTGTGGTCCCATGATGGAAGTCCCTGCTCTCTGTCTGCTCCTGTCAGCTGTCAGAGAGCCTGCAGATGATGAGCGTATCTGCAAGTGTTCCATTAGTAAGGAAAAGAGGCTTTAGGAACCAAAAGTGAGCAAAACACCAAACACCTGCTGGAGTTGCGGACTCTGGGTGATGAGAAGGGAACTGTGTTGAGGAAGTCGCCCGGCCAAGCCGCTTCCTTAAAGGTTGAGTGGTGTCAGTATGGAGCGAATGACAGGAAATGTTTTGCTCTTTGGCTAGAAGATGGAGATGGAATCCTTGGGGTTTACACATGTTGCATTTGAGGTGGTCATGGTGACCGATTCTGAAAATTAACATGTCTAGTAGATCTTATGTACGGACTGAACTTGGGGGAGATGGCCAGTGGGAAAATATTGATTCAGGACCATGGGCTTAAAAATTAATGAGGTCTCTGGGGAACAGCAAGGGCAGAGGCGAAGATGGCCAAGAGCTGAGTCCTGGGAGGTGTGCAGCTGGAGAGGCGGCTGCAGCGGGTGTGTGAGGGCTTTTCAGAGGTGCGGGGCTTCCTGGGGGCGCCTAGTGGGTCATTTCTCATTGTCGTTCAGCGGCAGTTAGTATAGTTACCAGACCGAATGGAACAAACTACGTTCCGTTCTTGCTCTTTTGCTGTTAATGTCCATTTTTTTTCATTCCATTTTCCCTCCCAATCATCTCTTGAAAGGTAAATTTGGAAGAATTCTGACAACCCCACCCCCCCGCCCACCTCCCCTGAAGTGTTACCAGCATGTCGTCCCTACGAGAGAGAAGCTATTTTCTTAGAACTGTATCTGTGAAATCCATGAAATCTGTTCTCTTTATATTCCTGGAAATAAGCCCATGCAGAGGGCTAGGACTTGCCATTTGTTGTTGGACAACATGGGGAAGAACCTGCTGGGCTCTGTGGCTGAGGCTGAGCCCCCCAGTTCGTGGTATGGGGTTTGTATTAGCTCCCCTTGACCCGTGAAGTGGTAGAGACAAAGAGTTAGCGCCGTCGACTGCTCTGCCCGTTACAGACGGAGGCACTGTGGGCCGGCAGGTGGTTTGTGTGTTGGAGACGAGTTGTGCTGGGGTGTGAGTTCACTTGGAACACTTATGGAAATTATAACTAGCTACGTTTGAATTTCAAGATGACATATAAAACATCTTCTCAAAATTGCAATTGTCCCAGGGTACTTGATTGCTTTTATTTCCAAATGGGCTTTGCCTTTAGCAAGCCCAGGGCTGCGTAGCCATGGTGCCAGGAAGACTGTGGGTTTGTAGTCAGGAGTCCAAATGATTGATTTGTCTTGAAGTTCATTGTTTTCTGTCCTAAAAGTATTATGTGCTGGTTATAGAAAAATCAGAAATACAGACATAAAGAAGTAAAACATAATGAATCATAGCCCCAGTGTTCAAAGAAAACCAACAAGAGTGTTTTGCTATCTTTCTTTCCAAACACTTACTTAAAAACAAACAAACAAAAAAAGCAAATGAAACAGAGAAACTGAACTAAAAGGCATCCACAGTGACTTTTGTGTCCATGGCCTCAGTGGAGCCCCTTGGTGACCACTGTGGATGCTGGTCCTGGCCTTGCCTGGCTCCCACGGGCTCTGAGTGTCAGGGCCTGTGGGTCACTTTGCCCCAGGCCATGCACAGTAGGGGTGGGTGCAGATCTCGCCTTGTGACTGCTTCCCTGTCCCAGGCCCCCGTCCGCTGTCCCAGGGTTAGCCTGCCGGCATGGCTGGCTGCAGTCTTAGACACTCTAGGTTCTGTTTCCACACCGGGTTATCACTGTGTCTGTGTGGTGGTCACTCGATGTCCCCTTTGCAAACCGAGCGGTGCGTCCCCCTTTCCCTCCTCCCCCGTTCTAGAGCTTCGCAGCCAGACTCGCAAGCGCGTTCAAGCTTTCGTCTCAACTTGTTTCCGTGTTCTCTTGCATGTTCTGGAGAGACTTCTCAATGGCTTAAGGATCAACTATTTTCTTACACTTCTGCCTTCTTTATAGTCGAGGGCACCCAGACTTCTTTATGCTTTTAGCTGGACTGCAAATACTGCCTCTTCTTTCTCTTTCATCTGACCAAGTGGCAGTGTTGGGAGGGAGGTGCAGGGCGAGCACCCCAGTCTGCTGATGGTTGGAGTCCCGAGTGAGAGCCAGCGTCTCTGAATCTCTTGACGCTGGGGAGGTCCAGGGAAGGATGATTATCCTCACAACATTCCCATGACATTTGGAAAATGATAATTAATAGACTTAGTTTCTAGGTTTTGTTTAAATGGATCGAGCAGCTTGGAGGCTGGAGTAGGTGGTCCAAGGCAGTCCAGATACTTTCCAGGTGTGGTTGGTCCTCAGTCTCTGGAGGGCATTAGCCCCAGAAATCTTTGTTTGTTTGTTTGTTTGTTAAGACTTAGTTTGTTTGAAAGGCAGAGTGACAGAGACCAGGCAAAGAGAAGGAGATCTTCCATCTGTTGGTTCAGTCCCCACGTGGCCACAACCGTCAGGACCGGGCAAGGCGGAAGCCAGAACCCAGAAACTCCATCTGGATCCCCCACGGGGTTCCAGGGTCCAAGCACCTGGGCTGGGATCCCCCGCTGCTTTCCTGGGTGCAGCAGCAGAGAGCTGGATCAGAAGCGGAGCAGCCTGGACTCGAACCGGCGCTCCTGTAGGGGATCTGGCATTGTAGACAGAGGCTTAACCTGCTGTGCCACAACACCAGCCTGGTCCCAGGCACCTTGGCTACTCAAGCGCCTGTGTACAACAGTGTAGACTCTTCAGAGATCCTCCACACATCCTCCTGTGTGCGGTCATCTCTGGGTGACTTACAATACTTACTCTGGGCATCGCGTGGGCTCTGGGGAATTGCTGTATTGTGTAGGGCTCGATGGCAGCAGAGGTCTCTATGGGGCAGACACATTTTTCAGATATTTTTGATCAGCAGTTAGTTGCGTCTGTAGAACCCAAAAACACGGAGGGCTGACTGTGCGCTGCACTCCAGCTCCCTGCTCCTGAGACGTCTTACCTTGCTGTGGCTATTATCAATGAAGCGGCTTTGGCGTAACATTTGGGATTCAGTTTATTCTCACTCATTGTTCTTTGGTGCTCTCCTGGTGAGCATTATCGGGCCCCCAGTCCCACCCAGGACCCCCGTACGTGTAGCTGTCACGTGTCCTAGGGCTCTTGTGTCGGATCATCCTGGCTTTTGAGAGCTTTGCCAGTTTCAGGACGCACCACGTCTTGGGGATTTGTCTCAAGACTAGACCACGGGCCGGCGCCGCGGCTCACTAGGCTAATCCTCTGCCTAGCGGTGCCGGCACACCGGGTTCTAGTCCCGGTTGGGGCGCCGGATTCTGTCCCCGTTGCCCCTCTTCCAGGCCAGCTCTCTGCTGTGGCCAGGGAGTGCAGTGGAGGATGGCCCAAGTGCTTGGGCCCTGCACCCCATGGGAGACCAGGAAAAGCACCTGGCTCCTGCCATCGGATCAGCGCGGTGCACCGGCTGCAGCACGGCGGCCATTGGAGGGTGAACCAACGGCAAAGGAAGACCTTTCTCTCTATCTCTCTCTCTCACTGTCCACTCTGCCTGTCAAAAAAAAAAAAAAAAAAAAAAAAAGACTAGACCACGGTGATGGGCTCGGGGAAGAAGCCCGCAGACGTAAACTGCCACTCGCAGCCCATCGTGTCCAGGGTGTGTGCCAGCCCCTGCCTCACCACTGTTGATGGGGATTCTGCTCGTGGGGCTGCAGACGGTGTGAAAGTTCTCTCCACTGTGCAGTTACTCTTCTCAGGTTAACGTTTGCCTCTGGTTCTGTTGAGGATTCTTGAGCTCTGTGGTTTTAAAATGGTATCACCCTTTTCCACGGAGAGAATGTGCAGATGAGAGGAGAGAATGGTGTTGTTCTTAAAGATCGAAGACGTGAAGCTGGGCCAAGGAAATCTTCTGTTGTTATAAGAGCATCACCATCCTATGGCCAGAAAACAGTCGCTCAGCTCACCAAAGTTTTCTTTCGGTCTTGGATGTTTGGGACAATAAAAACGATGCACTTCTGGGGCCTTTGCAGCTCAGCTTTTCTCCCATCAGATTTTCGAAAGAATATTTATCGCAGTCCTGATTTGCCAGCTCGGATTGATTGCCAGGCCTTAGCTCTAGGAGGGGTTGGGAATCATTTCCCTGTAAAGCCAGAGCTCCAGGTGTGATGTTTGAGTCTCCGCTGATCTCAGCACAGTCTTTCTCCAGTGGCCGTGGACGTCAACTTAGAGCTAAAGCTGGCGTCTTCTAGCCGTGAGTGTGTAGCTGTGGTTTGCACCCCGGGAGCGCGACCCAGACAATCCCTGCCTCACGGCCCAGCAGCTCGGATGCTGAACGCCTAGACTGGCTCCAGCCGCCGAGCCTTCTGAAAGCCCGCGTTGCTTTAACGTGTCGGAGCTTCCTGAACGCTCGGGCAGGGTGAGGGGGGACAGTGTGGTTCTCAGCTTGTGCGGGTGGGACCCCACCGGCAGACTTCGATGCAGGGCAGTCAGTCAGGATGGGGGCGGGTCTCGCGGCTCCACGACGTCCCCCATCCCTGTGTGCACCTCAGAGCAGAGCCATCAGTCCTCGACTCTGGGGAGCGGGCGTCAGGGTGATGTGAACCTGGTCCTCTCCCCTAGCACTGCCCTTCGTGAGCTGGCCAGAGTAGTGTGGGCTGGAGCAAGAACGGGGCAGGACGCGTGCAGGCAGCCGGGCCCTGGATGACTCACGTCGGGGAGGATCTACAGTCGCTGTGTTGGGGGAGGGGATGTCATCTTTGCCGGCTTTTCTGTCATCTTAAAAGCCATTGCTGCAAAGATTCTGGCCTGAGGAACCGGGCCTGTAGCTTGCTTCTTAGCCAGCCTTTGTCAGGGCTGAAGATGTCAAACCCAGAAGACGAAGCAAGCAAAGGGAACACACAGATCCCGTGGGAAGGCAGAGGGAATGGCACAGAGGCAACGGTGCTAGAAACTGAAATCCCTACTGTGCTTTCTTCCAGTGTGAGCTGATCCAAACCGGCCATTGGTCAGCGGCAAGCAGGTTACCCAATAGCAAACACTGGAAGTGCCTCCCCAAGACTAGTTATCCACATTCTCTTTTAGGCAACTGAGTTTCGTTGATGTCCAAACATATATTATGAAAAACAAAACGCATGCACGCTGTGTATTTTACAAGGTCATATCTTTTGAATGTATGCATCGGGCAGGATCTGCTTTTATGATTTGTCAACAAGATCACTCCATAAAGTGCACTCTGATATGTCACAGCTGTGTATAATCTATTCTGTCTATCCACGCAGCACAAATAAAATTTTTATTTGCATCATCTGAAAGAAATACCAGCGTATAAGTGCATAAGCAAAGCTCACAGGCAGGAGTCGCCGACTACAGATGCTGCAGGGGGATATTGTGCAACCAATTAAAAAGCTGAGAGACGGCTTCATTAGCCGTGCACATAGATAACAAAATCTGCACTCAGCAAACAGTGCAGTTACTCAAGTTCTTAAAAAGGTTGCACAACGCTCTGCAAGCGCTGGCCCGGCCGCCTCTCCATTCTCCTGGGAAGTTTTAGAAATAATGTCTCTCGGAGAACTGGAAAGCCACAAAGTCCTTCTTTTGGCTCGAGATGCTGGGATATGTGGGTGAAAAGGGAAGCGTTCGGTGGCGGGAAGGTTTCGCCTGCGGAAAACTGAACAGCCCGAGAGCCTGGGTCGCAGCAGCCCCACGGATGGAGGATGCTCTGTCCGTGGGGTGTGGGCAGGCCCGGCTGAGCCTCCGTGAGGCCCCCGGGTCAGGGCGTGGAGCCTGCCGTGGCCGGCCCGGTAGTATGGCACGCCCAGTGGTTCCCCTAGAAGCTGGGATGTCGCGCACTGTCTCCCTCCTGAGACAGACAGCTGCCCGGCCTCAGCCTCCTAGTGTCTGTGGCCTGCACGGAAACCTTCGGGGCCTTTCATTGAGATCACCCTGTCCCCACCCTTGCTGGGGCTGTGGCAGGCGACATAGGGCCCCCGTCTTAGAGCCCCCCCCCCTCCCCATCTCATTGGACAGCCGGCCGCACAGTGCACTGCTCAGCTGTTCAACCATTCACTTGTGCTGGGAGCTTGCGACTTGCCGGGAGCAGCTTGTAATTCAGCCGGTTTGTTTGCGGGGAGGGGATTGCCAAGGCCATTGCTGGCCACTTCACCTGACTTTTCGAAGGTGACAAGGCCGGCCATGGGGACTCTTGGCACCTGGAGCGGTTTCTGGTGGTGGAGGGGAAAGTTGGGATGGGTCTCCCAATTGCACTCCATAATTGCTGGTATTTCGCAGCTGCCTTAATCCAATTCAAATGACAAGCCAGCCGGCTCAGAAGTTCAGTAATTGCCGTCTCCAGGCTGGCTCTGCAGGGGCTGTTTAACTGGATCAGAACCCACTCTGTTTCTGTAAATTCCAAATGTGAATCTCAGGGGTCCTGAGCAGGAGGCCCAGGCCTTGGCGAAGCTTCGAGAACAACTCCGTTGGTTGGACCCGGCTGCTCCTCCCTCCCACAGCTCGGCAGGGGTCTGTGGTTCTCCCCCTCAAGGCTCAGCTTCAGTCTCCTCACCCCTGTCCCTCAAAGTTCTCTTCCCAGCCACTCCTTCCTTTGTCAGCCTGATTTTGTAAAGATTTTTAAATTTTGAAATCGTGGGGCTGGTGCTGTGATGTAGCAGGTTAAGCCTCCGCCTGTGGCGCCAGCATCCATATGGGCACTGGTTGGAGTCCCCCCTGCTCCTCTTCTGGTCCAGCTCTCTGCTGTGGCCTGGGAAAGCAGTGGGAGATGGCTCAAGTGCTTGGGCCCCTGCACCCACATGGGAGACCCAGAAGAAGCTCCTGGCTTCATATTGGCCCAGCTCTGGCCATTGTGGCCATTTGTGGAGTGAACCAGCAGATGGAAGACTTCTCTCTCTCTTTCTGTAACTCTGCCTTTCAAATAAATAATTACATCTTCAAAACAGTTAATCACCTTTGACGGACAGGAAGGTCATGGTGTCCTGTGGTCCTGGCTTCCTAACACAGGCTGCTCTTGGAACTGGCCGCATTCCTTGGGACATTTCTCTCCCAGGGCAGGAATGCAAGTCACAGTGGCGGCTTTACCTGCACCCTGCCCTCAGATGCACGGCGCCCAGAGAGCCGAGGGGCAGAGGTGGGTTTATGGGGTGAAGGTACCAGCAGTGCAAGCATAGGCGGTTGGCTCCAGGTGGCGTTCGGAGGGGCCGGCCTGAAGCAGAAAGAACGGGCTTCTGGAATGGGCGCGTCAGGTGTAGGGCAGCACAGCGCAGGCGGCTCAGGGTGCAGCAGGGAGTCCGCGAGTCAGCAGTGAGTCGGTCACCACGCGGCGCGGGGGAGGTGCGCAAGTTGCTCCACCCCAAGCCCTTTCCACAAAGGCAGGAGCGCAGCCCAGGGAGGAGGTTCACGGCCGCGGGACCTCCATGTCGCTGGTGGCCCAGACGGCCCCGTCCCTGCAGCTCCGGGCACCCAGATTCCCAGGTCCCTGCAGCTCCGGGCACCCAGATGGCCCGGTCCCTCCAGCTCCGGGCACCCAGACGGCCCGGTCCCTGCAGCTCCGGGCACCCAGACGGCCCCGTCCCTGCAGCTCCCGGCACCCAGACGGCCCGGTCCCTCCAGCTCCGGGCACCCAGACGGCCCGGTCCCTCCAGCTCCGGGCACCCAGACGGCCCAGTCCCTGCAGCTCCGGGCACCCAGACAGCCCCGTCCCTGCAGCTCCGGGCACCCAGATTCCCAGGTCCCTGCAGCTCCGGGCACCCAGACGGCCCCGTCCCTGCAGCTCCGGACACCCAGACGGCCCGGTCCCTGCAGCTCCGGGCACCCAGACGGCCCGGTCCCTGCAGCTCCGGGCACCCAGACGGCCCGGTCCCTCCAGCTCCGGGCACCCAGACGGCCCGGTCCCTCCAGCTCCGGGCACCCAGACGACCCGGTCCCTCCAGCTCCGGGCACCCAGACGGCCCGGTCCCTGCAGCTCTGGGCACCCAGACGGCCCGGTCCCTGCAGCTCCGGGCACCCAGATGGCCCGGTCCCTCCAGCTCCGGACACCCAGATTCCCAGGTCCCTGCAGCTCCGGGCACCCAGACAGCCCCGTCCCTGCAGCTCCGGGCACCCAGACGGCCCGGTCCCTCCAGCTCCGGGCACCCAGACGGCCCGGTCCCTGCAGCTCCGGGCACCCAGACGGCCCGGTCCCTGCAGCTCCGGGCACCCAGACGGCCCGGTCCCTGCAGCTCCGGGCACCCAGACGGCCCGGTCCCTCCAGCTCCGGGCACCCAGACGGCCCCGTCCCTGCAGCTCTGGACACCCAGATGGCCCGGTCCCTCCAGCTCTGGGCATCCAGATGGCCCGGTCCCTGGAGCTCCGGGCACCTAGATGGTCCAGTCCCTGCAGCTCCGGGCATCCAGATGGCCTGGTCCCTCCAGCTCTGGGCATCCAGATGGCCCGGTCCCTCCAGCTCTGGGCATCCAGATGGCCCGGTCCCTCCAGCTCCGGGCATCCAAATGGCCCGGTCCCTCCAGCTCCGGGCACCCAGACGGTCTGGTCCCTCCAGCTCCGGGCATCCAGACGGCCCGGTCCCTGCAGCTCCAGGCATCCAGACGGCCCGGTCCCTGCAGCTCCGGGCAGTCCTCCGCAGATGTCCACAGAGGTCGCCACCTGCAGCCAGGGCCCTCATCCCTGAAGACCTGGCCCACCCTGCTCCTGGGAAGCGCCCATGGCCATACCCAGCTTGGCTCCCTGTCCTCACCTTCTCCCGGCCTGCCTCTCTGCCGTGGGCCACTCTCCCAGCTTCCCATCCATCCCGGTTCCATGGGACTTTCGGTGCCCTGTGCCCAGTTTGAGAAGTTCCTGGAAAGGCCGTGCAGACGGTCAGTACTCTGGTCCTAGGCCTTTAGTCACCTGAACATAAGTGCAGGCTTCCACATGGAGAATGATAAACCGGCGTGGATTTAAGAGTGTTGGGGGAATTATAAAATGTCTGGGGTTAAAATTTCAGCACCGTTTGTGCACCGTGAATGTGAAGTCTTTAGTAACTTAACACTGTGCCGTTATGACTCAGGTCTGAAAATTAGGAGTCCTGGTTGAAGAAATGGGAGTAACGCGCGGGAACGTGTCCCTTCCCTTACCCACGAGGGGCGGGCTGTGGCCGCCCCGGAGCGCGAGGCCAGAGGAGTGGGGCGCTCATGAAAAAGCGGCGCACCCTGCGGAGGAGAAAGTGCTGTACTTTCCCTTTGGGCTGGACCGCGACGGCGCTTTCACCGGTTCCACGGCAGCCCGAGAAACGAGACCATGTGATCGCTTATTGAGTGACTTTTTTTTTTTTTTACATAAACCAGTCTAGTCGGTCTGAACTGGCAAATTAATTTTGTCTATAGAATCACTTACTGAAGCATATAAAATTAGACTTTGTAAGTACAGAGAGGAGAATTGGCATTGTGTTTAACAGATTCCCTGGGACTTAAGTAATGGATTTAGACTTTAATACAGCTAAAGCCTCGAGACTTTTTATAGAGAGCTGATCTTAAGGAAGGCATTAATTCATCACTTAAAAAGTCACTGCTTGTACATTTTTGTTGCTTCAGGGAGTGAATTATGTACCTTGACCATGATAATAGCCCAGCACGTGTCACTGGGCCTGGAGGAAAAAAAAATTAACTTTTGTTTTCTTTAAGCTACACAATTTTAACAGCTAGATTGACGGAGAATTCATGCGTTTAACACTTACAGTGATTTAAGGGATTATAGTGCTTCTCTGGGCTCATTCAGCGTTCAAATATGTTCACTGTGCCATTTGCGTAAAAGCCTGTGATGCCAAACTCTTGCTGAGCCGAGCGACAAATGGGCTGGTTTCCTTTTCTTGCAGGGGTGAGCTCAGGGGAGCAGGGAGCGGCCCCCGAAGTCGTCAGCGCCTCCCTTTGGAGCAGAGACCGCTGGATCCCGGCAGAGAGCATCCGCACGCAGGTCAGGGTTGTTTGCTTGCTTGTCTGTCTCCACCGCGTTGAGGCTGCTGACTGTTGAAAATCGCATTAACGGTGGTGCAATTCTTGGATCGGGTTCTGTCCTAACCCACTGCAGTGCTACCGTTACCTTGGAGAATGAGCACTCTTTCCTGATGCGAGCCGACTTGAAGGTGACTGTTCTGAGGCTTGGGCTGGCACTCTGTGTGTCTATTGAAAATTAATTTTCACACAAATACCAGGGATTATACTTCCAGATACACGAGTTCTTCGAGACACACCAACACTTCCATGTTCCGTTTTCCTGAGTGATGGGTGTTTGCCTATGTTTATGTCTGTGTAAGCAACATTTTGATTTTTTGGATTGCCTATTGGTAGAAACATTTATGCAACTTAAAAGAAATATTTGTAATGCATTTTAATACAGTCTAAACTTTGTTTGACGCATTTGATCTGAGCCTGCTATGATATAAAAGCATAATATAAAATACATGAAATTCTGGTAGTAAATTTAATATTTTGGTGAGTTTTATCTGCCAAAATTGACAGGACTTCTTAAATTTCAGAACTTGTAGGAACAGTTGGAAAGTGATAAAATCTATAGAAACATGAGCTCTTTGGAGAGATCAGATGATGGATTTGTCCCTGTGCTATGTAGAACTATTTTTAGATTTTTTTTGTAATATAAAACAGGTTTTTTTAAAGATCAGTTGAGATTATGAAAATCCTTTGTAGCTTTCTGGGGGGTGGCAGTGGGCTGCTTTTATGTGAGCAGTGATGCGCTGATTTACATCATTAATTTATTTTCTGGAGAGTTGGAGTTTGGAACTGAGCCCTCGAAAGGTCGGTGGTTTCATGAAAGGAACCAAATGTCAGAGCTTCGCTTTTTAAGACGTTTCGGCCTCACAAAGCCTGCTGTAAATTGAATATATAACGTACAAGTCAAGCATTGTCCTATCTGAGGAAAAACTTGAGATATTAAAGAAAATTTTGGCCAGCACCATGGCTCAATAGGCTAATCCTCCACCTGCGGCACCGGCACACCAGGTTCTAGTCCCAGTTGGGGTGCTGGATTCTGTCCCGGTTGCCCCTCTTCCAGGCCAGCTCTCTGCTGTGGCCAGGGAGTGCAGTGGAGGATGGCCCAGGTGCTTGGGCCCTGCACCCCTTGGGAGACCAGGAGAAGCCCCTGGCTCCTGCCTTCGGATCAGCGCAGCGCTGGCCATGGAGGCCATTGGAGGGTGAACCAACAGCAAAAAGGAAGACCTTTCTCTGTCTCTCTCTCTCACTGTCCACTCTGCCTGTCAAAAAAAAAAAAAAAAAAAAAAAGAAAAAATGTCATTATGTCACCAATCCTCAAAATCAGACTCAACACGATAGATACAGAACAAGAGGAGTGAGCCGTTTTACAATGAAAATGACTACTTAAAACATGATAAGTACTAATGATGTGAAACTTTGGGGCAGTTCGGAGCTGGGAGCCATTGAGGGACTTTCCCTGAGGGTAGAGCTGCCCGATGTGGTAAATGCAAGGAAGAAGGCCCAGCTAAATGTGGGTTTCAGATAAATGATGATTTATTGTAAGTGTGTCCCCACATGCAATACTGAAGTCCCATGTTGACATATTCACACCTAAATTGTAGTTTATCAAATGCAACCTTCGTGTGCTAGCGCTGAGCTTGCAACCCTGGCTGGGGGAGACTCGGAGCAACGCGCGGCCGAGGGCTATGGGCTTGCTCGGGGTGCGGAGCAGGCCGGGCACGTGCTGGTCTCTGCCCTCCAGCTGCCACCCCCCCATCCTGCAGGTGCCACCAGGAATGCTGGAGTGGACGGGACACCCCCACTGGACAGGCTCCCCGTGGTGGCTGTGGGCCACGGGCACTGTTTTGGTGGAAAACAACCCCTGTTCTCTGGTACATGTCCCGGCTCCTCTGGGAGACTCCCTCCAGGGTGAGAACCGTGTGGGTGGTGCCTGCTGTGCTAACCTGACTGCAGTCCCCGGCGTTTAGGGGAACGTGGCCCGGGTGAGTTGGGAACAGTGCCACCGTGGGGCCCGGCCCAGGGCAGAGCCCGTGGCTTCCGCATCGGGACTGCGTAATTACAGCACGTCCTCGTGTTTGTTGGATCACTGCCAAGGAA
Source organism: Oryctolagus cuniculus (assembly GCF_964237555.1). Taxonomy (NCBI): domain Eukaryota; kingdom Metazoa; phylum Chordata; class Mammalia; order Lagomorpha; family Leporidae; genus Oryctolagus; species Oryctolagus cuniculus. The sequence continues at coordinate 5,363,766 of NC_091446.1, forward strand.
GGGTGCACGAGGAGGTTTGCTGGGATTCTCTGTGGAGCAGATGTGTGCTCCAGCCGATGGTGTACATATGTGTGTCTCCCTGTCAGTAACAGATAAGGTTTTAGTCTGAAACCAGATCTGCACCGTGTGTCCTCAGGTAGACAGAGCACGGTCACATTAATGAATACGTTTGCACACAGCGGTGCCTGTTACAGCTCAGACTGCGGGCTTTCACAAGGCTGCCTTACCCCCTGCTGCTTCGTAGCCAGCTTCTAACTGGGCACCTGTGACCGCCAGGTGCCAGGCGTCCGGCAGCGGAGGAGGGCCACGGGGCTTCCTGCCCCCTGCGATGTACATCCCAGTGAGGAAGACGGAAGTGCAGTAAATCCAGACGTGCTCCGTGTTTGCCAGCCCGAGTCCCCGGGGACGCACGCGGAAGCCGTGTTTGGATGGGTTAACGGGAAGGGGACGCACGCGGAGGCCGTGTTCGGATGGGTTAACGGGAAGGCCCTCCACAGAGGGGAACAGGGTGACAGCCTTTAACCTTTTTAAGTTTTAACCATTTTAAGTACTGAAGAGCAGGCCTGCGAAGTGCAAGGAGCAAGGAGGAGCGGGTGTGGCTGGGGCACGGGAGATGGGACGGACACAGACAGACAGGTGGACAGATGTGCATGGCTTGGGAGCAGTAGGTTCCAGATTTCCCACAGGGGTCCTCCTGCTCCCACAGAGAGAACATCGATCCGTAGAACATGGACGTCAGCGTCCAGAACGCGGCCGAGGGCGGCTCCTCCTCTCCTGGCCAAACCGTCGGGCTCAGTTTTCACAGTTGTTCCTCCCCAGAGGGGACACGCACAGCCTTCCTGAGAGGGGCTCCCTTGTTCCTTAGGATGTTCTCCATGCCGCTTCTGTCTGCATCGGGAATGCCGCTGGAACCCAGGGCCGCGGCTGGAACTGCAGGGCGGTTGCCTCTGTTTGCCCTCTGGGCAGTTTGCCGGAGTTGGCCTCAGATCTGGTGCTCACGGTTGTGCCCGAGTTTCAGTGGTGAATCTCTGTCCACAGCCTGGAGGCCGCCTCCTCCCAGCGAGGCGAGAAAGGTGTGGCCACTGTCACTCAACACCCCACGGGCCACAGGTGTGGGCTGCACCCGTCCCCACTCACCCCTGCCATCACCCACTCTGAGGAATCAGAGGAGGCCACGCGTGCAGTCTGCAGGCTGAACCCGTCGCCTCCCCAGAAGCATTTAGGGCTTAAAGAGCAGGACGGTTCCCCGGGGTTCCCCACTGCTTCCCAAACGTTCACGCCACGCCTATGATGAGCCAGACTTGGTGCTTGCTCCTGGAGCCAATCTCTGCCCAAGCATGGTCACGAAAGGTCTCTCTGGGGAGGTGACATCTGCCCTGGATGACATGACAGGTGAGCCAGCCGTGCAGAGACGTGGGGACGAGCATCCAGGACGAGGGACAGAGAGCCCAAGGCTGGAACAGAGGAGGGAGAGGGGAGTGCATGCAGAGGTCAGCAGGGTCCTGATGGGGTAGGACAGGAAGGGGTGGGTACCCTGGGGCTCTGCGCCTGGGGGAGTGAGAGTTGGCCCTGCAGAGAGATTTGGGGCGGAAACAAAGAGGGTGGGAAGGGGGCTGGAGCAACTGCCTGGGAGAGGCGGGCAGCTCAGACCCTGCTTGTGGGTGGTGGAGGGAGGTGGGCCAACAGTGAAGGGAGACTCAGTGGGGCTGTTCCTGCCGGTGGGTGAGACCCCAAGGGATGAGCCTGGCTGCATCGGTGGGGGGGGCTGCTGCCCACTACTTTTGGTTCTCAGGGCGTCGGTGGCTCCCGGCATGCACGCTGCTCCCCATTCTGGCCACATATCAGCGTTTCCTGGATTCCTGTCACAGTGTCTGGTGTCCAATGCCCAGGGTTAGGGACGATTTCATTGGTTTGGGGAAGGCAGAGCCATCTTCCCTTCTAAAGATGCCGCCAGGTGATTTTAAAGAACACACACAGTTGAGAAAAATGCGTAGAAACATGGGCGTGTTTCTCTGTCTCACCGGGTTTGAGGCTTCTCCGAATGGGATCTTCAGCAGTCGAGAACCAAGCCATCACTGCCACCCTCGCGCTGCAAGAGTGGAGGTCCAGGAGGAGGTGGGCCTGGGGCAGGCGGGGACCTGGCAGCCTCTTGTCCTTGTCAAGCACAAGCTGTCTGCCTCCTGTCCCTCCTGGGCACCGTGGAACGCGATGGAGCAGCATCCGCACGCACGCCTCGGAGACAGACGCTTCCCCTCAGCAAGGGGGTGTGAACAGTTGCACGGCCTTTGGGGCCCAATCTCCAGTTTCTTGTCTTGCAAAGCATCCGGCCAGAGCCAGGGCAGACGGGTCACCCTGTGACTGACAGCGAGATGGCCTCGGTGGGGCTTGGCCTTGGATTTCCCGCCTTCCCACGGGAGGATGAGATCATGGATACAGGAGGTGAAATGGAGAGTAAAAGCGAACCGGTGAGGACATGAAAGCCAAGCTCGTAGTGCAGACCGCGGATCTCAGACCCGCAACAGCGGCGGAGGGCAAGGGCAGCGGCCGCGTCTGCCCCGTGCACGTCCACTTGCTTTGTCTCACGGCTCAGAGAACCGAGTGCTGTTCCTCCTCGTTCTTCCCGTGCCAGCCCTGCGTCAGAACGGCCCTCGCCAAGGTCGGAGGGGCCTCCCCGCTCCCCGCTTGTGTGCGGTTTCCCTTCTTTCTCTTTCTTATCTCGGCTCCGCTCCTCTCTTCCCATTGGCTCCTGGGACCCAGTTCTCCTTGGTTTCTTATCAGTTTTCAGCTCTTGCTATTCCAGTCCTGTGAGTTTCTCCCCAGGCCCACTTCTCTAAGGGCCTGCTCTCAATGACGTCACTCAGCCCTGTGACTTCCTGTCCACCTGTGCCAGGGACTCCCAGGGATACTAAGCACCCAGAGCTGCCACACTTTGGGTCCTTGGTACAGGCAAAGCGTGTGTGACAGCTTCAGCTCTTGTCATGTCTCTGGCGTTGACTTAAAATCCACAGCCCTTGCTCTGCTTGGAGCCTTTGAGGATGCCCTTGGTGCACGCCGGGCACCTTGAGGGGAGAGTGCAAAAGGTTTGTTGACTGACACCCAGGCGTCCCCTGCGCCCAGGTCCTTAGTCGCCCACTGCTGCAGAGCTGGCTGTGACTGCTACAGGACACAGCCTGAGTCAGCTTCAGCGTCCCCCACCTCCTGCAGAGCGTGCGGACCCCCTGGGCTCCCGCAGCGTTTTGGGTGTTGCCTCTTTCAGCCAGTGCGGGACCTCGGGAAGCATTGGGAGCCCCGGGAGCCTGGAGGGACACTGCGGTTTTGACTCTGGGTTGCCAACGTCTCACCTGCAGGAGCCGCTCCTTAACAGGTGGTGGTACGTGGCCAACCCCGTGTCCTCCATGTTTCTCCTTCTCTCAGGGCTCATCTTGACAATTGCAGGTGGTACTGGTGTTTGGCCAGGTAAGCTCAGTGGTTAGCCTTGTGTTAGAACAAGCCAGCCAGTGGCATTTCCTTGTAAGAAAACAAATTTTTTTTTTTTGACAGGCAGAGTGGACAGTGAGAGAGAGAGACAGAGAGAAAGGTCTTCCTTTGCTGTTGGTTCACCCTCCAATGGCCGCCGCGGCCGGCGCGCTGCAGCCGGCGCACCGCGCTGATCCGATGGCAGGAGCCAGGAGCCAGGTGCTTTTTCCTGGTCTCCCATGGGGTGCAGGGCCCAAGCACTTGGGCCATCCTCCACTGCGCTCCCTGGCCACAGCAGAGAGCTGGCCTGGAAGAGGGGCAACCGGGACAGAATCCGGCGCCCCAACCGGGACTAGAACCCAGTGTGCCGGCGCCGCAGGCGGAGAATTAGCCTAGTGAGCCGCGGCGCCGGCTGTAAGAAAACAATTTTAAAAAGATTGTAAGCTTTGTCCTAAGAAGCATACGGGGCTCACAAGTCGGGACATTTTCTCCCAACTGCCCAATTGCACCGCTGGCTGCAGCCCCAGCCCCACCCTAGCCTGGCCATTCCTATGAGGCCGTGCGGGCACACAGAAGGCTACTGGAGGCCTCAGCTCCCGTCCCAGGCCTCTCACGCCTGTTGCAGCGTGAAGTCCTGCCCGAGGACAGAGAGACTTGGGGAGGGGACTGGGATCGTTTCGGAGAGCCCGGGCCATGCCCAGCCTCTGGGCAGAGGAGCTGCAGAGCCAGAGCTGGCTGCCCCGCACCTGTGTGTGTGAATTCAGGGGTCTTACGTGCACTGGGAAGACAGTGGTGGGGCGGGGCTCGCAGAGACGGATTCAGACCCTGCTGGGCCTCCCTCGCGCTATGACGTTGGGGCGGCCGCTGGCCCTTGCTGAGCTCCCTTTCCTCGTGTGCACGGGGGTTGGCTGCACCCACTTTGCTGCCTGCAACAGCACGTTTGGCTCTTAGCAACGTCCGCGGCCTCCTCCCTGCTCTGTGTCAGTTTCTTGACTTCCGGACGTTGCATTCTGCTGGGTGACCCTTTGTTGTGTGTGTAGCGTAAGTGGCTGTCTTGTGCCATGGGGGATGTTTATCCTCTCGTGCAGGTACCGTGTCCTCCCAGTCGTGGTTACCGCAGACGTCTCCAGATACTGTCCTACGTCCCCTGGGGGCCAGAACCGCCCCTGGTTGGGAAAGGTGAGAGAGGTCAGGAAACCCACAGCTCCTGGAGCTTTGCCTTGAGCTTGGACGGGGCTGGCACTCAGCCATCCATGCGCCTGTCTCCTGGGGCAGCTGGAGCTGGGGATCAAATCCAGGTATTCCGGGTTGGACATGGACATCTCAACTGCCAAGCCACGTGCTTGCTTCATTTACAGACATTGGAATTAGAATCTATTATGACTTTGATTTGTTATGGAATATTCTTCGTTCTCTAAACCACTGAGAAACCTGGCACCAGACCAGGCTCACAGGAAGCAGGACATGTGCTAGCTTTGGGCTGAGGGCCACAGGTTGCCATGCCTGGGCTGGATGTCCCACAGAGGCCATCTCACTGGCTCCTCCTGTACCTGCAGGGTGGACGCTGTTGTCCAAGGTGGCCTTGGGGGTGCTCTCGCCCAGAGGCCGGGGGCACGTGAGAAGATCAGCGTCCTGTCTTCCATCCTGCTTCACTCCCCAGGTGGCCACCAATGGCCGGAGCTGGGCCTATCTGAAACCAGGGGCCAGGAGCCAGGAGCCAGGAGCTTCTTTCGGGTCTCCCACATGGGTGCGGGAGTCCAAGGACTTGGCCCATCTTCTGCTGCTTTCCCAGGCGCATTATCAGGGAACTAGATTGGAAGTGGAGCAGCTGGGACTTGAACTGGTACCCACGTGGGATGCCCACACTGCAGGCCGGGGCTTTAACCCTCTGAGCCACAGTGCCAGCCCCTGGGTGTTCTTTCTATAGCACTTTGCTACTTCCCAGAACAGTCCTCGGCTTTCCTCCCTGTGTGCGTGGTCCCGGGGCTGGTTCATAAATCCCCACTCCAGACGGCTGAGGTCACCGGTCGGAAGACAGACATGGGGAGCGCTCGCGGGGGCTCACCCCCTGCCCGTCTTGCCCTCCCCGGGGAGATCTGGCTTTCTTCAACAAGATGTGACTGCTCCATCTCAGCTCCCTGCCAGCGCGTTTCCTGTTCTCTCTTCCTCTCTGGCTGCCGCACAAAGCAGAGAGAGCAAGCCAAGGTATTGTGCTTGCTTCAGCCACGGCCCCCAGGGGGACTATGTTTCCAGCCACTCTCACCTCCAGCCTGTTTCTTGTGACAACGGCCTTGATATCATTTGTAAAAATCTTTATTATTGAATGACCTCTTCCTGCAGTTCCCACCCCCGAGCCTCTAACACTCATCAAAAACCTGGATCTTTTTTTTCTAAATCATGTTTTTTAAAACACTGAATCCATTGGACAACTGTGAGAGATAATTTTTCTTGGCCCTTTGCATATTTGACTAACGCGCGGGACACTTGGTTGCTTGGTGTCAGGAGAAAGGGCGTTTGATGAGTTCTGTTTTCAGAGGTTCGTTTGTCTGTCCAAAGCCGTGCTGAGCTCTGGGCTCAGGGGTCTTGGACGGAAGGGCGAGCAGCACCCAGTCCTGCCCTGGGAAGTCCATAGCGTAGAGTGGATTTTAAATAAGTGCGTAATAAGAGATGTGTGCTTAAAAAAAAATAACTTGTATTACGAAGTTTTAGATTTACTGAATAAGGCAAAGATGCTACAGGAGTCCCCTTGTATCCACCCTGGTTTCCCTTGTTACCGGCACTTAGATACCTGTGGCCCGTTTGTGACCTCCATGGATACATTTCTGTGTCTGAGACCTTTTGCTGGGAGAGAGAGTTGGGGGACTGAGATCGCTTAGAGAGCTCGTCGTTTCTTGCGAGGATTGTGGTCCTAAAGAGCTTATTCCCCCCTCAGCTGCAGTGGTGTCCGTGCTGCACCTCCTCCTGTCTTGTCCTGTGGAGGCGGGATGCTGCCACCCGTGGGTCCACCTGGGGTTTCTCTCAAGTTGCAAACCTGAAACCAGTGAGGACTTGTGCCTCCCCATGCTTGCTCCCTGAACAGTCTCAAGGGAGTAAACGGGTTCTTGTTCAAGCAAAATTCTGCATTCAGATTTGGAAAACAAAAGCCTTCCTGTTCTTTCCTTTAAAGCTAGAAGCGGGCTGCTGCGGTGACGCCTGCATCCCACACCAGAGCTCTGGTTCGAGTCCCGGCTGCTCCACTTCTGAGCCAGCTCCCCACTAAGGCACCTGGGAAGGCAGAGGATGATGACCCAAGCCCTTGGGCCCCTGCCACTCGTGCGGGAGACCCGGACAGAGTTGCTGGCTCCCAGCCTGAACCTGGCCTGTGGACACTGTGGGGTGAAACAAAGGGTGGAACCTCTTTATCTCCCCCCTTCCTCTCCATCTCTCTCTCTCACGCACCCCCGCTCCCAATCTTGTTTTTCCTTTCAAGTAGAAAATAATAAGTAAATAATCGTCTGAAAATGAAAAATCTTTCCAAGCTTACCACAAGAGTGTGTGTATGGAGACTCCTGTTAAAACAACAACCGAATACAGCGCTGGAGGGAACCTTGACCTTGCACTGTCACATACAGAGAGCGTCCACCAGAGACCTTCTCTTTGTTGATTTATCGCTGTCTGCATGTTCTCTCCTGCGTGTCCCTGTGAGCGCCAGGCATGTCTGTCTGTGGTGTGCATCCATGTTTTGCAACCATTATTCATAATTACCTCCTAAAGAGAGAAATTCATTGGAATGAAAATTTAATTTCTCCCCACCAAGAGGAGCTGAGAACTGAGAATCGGCTTCCGGTGGCCTTGCTGAGTGCCGGAGGACCCAGTGTTGTGCCTGAGACTCTCCTCTCCTGTCGTAAGCACGGGTTTTTGCCTCTGTGGGGGCAGCGTCTACGCAGGTTGAGAAAGCGCCGCGGGCGCCGTGTGTCAGTGGGCAGACAGAAGTGTCTGTCTCCCGAGACCGGGCGTCTGCAGGAATCTGCCCACTGCAGATCTGAGGCAGCTGAGGATTCGCGTTGATTCCCCACCCACACACTGCTCAAGCGTTCTGTGCAGGAACAGCTTTATCTTTGCAGAAAAATTACAAAGAGAGTGCATTGTTCCCGGTGCCTCACCCAGTTCTCCCTGCTAGGAACGTCTCGCACGATAGTTACAGTTGTTTGCCAGAATGAATGAAGCCATTATGGTGATGGTTAATTCAAATCCATATCTTATGCAGATTGCCTTAGGTTTTATTTTAATTTTTAAATTTTTAAAATTTTCATTTTAATTAATTTTTAACAGATTCAATATGGTTTGTAGATACAAGTCTAAAAACAGAATGATATTCCCCCATCCTCCCTCCCATCCTCTCCTTCCTTCTAACCTTTTTTTTTTTTAGTTTTTGAGATAACCTATTTTAAATTTACATTACAGTAAAAAGACTTAATACTTCACCAAGTTCTTTTTTTAGAAAAAGATTTACTTATTTGAAAAAGTGACAGGCAGACAGAAAGAGAGAGAGAGAGAAAGAGGGAGAGAGAGATCTTCTATCTGCCGGTTCACTCCCCAAATGGCAGGACGGGGCCAGGCTGGAGCCAGGAGCCAGGAACCGCATCCGGGTCCCCCACATGGGCGACAGAGACCCAGGCACGTGGGCCATCCTCTGCTGCTTTCCCAGGCGTATCGGCAGGGAGCTGGACTGGAAGGGGAGCAGCTGGGACTTGAACCAGCGCTCACATGAGGGATGTCGGCATCGCAGGCGGTGGCTCTGCCGGCTGCACCACGGCATTCCTGGGTGTTCCCTGAGGGCCTCCATCCCAGGGTCCCCGTGACGCCCCCTGTCCTGTCTCCCCAGGCTCCTCCTTACAACAGTTTCCTAAGCTTTCCTTGATCTTGCTGACTTGGCAGTTTCGAGGAATGCTGGGCAAGCCGTGTCGACTGTCCCCCATCTGTGATTTGTCTGTGTGGGGAGAGGCGGCACAGGTAAGGCGCTGGCCTCACTGCCCCGTGTCCTGGGCACATGCTGCCACAGGACTTGCCACTGCTGGTGCTGACTGCGGCGGCCCAGCTGAGGGCTGCTGGCTGCGTTTCTCCCCTGGGGGTCCCTCTGTCCCCCTGCACCCGCGTTCTGTGGAAGGAGGCTGCTGAGACCCCCACACGATGGAGTGGGAGCCGGGCTCTACCTCCTCGGGGGAGAAGAATTTCGTGTAGTTTGGGGACTTCTGTGTGTGAGACTTGCTCCTCTCCCTGTTCATTGCTGTGTTTAAGCCTTTTTCTCGTGGGCATTTGTGCTTTCGGTTGCGAGCCAATACTGTTCTAGTTACGTTGTTGTTCAGAGTGTTCTGGCTTTGGCCACTGGGAGTTCTTTCAGCTGGCTGCTGTGTGCTTTTGACCTGTGTGCATTTGTGTGTGTGTGTGCGTGTGCGTGTGTGTCTCATCACTTCTACCACTTGTCACTACACACACCCTGCTTGTCTGGTGTCCTTGTGTTTCCTGTTCTTGTCCTAACGTTGCCTGTTTCTCCAAGGAGCCTCAACTCACTGGAGAATGGACTTAGAAACCAAGGCCTGGGCTGGGTGTGCTCACGGCCAGTGGGTTGTCCTGGCTTGCAGGTCAGCTGACAGACTAAGGAGGCACCTGTGGGCCTTTGGAGTCAAAAACAGAAGAGTGGCTAGCGGCAGCTATCAATTCTTGAGACTCAAACCCAATCATTAAGTTATTTCATCTGAAAACGTTATTTTAAAAAGTTAATTCCTGACGGTCCAGCATCTGACATACAGAACTCCGGCATTTCACATTCCCCGAGCGGATCCGTGCCTCGGGGCTCTTCTGCTACTTACCGGGAACGAATCGACCTTTTCCTGAAAGTGGCGCACAGGATTCCGTTCCGGTGGCGCTGCCACTTTCACAAGCGTTTTTCACACTAAAAACCCCGAAAGAGCTTGTCTTCCCTTGAATCTGCCGACCTCCCAGGAGTGTAGAGACTGGGCCATCCGCTCGGGGGGACCCTGCCGAGAGAACGGGGTCATGGATGTGGCTCTGCTCAAACGTCCCCTCCTAAGGGGACGCTCAGAGCTGGGTTCCTTGCCCTCTCTGGCACGCGCTACCCAGCAGGCACCTCTCAAGGGTGTAGGTGAGCTGACTCAAACTCACAAGTGTCAAGTGTGCGCTGTTCCCTGTCGCCGGCGGATCAGCAGGCTTGTATCTCCCTTTGTGGGTGCCCCATGTTACATCCATGTTTGCGAACTTCACCCGTTGTCCGCCAGCATAATCTTAGCCTAAGCGTAAAAGCAGCTACATACATATGATAGTTTATCCACACTTGTTGTACGTAGTAATTCCCCTAACACCTAAGTGAATATCAAAGACTAAAATGAAATGTAGGGTGGGCATTTGTATAGGAATTAAGACAGGCTCGGGCTGCCTGCATCCCATAACCGAGCGCCAGCTTCAGTCTGCCGCTCTATCCTGATTCCAACTTCCTGCTAATGTGCGCCCCAGGAGGCAGTGGTAGCAGCTCCAGTGGACGGGTCCCTGTCGCCCACATGGGAAACTGGCTTAAGTTCTCAGCTTCTGGCTTTTTCCTGCCTGTTGTGGGCATTTGGGGAGTAATCCAGAGGATGGGAGACACCTCCGGCTCTCACTGTCTCCCTGTGGGGTGTGGGGGGGGGGGGTGGATGGGTGTGGGTGTATGTGTCTACTTTTCAAATGAATAATTTTTAAAATCAAAGTGTGCTGTGTAGCTCTTATAATGAATTTTCCTGTCACCAGGGAACATTGAATACCTCATCAGGGTCGCCCACATGCAGTCATGGACATTGAGCCCTGCCCGACGTGGGGAGTGGGTGCCACCCGATCCCTGGGCTCCAGCAGCGTGAAGCCTCCGCACCTGCTGGGGGTGTGGCTCTGCCTGGGGCCGAGGTTCTGGCCCGTGGAAGTCTGTTTCAGGGTTTGACAAGCAGGAGGCCTTCAAGACATTCACGGAAGATATGTAGGGTTACAGAGAGGGAGGGAGAGAGTTTCTGTCCATTAGTTCATTCCCCAAATGGCCTCAACAGGCGGGGCTGGCTCTGGCCAAAACCAGGAGCCTGGAACTTCATGCAGGTCTCCCATGTGGGTGGCAGGGGCCCAAGCACTTGGACCACTTCTTCTGCTTCCCCAGGAGTACACAGGGAGCTGGGTCCGAAACGGAGAGGCCAGGACTTGAACCAGCACCCGTATGGGATGCTGGCATCACAGATAGCAGGCTAACCCACTGCACCGCACACCGGCCTCAACAAACTTCTTCTAATTCCATTTCCCACAAACATGTTGAAGCACTTTTGAGCATTTTTGAGGGGGAAATAAATTCCTAATTTGAGATGATCTTTTCTGTTGAGTTCTTCTGTCTGTTCATTTAATTAACAGCATTTCTTGAGAATCCATTACGTGCTGGCTCCTGTGTGGGAGCTAGAGATATTCTACTCTTTTTAAAAAGCATAAATCAGCCGGGACCGTGGCTCACTAGGCTAATCCTCCGCCTGCGGCGCTGGCACCCCGGGTTCTAGTCCCGGTCGGGGCGCCGGATTCTGTCCCGGTTGCCCCTCTTCCAGGCCAGCTCTCTGCTGTGGCCAGGAAGTGCAGTGGAGGATGGCCCAGGTGCTTGGGCCCTGCACCCCATGGGAGACCAGGAGAAGCACCTGGCTCCTGGCTTCAGATCAGCGCAGTGCGCTGGCCATAGCAGCCATTTGGAGCGTGAACTAACAGCAAAGGAAGATCTTTCTCTCTGTCTCTCTCTCACTGTCCACTCTGCCTGTCAAAAAAATTAAAAAAATAAAAAAAATTTTTAAAAAAGCATAAGCCAGCAGTGCCAGGTCAGCACTCCTGCGCTACTTGCTCAGACAGAGCCCTTGACCGTGTCCATCCTCGTGCTGTACGAACGTAAGGGTTAAGAGCCTGCCAGGGGTACAGGACTCTCTCCCAGCTCCTTTGAAATCCAACGCCTTCTTTTCTAGTTCAAAACAGGACCACTGGGGCATATAATCTTTGCCCGTGCCTAGTCAGCTGCTAGGAATGTGTGTACACGGCCAGAAGTTCCTGCTGGCTTTCGTGTTCTCTGCAGTGGGCTACGCGGGCACACATCAGGTCTCCAGGCCTCCCCGCGGCTGCCCGTGCGTGAGAGTGGGCGTTTGCTGTCTTGCCACGTTCGTGTCTGGGGCTGCTTCGGGAAGGTTGAGAGTCCTGGTGCTGTAGACCCCCGCCCCCCCGGCCTGCATTTGAAGGGGGGGGGGGGGCTTTCAAAGTCCACCTCCAGAGCAGTGTTGGCGGCGTCTGGAGGCTGCGTTTCCGGGCCTGCAGCTTCATTGGCAGGTGCTACGCCCCGTCTGGTCCAGCCTGGAGTGTCTCTGGGAACGCAGCTGCCCTAGGAAATGCCTGTAACAGGCGTTCACACAAGGCGGTCACCCCCAACTTCCAGATCTGATTTCCACGCCCCGTGTTGCCACTGCCCAGACATAACGAGAAAGAGCTGTCAGCCGGGAGGGGCAGACACGCGTTCTGGGTGCAGCAGACAGGCGCACAGAGCCGATCTCCCGGCCCCGGCAGGTGCGGCGAGAGAGAGCCGGTGAGTGGAGCCGGCAGGTGGGGAAACGAGTTGGAGAAGCTTTAAAGATGTTCTCTAAAATAAACGCCCAGGAGCCGCGCCAACGCGTGTCTTTGGTTCACTGAACAACCCTCAGAGACAACACGTGCGCTTTTCTCGGAGGAACCTTACCAGTTGCAACTGCTCAGGTTTCCAGTTTCCAAGAATTTCAGCACGCCCGGCATTGGCGCGTCGTCATCAGTGACTTCAGAGGCAGCTCCTTTGAAGAACTCCCTGTGGCCGTGACAGCAAATTAACTGAGCGACTTTATTTGAGCAGCTGAGACTGGAGCAGCTCTCCCAGCCGTTCCTTGCCGTTTCGGGTTCAGATAAGAAGGCACATTCACGGTGTCCCAGCTTCTGTGGGAGCTGAGAGACCCGCCCAATCCCGCTCCCTGCCCCTCCCTGTAGGAAGCCGCAGCCATCGCGCTCTGAGCACCCTGTGGCCAGTCTAGGGCCTTGGCTTGCTTGGCATTGGCACGTGGTGAGCTCTCTTTTTGCAACTGCTGTTTCTCGACTTCTCGATTCCAAATGTTTCTGGGTTCTCCTCCTACCTCTTTGTCCACTCCAGCTGCTGCTTCCTCCCCTCCCGTCTCGGCCACCGGCCCTCTGAATTTGTGTTGCTCTCAGCTGCTGTCTTCTGCCTCCTCCCTTTTTATCTCATTGTACCTGGAGCGTTTCAGCACCTTCCAAGGAGTCAACTATTGATTCCGTTACTGTGACACTAACTCCTCACCTCTAGCCGAGAGTTACAGAGAGGCAGAAGCAGAGAGAGAGAAAAAGAGGGAGGAAGGGAGGAATCTTCCATCTGATGGTTCATTCTCCAAATGGCCATAATGGCTGGAGCTGCGCCTACCCAAAGCCAGGAGCCAGCAGGTTCCTCTGGGTCTCCCACATGGGCGCAGGGAACCCAGGACTTGGGCCATCTTCCAGTACTTTCCCAGGCCTTCAGTAGGGAGCTGGATTGGAAGTGGAGCAGCCGTTCCTTGAGCCAGAGCCCATGTGGGATGTCAACACCGTAGGCAGCAGCTTTACCTGCTAAGCACAGCACCGGCCCCAGCCGTGATCTTTTGCCAAGTCCAAGTCCACGTGTATGACCATCGTAGGTCCTCTTGGTCTGGGTGCTACACGATTCTGTCTAGCTCCTGGCCCCCAAGACAATTTCACCACATCTCCTTGGAAGCTGAGTGGCTCAGGGATGTACTCACGTTGGGACGTAGCCACCTCCTGTACGTGAACTTCCACCAGAGTAAAGCAGAAAGAGCCCTTTAGATTCATCTCGGTTTTCTGGACTCTGTTCTGCCCTTTCTCGTAATGAACTCTGGCTGAGAACGATGATCCATTGTTGAGAATGATCTAATAAGGAAACTGACTCTTGGTTATGAGTGATACTAATCAAACTAAAACCTGCTTATGTTGAGTTGGGATTTTTTTTTTTCTATTCACAAAATGAAGAAGTCCTGGGGGTATTTCCCGGCTTCCTGGACAGGATCCAGGGACTGAGCCAGTGTCCCCACTGGTGTTTCTTATCTGCATCCACTGGCTCAGCCTCCTGCTGGCTCTGCCTCAGTCCCAAGATGCCGGCCAGCCGCTACAGCCTCGTGTCCCTTTCTGATGGACTCCAACAGAAAGCACTCTCCTCCTCAATTACATAAGGGAAATCCTCGCATCGAGTCTTTGAGGATCAGCACAGACCACGTGGAAATGATCATTGGGACCAAAGGTGTGCAGTAGTTGTCAGCCAAGCCCAGGTCACGTGTCCGTCCTTGGCACATAGTCCCGAAATCACGAGGGTTTGGTGGGAGGGTGATGGTTCCCTCAAAGAATTCTGCACTCTGGTCCTGTATGCAAGGGGCATGGGAGACAGCGGACAAAACTGACAGGTGTCCACTGGGTCGTGTATCATCCCAGGAGAGGCTCCATGATGGCTGACACACTTCCTACTTGGATGGCTGAGTGATGAGATCTGACCTCCTGCTATGGACGCATTATTGAAGGGATCTGTACACGTCACAGCCGTCAGTTGCAGTTGCTGACCATAAGACGGTGATGCTTTGTATCTGAGATGCCCTCTACTACAAACCACGCAAGGCACCAGTCAGTCTGCAGTGGACATTTTCATGCTTCTAGGATATAGTTTGAGGACATTTCCCCAAATAGGAAAAAAATCAAGATTTGAAAAAAAAAAAGTAGTCAAAACAGCATGTACTCAAAATTAGAGCTGATTTTAAACAGTAACCATGTAGAAGTTGGGTTTTATACTATGTATTAAAAATGTTAAGTAGGTCAACAGTGAAAGCAAGATTTCCATGGTCCATTTAAAGTAGGAAAGGGAAGGCTTGGGTTGAAGGTTTGCCTTGGCTGTGTAGCACGAATGTTCGTGTCAATGCTCACGTAGTGTTTGGGGCTGCCGTGCTGGGGGAGAAAGGCAGAGTGGAATCTTCTACACCATCCTGGTGCCTGGGGAGGCGAGGTCAGGCTGCAGGAATGGGACCTGCGGCAGGTGTCCCCCCAACTGCTGGTGTGTGGACGAGGAAGCCAAAGAGTGCACTTCCAACCCCAAGAGGTGAGTGGAACCTCGCCTGCAGCCTCCTGGGGCTGAGAAGATGGATTCTCGATCCGCAGCCAGGGAGAGTCGTCTCAAGGAATAGGTACTGGGCAGAGCTGGACTCTCAGCAGGAGTCATTGCTGACCTGGCTGAACAAGTTAGAGACTGACCACATCAGTCTAACTGGCCCATAGACCGAAGGTTGCACTTTCTCCGCTGGGACCTGTTATTTGGAGCATCTCTGGGGACTTTCATACACAGTGTCTGGCATGAAATATGAAGTAGACGTCTTTTTTTTAAGAGGTGGGAAACTGCCAATCAAAAGAAAAACAATAAAAGCAGACTTGGAGATAATACAGATATTCAACTTAATTAAGAAGGACTTGGTGTTATTTTGAAAAAGTTTGAAATGGAGAAAAACATGCAGAAAAGTCGATAGTGGCCTAGAATCCGTGAATAATGAGTCAAGTGGGAATTGTGTAACTGGATAATGGCAGTCTCTAAAATTAAGTTCTCATTGGAATGGAAATAGAACAAATTAGGAATAGTAAAACTGAAGATAAATAAATTGGCCAAAGCAAATATATAGAAGGAAACAATGAAGAGACCAGGACAGATCCTACATGACATTTGGAAAGGTTAAATGTCTGACTTATCTGTTCTACTTAATATGACTGGTTTAGTTCTGTAATTGATGCACAGTTATTCTTAAGTGTTGAAAATTAACTGAAATGTGATCCCTGTTGAACATGGGAGTGGGAATGGGAGAGGGAAGAGATGTATAATTTGGGACATGCTCAGGCTGACTTGCCCCAAGTGGTGGAGTTGGAAGCATACCAGGGGATTCCAATTCAATCCCATCGAGGTGGCATGTACCAATGCCATCTCACTGTTCCAGGTGATCAGTTTCAGTTCACAGTTGGTCATGGTGGAGGGACTGGGAGTCAAAGGGAGCACATAGACAAGTCTGGTACCTGCTAACGCTAACCAATCGAGTAAATAAAGGGGAGAGTGATCCAACATGGGAAGTGAGATACTCAGCAGACTCATAGAATGGCAGATGTCCTAAATAGCACTCTGGCCTCAGAATCAGCCCTAAAGGCATTCGGAGCTGGCTGAAAAGCTCATGAGAGTATTTCAGGCATGGAAAGCCAAGACACTCTGGCAAAAGATCTCTGTGAGTGAGATCCCAGTGGAAAGAACAGGTAATCAAAGAAGGAGGTACCTTTCTCTGAAGGGAGGAGAGAACCTCCACTTTGACTATGACCTTGTCTAAACAAGATAAGAGTCGGAGAACTCAGAGGGCTTCCATAGCCTTGGAAACTCATGACTGGAGCATAGGGAGATTACTGATGCCATAGACAGGAGTGTCAATTGGTAAAGTCAACAACAGGAGTCACTGTGCACTTACTCCTCATGTAGGATCTCTATCCTTAATGTGCTGTACATTGAGATTTAATGCTATAATGAGTACTCAAACAATATATTTCACTTTGTGTTTCTATGGGGGTGCAAACTGTTGAAATCCTTACTTAATGCATACTAAACTGATCCTCTGTAAAAAAAAAAAAAAAAAAAAAAAAAAAAAAAAGAAATTATCAACTCCCAACTTGACTCTCACTGGGATTAAACATGACAATAGGTCTGCTCTGATTTCATCATCATTTAAAAAAAATCATCTATTATTTTTCACTTTATGTTTCTGTGTGGGAGCAAACTGTTGAAATCCATACTTGATGTATACTAAGCTGATCTTCTGTATATTAAGATAATCGAAAATGAATCTTGATGTGAATGGAAAGGGAGAGGGAGTGGGAAAGGGGAGGGTTGTGGGTGGGAAGGACGGTATGGGGGGGAAGCCATTGTAATCCATAAGTCGTACTTTGGAAATTTATATTCATTAAATAAAAGTTTAAAAAAAATAAAAAAAAATAAAGCTGCTTTTCACAAAAAAAAAAAAAAAATGTCTGACTTGCAACTGGATTCCTAAGAAGGAGTAGAGAGGTCGAAGCAGAAGCAGTATCTAAAGACACAATGGCTGAGGGATTTTCAAAAGTGATGAGAAGCAGTCAGGTCACAATTTTAAGTTGTGTGAACACTAATGAGAATAAATACAAAGGTATCTCAGCTTATGACAATAAAATTATTGAAAATCAAAATCTAAGAGGAAATCTTTATAGCATTCGGACAAAAGACTTTGAAAGGAGCACAGTTAGGACTTACAGCTGACTTTCCAACAGAAGCATGCTTGCCAGAAGCAAATGGAAAGATAACATGAGAGGCAAGACGGTAAGGACAATGCCGCCTAGAATTCAAGTGCAGTGAAAAGGAAGATGTTTAAAGACCGGAGATAGGTGGTAAAATTCATCTGTAACAGACTCGGCTGTAAGAGCTGTACAAGGGTATTCTTCAGATTGAAGGAAAACTCCCCAGATGGAAGCATAGAACTCCAGAAGAGTGGTTAAGCCTACAGTACTGATAACTCTGTTGCATATTTCACATTTGGTTTATACTCCCACCATCAACGGGCATTCGGGTGGTTCAGCTTTTGAGCAGTGAAGAGCAAAGCTGTCAGGATGAACCCTGTGTGAATTGTTGTGTGGACGTTTCTCTCGGGAAGATGTGTAGCAGCAGAATTCCTGTTTCACACAGCAGGTTTATGTTCAGCTTTCTAGGAAACTATGCAATTGCTCTCCAAAGCGGTTGTACCAGCGTGCTCCCCTAGAAACGTGTGTGTGTCTAGTTGTCCCACCCTCAGCAAAACGCTTGGTATTTTTGGTTTTTGGAGCCAGCTGTTCTGGTGGGCGAGTATTGGTGCCTCCTTGCAGTGTAAGTTCACGTCTTCTTCGAGTCTTGTGTGCTTGGCCTTGTTAGCGTCTGCTTATTGCCCACTCCAATATAATTTTGCATGAACATTTGCTCCAGTTTTGTGTCCGTTTTAAGTGAGTAGTTTTTGCTCTTGGGCGGTCAACAGTTCTTTGTGTGTTCTAGAAACAAGGCTTCTGTATTGCAATTATTTTCCCCTCCTCTGCCTTAACTTTATGTTTTTTAAATGATGTCTTTTGGCAAGCAGAATTTTTAAAATTTGAAATCCAATTTATCAAGTAGTATTTTCTGTAGTATACCAGTTTCTCTGCTTTCACCTTTAAACGCGCTTCCTCCTGAAGCCCAGGGTGGAGTGTTGCTTTTTCTCTATCTGACCATTTACATTTAACTTCATTGTGGGTATGATTTGCTTTATGCAGTGGTGGCTATACATTTTCTTTTCTCCATATGATTTTGTTTCTTCCTTGCCTTGTTTTGGATTTATGTCTTTGTTTTAGTATTCCGTTTTTCAGCATAGTTGGTTTCTTAGCTCTCTGCCTTCACCCCATTGTGTATTAGTAGTGATTTGTTCATCAGTTCATGTATTTTTGGTGTTTGTATGAGGCACAAGCTTAGAGTCTCTCAACCATGGTGTCTCAGCCAACGATAGAAGATAAGATGATTTTAGTGTTTATTTTCCCAGTTATCCCAAGAATGAAGTGTATCAAACACCACTCTAAACGCATAGGAGAGATGTTAGTTCGTCATATACAGAGTTGTTTTAAGGGTTATGGCGTAACCTGCGGAGGTCTGCTTGGGAAAGCTGTTATTAAGAATCTACTGCCAAGTGATACTGTTCTGTGGAAGGAAAATGTAAACATGGCTGCAGCCTAGGGCAGGCATCCACCCGTGAGTTAGCTGCTTGGTGTGAGATGTGATGGTGGTCCCGCAGCTTGGAGGAGTGGCGTGAGACAGCGTCTGACAGGGCTGCCAAGACCACCGTGTGTAGAGAAGAGGACCTGTCCCACAGCTGCTGCCTCCCTAAGTCCACACAGCATAATTTCCCCTTTCTGCTTTGCCTGGTTTTGCTCAGAGCACCAAACCTCACCTCAAAACAAGTCCCCAAGACCCAGGAGCAGGGCAGGACTTTGTCAGTTGCCCCAGATGAGCACCTTCAGGCACAAGCACTCCACACGCGTGTCATCTTCTTAGAAAGTCATTGATAATGAGTCCTGGGCAGTGGCCTGGGCCCTTGTAGCGGATGTCACACTACTCTTTCTCATCTACGTATCCCCACTCACCACAGAAGACCAAATTAATAAGAAGGGAAGTGACAGCTTTGCTGAGAAAAAGCTGTACAAACATGTTTGTGCTTTTCCTGTACCGTGACAGAGACAATTAGAACAGCTGTTGTTACATTAGTGACATCCACAGTTACTACGGGCAACCGGAGATACCAAGAGGATGAAATATCCACTGGGGTGAATGGGGACCAGATCACCCAGCACGTGGCCCGGAGTCTCTGTGCTTCCGGAAGCAGCAAGGGGTCACCCTGTCCGGAAGGGAGCCGTGATGGAATCAGCCCTCTCGCCCTGGTCTTCCTGCAGCCTCCCACTGGTCCCACCCTTCATCCTTTACCCAGCCTGCCCCAGGTGTCCACCCAGTTCCTGCTCCCACTTGTAAAAATCACCTGTTTGCTGGTGTCGCTGTTCCCACACTCAACTTGTAGAAGGCGGAGGTAATGGACGACTCAGGCACGCACAGAGCACAGGCACTCATCGCTATGTAGAGATGCAGTCTTTTTTTTTAAGACTATGATTTGATTTTTTTTTAAGATTTATTTACTATTTGAAAGGCAGAGTTACAGAGAGGCAGAGGCAGAGAGAGACGGAGGAGAGTAAGAGAGAGGGTGAGACAGAGAGGTCTTCCATCCACTGGTTCACCCTCCAGATGGCCACAATGGCCGGAACTGCACTGATCCGAAGCCAGGGGCCAGGAGCTTCTTCCGGATCTCTCACATGGGTGCAGGGGCCTAAGCACTTGGGCCATCTTCCACTGCTTTCCCAGGCCACAGCAGAGAGCTGGGTTGGAAGTGGAGCAGCCGGGACTCATATAGGACGCTGGCACTGCAGGCCACGCCTTTACCGGCTACGCCACAGCACGGGCCCCAAGATGGGTCTTGGGGAGTGGAGCGTCTCGCTGTTTCCAACCCTTCTTCTTTCTTTCACGATGTTGTTTCGCACTGATGATTTATAATTTGGGATAATGGGGGTCCTCACCAGTGGTGGTTTCCTCTCTGAAAACAGTTGAGTAGGAACTGACTATGGACAGGAGACAACTGTGCTTTTGTTTGGGGTTGGTAGGGAGCATTTCCAACCCTGTGGAGACCCTCTGTCCTCCCACCCTGCTGCGTCTCGCACACCCCCGCCCCCTCATCCTCAGCATCCTCATGCCGGGGTGGGGGCGGAATTCTTCCCCTCTCTCTCTGTGTTCTTCCTTCTCATTATTCTGCTCTCTGAAACTCGTTTATCATGTTCAAAGACCAATTACTTTCTAAAAAGTGCTGACTTTCCATTTCCAGCCCCAGCTCTGGGTGAGCTCACACACCAGAGGAGCGCAGACCAGAGCCGCAGCTGTGACCCCAGGAGCGAGCGAGCGAGCGAGAGAGCGAGCGAGGGCTGCCGCTGAGCCCCTATCTCGGGGCAGGGCCATGTGAAGGCTGGAGCTTGGCCTGCAGAGTTTGGCAGGGAAACACACTCGGAGAAGCAGAAGAACAGTTTGGAATGATAAAAGCACCAGGGTGGAGGGGGCAGGGTTTGAGGAACAATGAGAGAAAGAAGCCAAATGATGATTTGATTGAAGCGTCAGCACTGGCTGGCTCCGAGAGCCCCTCTAGAGAACACACAGCAGACTGCGGTTTCTCCCGAGAATGTCGGAATCTCAGATAAGACCAGGATGTTTTTGTACACTACTTGGACTTGAAGTTTCTCTTAAGTGGCTCAAGCTGTCCCGTGCTTGTGATCCGTGCTAACCCATATATGTTCCTTCAATTTGAAAAAGATTCGGTGATTAGACCCCAGGCAAGGAGCCTCAGCCGTGAGCCAGGGAGGCAGAGAATGAGCTGTGCTGGAAGTTCGGGCAGAGTCAGCGTCTGTGACAGGCGGCGCCCAGCGGAGCTCTGTCTCACTTCCGAGTGATCCTAGGAGGCTCCTGAGGGCTCCTGCCTTTCCCTGGCCTGGAACTGAATATCGCCTCTCACGATTGTGCTTGGAGTTTCTTGCTAACAGGGCACACCCAACAAGGCCACACCTCTCCCCTCCAAAAACCCAGCTGGTTCAGCTATTCTGTTCCCACCCCCACGTCCCCACCTCCCAGCTTCTGCACCTTCCCCCCCGACTCAGCTTCCTCCAGCCGGAACGCCCAACTCGTCCCTCCCACAAGACCCAAGAACTGTCCCTCTGCAAAACCTTCCCCAGTTAAGTGCCAACCACCACTCCCCACTACGGCACCGACATCCCTGCGGCCCAGTGGGGCTTGAGTGTGGTTTTATTTTTGGCACGTTTCCTCCCATTCAAAGGTGGCCTTTCAAAGTACATAACACATCTGTTTGCCCATATAAGTAACAACTAAGGGAACTCAGAGATTTTCTCCTGCTTATTAAGTTATAGACCATCTGGTTAAATGTAGCTATTCAGGAAGAGAAGATTAAAATGGGGTCTCTCCCCTGTGGGGAGACATTTTGGACTGGACGGTTCTTTGCTGGGGCAGGAGGGTGCTGCGTGTGCATTGAAGAATGTTGGGCAGCCTCTCTGGTCACCAGCACACCAGTCACCCTGCCATGACAACCAGCGACTTCCGCAGACGTTATCACACGTGCCCTGGTGGCAAAATCATCCCTGGTTGAAGCTACTGACTGTAACCCAGTTATTGACATAGCTGTTTCTCTTGAATACTTCTGTGTAAGTTAGCAGATCAGATACAAAGACCTGGTGAGAGTAGCTGTTGGGATTGAGGCAGCGTTATCAAATGGTTGGAAATTTTTATCCTCGGAGGGGTAAACAGTGAGGAAAGGGGTTAAGGGAATAATTTTTTTTTGACAGGCAGAGTGGACAGTGAGAGAGAGAGAGACAGAGAGAAAGGTCTTCCTTTTTGCCATTGGTTCACCCTCCAATGGCTGCTGCGGCCGGCGCACCACGCTGATCCGAAGGCAGGAGCCAGGTGCTTCTCCTGGTCTCCCATGGGGTGCAGGGCCCAAGCACCTGGGCCATCCTCCACTGCACTCCCTGGCCACAGCAGAGAGCTGGCCTGGAAGAGGGGCAACCGGGGCAGAATCCGGTATCCCGATCGGGACTAGAACCCGGTGTGCCGGCGCCGCAAGGTGGAGGATTAGCCTAGTGAGCCGCGGTGCCGGCCAGGTCAAGGGAATAATCTGAAGAGGCAGTGACACAGGGGTGAGAGAGAAAAGTGGGATAGCAATGGCAGTAAAACACTAGACAGGAATGTAGACTCTGATTGAGCCTTCATATTGGAGGGTAATTCAGGAAGTTCCTGGAAAACCTGAATTAAAAGATGAGTTTACTTTGATGATAATTTGAAATCCGTGTTTTCTTTTCCACAATACACATTTCCCATGAGCTCTTTGAAGCCCTGCCTTCCTGCTATTCTTTACTGGGGGCCAGGGCTGCTTGGTAAAAAGTCTTCTGCCAGGAAATCAAGCCAGCATCTGGCTGTGCCGCCTGGAAGCCCGGTGACCTCGGGAAAGCTGCCTAACTTCCCGGAGGCTTTCTTCTTCGCGCGTCAGGTGGATTTCTTCATCTCTGTGGCCCTGCACGTGCCTGGGAAGTAGTATATGCTCAACAAATATGTTGAGTGGACGAGAAAAATGAAGACGTTGGGGCAGCCGGGAGACATCTGGGCTGTGAAGCTAGGGACTGAAATTCCAGGCGGGATGTGAGGGCCCAGGGTTGGGATCTTCCTCCAGTGGAAAAATGCGTCATCGGAGAGGAAGGCGCGGCCGTGGACACGGGCAGGGTCTGAGCCGCCACAGCCTCGTCCCTGGACTCTGCGCACTTGCTCTGCTTCTCAGTGCTGTGCCATGATTTCAGTGTTCGCATCAGGGTTGGTCTTCCCTCTCCATTGCTTCCACGTGTCCAAGCAGCTGGCAGAAATAATATTCCTCTTGCTAGAGAAAAGTCTTAGTATTCCTTTAGTGCACTTTGCTGCTGCTGAATTCTTTCTGTTTGAAGAATATCTCTTTCACCTACAATTTTGAAGGATATGTCATGGGAAACAGAACCGTACGAGTCAATTATTTTCCTTAAGTCTTGTAGCATAGGGGTCTCCAAAACCTGCATGAAAGTGCATATCCTGGGAAAACTCTGCATGGATTTTTAAAAAATTGCATTGCATCAAAGTAAGCTTATCTTTGAATTGTTTTCCAAAAACTTGGTGAAATATCCTGGGATATTGTTTTCTGTGATGTCATTTGTCAACTATTGTTGCTCTTTTTCTTTAACAATGTTACTATGACTCACGTAGGTTTGGCTTTTCTATTTTATGTACTTATGGAGATAAGCATTTTTTGAGAGGTGGAGGCAGAGAGAACCCATTCACTGATTCACTCCCTAAATGCTGGGAGCCAGGACTCCATCCAGGTTGCTCAGCTGGGTGGCGGAGACGTTGCCGTCTGAGCCGTTGCTGTGCCGCCCAGATCGTGTGTTGGCAGGAAGCTGGAACTGGATGCAGGTCCAAGGCTCACATCCAGGTGCTCTAACAGGGAATGCAGGTGTCCCAGCCCCCAGGACAGACACCTGCCCCAGCTTCTTCCTGGTGTGTTCACATGAATGATTTAATCTATTTTGCCAGCTTTGGTAGATTCCTAATAGCTTTCTTGTCAAGTGCTGATCCTGTTATGTTTTCTCTCACTACCTTTTTGGCATCTGATTGTACACACCTTTCACCATGTCCCATACCTCTGGAGCTCTGTCTAAATCTCCCGCCCTTTGTCTCTTTGTGCTTAAAGCCTGCATATTTTCTTCAGGCCTTTCTTCCACTGCACTGTTTCTCTCTTTAGCTGTGTTTAAACTGCTGTTGAGATCACTTCTCATTCATTCTTTGACCTGGGTTGTGGCCCTGTGAGATCCAAACTCAGATCCCAGCGTGGAGGATTCTCAGTATCCCCTTCTGTCAGGCTCATCTCCAGTTCCTGCCCGTGTAGCCCCCTGACTCTTGTGGCTCAGCAGATTAAGCTGCAGCCTGCAGTGCCAGCATCCCATAGGAGCATGGGTTCCTGTCCTGGCTGCTCCACTTCTGATACATCTCCCTGCAAATGCACCTTGGAAAGCAGTGGAAGGTGACCCAAGTACTTGGGACCCTGTGGGACAGAGTTCCTGGCTCCTGGATTTGGCCTGGCCTAGACATGGCTGTTATAGACATTTGGGGAGTAAACCAGCAGATGGGAGATCTTTCTCTGTTTCTCCCTTTTCCTCTCACTCTCTCTGTATAACTCTGCCTTTCAAACAAATAAGTAAATCTGTTTTAAAAAGAAAGAAAAGAAAGTTCTGAGATTTTTTCAGCCTCTCAACTGCCTCTTACACTGTAGATGCCTTCAGGGAGAAAGTTAACCCCAATTCTGGAGCCCTGCCCTGCTGTCCTTGTCTACCTGGGCCGTGGCGCCAATGTCCTTCCTTCCCTTGGAAACTCTGCATTGCTGTCACATATCATTTTAATGCATTTCCTCAAGATGGCCTGGTTATTTTCAGTGGGAAGATGGCTCCAAATGTCTCCCGCTGTCATGACCAGAAGCAAAGCCCTTCGTTCTTACGCTGTCAGTTTAGCGGCTGAAAATGTCTTATCATGAGATTCCTGTCATTTTTTTAAAAAATCATTCCCCTGGGGTGGACATACAGGTGATTTCTGAGTGTCCACTGTGAGCTGTGCTATGTGTCTTTCTGCATGCTTTTCTAGTTATTTCCTTCAGGATGACTTTCGGGAGTGGAATTGTTGAATCCAAGCTGTGCACATTTCGGAGGCGTACGGTGGCTATTTGCAGTTAGCTTCACGGAGGGCTGCGGCAGGGCACACTCTGACCAGCTGTCCCTGGCAGGGTTCCTGATGCCGCAGCAACACTGGCGTCTCACACGTTAGCAGGTCTGGCCTGACCCTCATGGCTACCAGGCGGGCTAAGACAATGTGCTTTTGAAGAAGCTCTCAACAGGTTGGAATTGTGGGTTGAAACTCACAGGGTAAGGCAACAGGTAAAGTGACAAGGCCTCCACTTCAGTTAAAAAAGAAAAACTAAGGAGGCAGGTGTGCACTAGGGAACTCCGCTGTCCCAGCAGGCCAGGGGAAGAAGAGCTGGGCTCGCAGCAGATGACCGGCTGACGCACTCCTGGATTTGTTTGTAGACCGCGAAGGCACAGATCAAAGAGGTTAGGGGTCTCGATGAACTCCGGGTTAGGAGACGCATATGTGAAATCGTCTCCCCATGCTTGTATTTGACGAGGAATGGGTGCACCTGTCAGGATTCTGGAACAGGCACAAATGGTGGCTGGCCTGTCATTGTACCCTGAGGGAAAAAAATGGAAGGAACGTGGTGCGTAGCTCCCACAGAAGGTGTGGACTTTGCGTGACTCCAGTACGTTCATTCTTTTCTACCACATTTAAAAATATCTTAAAATAGGGTCGGTGGTGTGGCACAGCAGGTTAAACCGGTGCTTGTGGCGCTGGCGTCCCGTATGTAGGTGCTGGTTTGAGTCCCGGCTGCTCTGCTTCCAGTCCAGCTGCCTGCTCGTGGCCCTGAGAAAGCAGGGGAAGATGACCCAGTACCTGGACTCCTGCCACCCGCGGGAGAGACCTGGATGGAGTTCCAGGCTCCTGACTCCAGCCTGACTCCGCCCCGGCTGTTGAAGCCATTTGAGGAGTAAACTAACAGATGGAAAATTCATTCTCTCTCACTTTCTCTCTCTCTCTCTCTCTGCTTTTCCGTGTGTTCCTCTGTCAGTCTGCCTTTCAAATAAGCTAAACTTAAAACACATTTTAAGATCAGAAGCACATGACCACACACTGTGCGCTGTAAGTGCTTTGGCACTGTTTCCAGACGCCCGGCACCCTCGGGGCTGGAGGGCGCCTCCTGTTCTCTGCAGTCTCTGTGCCCCAGGACTGTGGCTTGGTGGTAGCAGAGAGGATGTGAGATGTGTGATCCCCCGTGCTGTGTCGTGTCTGTGTGTGTGTGTGTGTGTTCACACTTCATCACAGCAGCGTAGTTTAGTTTCAGTTGTCAGAGGTCGGAAGGTGGGCTTGCCGTCAGGCCACTCCGCTCCGTCATCCGGGGCAGGAGAAGAGTCGCTGTGCTGAGGGCCGGAGTCCCCTAGAATCACTGAGAATCACCAGCCATTGTTTTCCTGTTCAGGTGACTCTGCGGGGTGGTGTTACTGAGGTTCTCAGGAAGCCTGGTGCTCTTAGTTCCAGTGGGAGAGCAGAACTAACTGTGTGTGCCCGTGTGTTTGTCGTAAGATGCTGGGTGTGGGAGGTGGAGCAGGAGACTTGCTGGCGTGGGGGTGGAGGGACAGAAAAGATTCCTCATCAAGAGAGCCAGGCATGTGGCAGGTGGCACAGCCCCGCTCAGTCACCTTGAATGCTCCCCCGCCCCAGCCCTGGGCTGGTAGTGATGGAAATGATGTCATTTAATGCGCCCAGCTGGTTTATCATGATTGACAGGTGGGGAGGCGGGACTCAGAGGGGCTGGCGATGGTGTTCAGTGCTGCGGTTTGGATTTGAGTCCCTGACTGTGTGAGCCTAATTTATTTTATGGGAAACGAAGGAATCTAGAAACTAACGAAGTTCTAGTTTTGTATGGGAAGCTACTTACAAGCTTAATTGCTGACTTTTATGCTCCACTAAGCCTGCATTTTCCATTTATGAAGTCTTAACAGAGAAAACTGTCATTTAAACTTGATGTCCATGAAGTACGTTATACGTATTTTTATTTCAGTGCACCTGCAGGTAAGATCCTACTTTATAGTAGAGGAACACATACACACGCACGCACACACACACACATGCACACACATACACACACACGCACACACATACCCACACATATGCATGCACACACACATACACGTGCGCGCACACACACACACACACATGCACGTGCACACACACACTCACACACACATACATATGCACACACACAATACACACATGCACACACACACATACACACGCACATACACACATGCACACACACACACACACATGCGTGCACCCACACACACGCACACACGTACACGTATGCACACACATTAACACACACGCACACACATACACACATGCACGCACACATGTGAGCACACACACACACACACACACTGTTCTTGTGCAAAATTTCTTTCAGCTAGTAATTTCCCTGAAATATTTTCTGAAGCGTTCGCTTTGAAATTCCTACAACTAAGACGTTTTCCAGCAGGCATTCAGGGATCCCTGCATGACGCGTCACCTCTAGGAAATAATGGAATTTTGGGTTACAGTGGTGAAAAATCTTGTTGGCAGGTTACAAGTCATTCCTGCCCGTGTGCTATATCTGTTAGCCAGCCTGTCTCTTCTGTTTCTCCTTTCGCCAAGTGGAGATTATTTCATGTTATTATCTAGTTAAGTTGATTACTTGCCCAGTTCCTATCCTTGTCAGGACAGGGAGAGAGCCCTGAACATCCAAGCCACCTCCCAGCAGCACAGCTGCGTGTGGGCCCGGAGGAAGTGAAGGTGCAGCCATGACCGTGAGCTGACTTGGTCGTGTCCACTTCAAGGCAGCCGACATGGTCCTGCTAGAAATGCTACCGTTCCCACCATGACTGCCGGGATGCTGCCGTCTTTCCCCTCTCCTGGTTTGGTTTCAGATGTGCCAGTCCAGGAAGGCGCAGTAGGCTCAGGATTCAGTAATCACCCATCTGTAGTAAGCAAACTTTTCTGTTTTGGTTTGAAAATTGTGTTGAGGATGAACTTAAATGTACCTAACTTTGTCTATGTAACATCAACAACACAATAGGTAGTAAATTGATTGGTACAGTCTAATCAGATATTGTAATGACTTTGAACTTCGTAGCAAATATCAAAATTGTTCACCAGGGTGGACATCGGGACCTACAGCACTACCAGGATCCAGGTAAATATCAGAGGAGGGACTGTGCAGAAGTGCTTTGTACTGCATTGAAGGAGTTAATGCATAGAAGCATTGTGTCTGGACCTTCTGTGTGTGGTGAAGCAGACAGGTAGACTAAGGCCACCAGAAACTACAGCCTGGGGAGTGCACACAGTACACTGTACACAGTTACAGCCTTTGGAGAGCACACAGGACACTGTACACAGTCACAGCCTGGAGAGTACACACAGGACACTGTACACAGTTACAGCCTGGGGAGTGCACACAGGACACTGTACACAGTTACAGCCTGGGGAGTGCACACAGGACATTGTACACAGTTACAGCCTGTGGAGTGCACACAAGACACTGTACACAGTTACAGCCTGGGGAGTACACACAGAACACTGTACACGGTTACAGCCTGGGGAGTGCACACAGGACACTGTACACAGTTACAGCCTGGGGAGTGCACACAAGACACTGTACACAGTTACAGCCTGGGGATTACAGTGTACACTGTACACACTGTTACAGCCTGGGGAGTACACAGGACTCTGTACACAGTCACAGCCTGGGGAGTACACAGTACACTGTACACAGCTACAGCCTAGTGAGTGTACACAGTACACTGTACACAGTTACAGCCTGGGGAGTGCACACAGTAACCTGTACACAGTTACAGCCTGGGAGTACACAGTATACTGTACACAGTTACAGCCTGGGGAGAGCACACAGGACACTGTACACAGCTACAGCCTGGGGAGAGCACACAGGACACTGTACACAGCTACAGCCTGGGGAGTACACACAGGACACTGTACACAGTTACAGCCTGGGGAGTGCACACAGGACACTGTACACAGTTACAGCCTGGGGAGTGCACACAGGACACTGTACACAGTTACAGCCTGGGGAGTACACAGGACACTGTACACAGTTACAGCCTGTGGAATGCACACAAGACACTGTACACAGTTACAGCCTGGGAGTACACAGTATACTGTACACAGTTACAGCCTGGGGAGATCACACAAGACACTGTACACAGTTACAGCCTGGGGAGATCACACATGACACTGTACACAGTTACAGCCTGGGGAGTGCACAGTACACTGTACACAGTTACAAGCTGGGGAGTACACAGGACATTGTACACAGTCACAGCCTGGGGAGTACACAGTACACTGTACACAGTTACAGCCTGCGGAGATCACACATGAAACTGTACACAGTTACAGCCTGGGGATTGCACAGTACACTGTACACAGTTACAGCCTTTGGAGAGCACACAGGACACTGTACACAGTTACAGCCTGTGGAGAGCACACAGGACACTGTACATAGTTATAGCCTGGGGAGTACCCTGGGGAGTGCACACAGGACACTGTACACAGTCACAGCCTGGGGAGTACACTGGACACTGCACAGCACAGCAGGATAATTGCCCTCCAGGTCTGCATGGCCACGTCACATAAAATGTGGAGGCAGAGAGGTGAGTTCCATTGGAGCCAACAATAGGACTTCTGGAGCCAGGAGCACCTGGGTGTTGTGGGATGGCAGTGTTTCAGGAAGGTGAGGCAAGCAGAGCAAGGCGTGGGCACTCATTTGTCCGTCTCTCATGTGTGAGTTATACCCTTTCACCCTCCTGTTTTTAGCTTTCCCTTTTAAAATGTGCCTTGTAATTAACAGGCAATAATTGAACGTGTTTTTAGGGTCCAGTGTGATTTGCAGTATGTGCATGCGTTGTGTCGTATTCAGCTCGGGGCATTTAGATCCTCTGTCATCTCAGTTCTTGGTGTTGAGAACTTTCAGAGTCCTCTCTTCTGGCCGTTTGGATAGATGTGACTTGATACTGTCTGGCAGGAGACCAGGGGCCCGGCGTGTTGTAAGCGAGAGCGGCTGGCCGGGCGGCAGGTGACAGGCCACCTTACTCCGTGGACTGCACACTGCATCCCGTAGGCGCCATGGGGCTGGGAGATTTGTTGGCCTCTGCTTTGTCTTGGCCAGCTGTCGCCACCTGAAATGCAGGACCAGCACCAGTACTGCCGCTTTTCTCAAGTTTTTCCCTACTGAGAAGTGGGCAGTGGGAGTTGTGTGAGAATTCTCCAGCCCGCTAGATGCTAGAACTGAGTGGGATCGCCATCCCCAGGTGGCACGTGCGCCAGCCTGGGAGACGCGTGAACACTGAGGTTCTGTGACAGCCTCAGCACCACCTGGGAACTTGGCACCCACACCCACACCCAGCCCTGCCCCACGCCCACGCCCAGCCCTGCCCCACGCCCACGCCCAGCCCCTGCCCCACGCCCACGCCCAGCCCTGCCCCACGCCCACGCCCAGCCCTGCCCCACGCCCACACCCAGCCCCTGCCCCTGCCCCACGCCCACACCCAGCCCCTGCCGCACACCCACACCCAGCCCCTGCCCCACGCCCACACCCAGCCCCTGCCGCACGCCCACACCCAGCCCCTGCCCCACGCCCACACCCAGCCCTGCCGCACGCCCACACCCAGCCCTGCCGCACGCCCACAGCATCAGAAACTCTGCTGCGGGGCCTGCAGTCTGCATTTATCACAAACCCACAGGTGGATGTGGGGCTCGCTGGAGTTTGACAATTTTTTTTTACCCTCTTGAAAGCCTGGGGAAGTAACCAACACAGAATAATATTTCACGTCGTATAAAATTCTATGAAATTCAGATGTCGGTGTCCAGAGTGAGGTCGCCTTGGGCTCAGCCCCACTCATTCACGCCGTCTGTGGCTGCCTCTGTGCTGGGGTGGCAGGGGCTCCCGGAGCAGAAAGCTTTTAGTGTCCGCCCCTTTGTGGAAAATCTGCATCCCCCCTGCTCAGGAGCGCCGGGGGCTGGGCACGTGGGTGGTCAGAAACCCTCCTTCCAGACCCCTGGTGCAGCACGGTGGTGGCGACAGGGAGAAGGGGCTGCAAGGGGAGGTCGTGCTTGGGGAGGCTGGGGAGGGGTGCAGCGTGCACGGTAGCATCGGGGGGATCGGGGGCAGGGTGCGGGGCACTGTGGCCTCACGGAGCACCTGGGACGCACGCCTTGGACTCCAGAGAGAGGCTGGAGCTAGAGATTGGGAACCAAGGGTTTCCCGTGTATCGGATGGTTTTCGGTGCCTGTCACTGGGTTTTGCTAATACCTCAGCATCAGAAAGGTTACATCCCAGCCTTCATTCAGCAAAGACAAGACAAAGAGTGCTTCGAAAAGTTTCTGGAAAGTAGAATTAAAGGCAGGGAGCAACAAGCGTTTGGTCTGGCAGTTCAGACCCTGCTTCGCACGCATCACACGGCAGAGCCCCACTGTGGCTCCCGACTCCAGGTGCCTGCTAATGCAGACTCCCAGGCAGCGGCCACGGCTCCGGGACGAGAGTCCTGGCTCCCCACGGGGGAGACACAGACTGAGTTCCGGGCTCCCACA
Organism: Oryctolagus cuniculus; assembly: GCF_964237555.1. Taxonomy (NCBI): domain Eukaryota; kingdom Metazoa; phylum Chordata; class Mammalia; order Lagomorpha; family Leporidae; genus Oryctolagus; species Oryctolagus cuniculus. The sequence goes on from NC_091446.1 coordinate 5,394,772, forward strand.
GGCTCGCCCCAGTCCGCCTCTGGCCATTGTGGGCATTTAGGGAGTGAAGCAGCACACAGCTCTGTGTTTTCTCTCTCTGGTTCTCGATCCTCCTCTCAAATTAATAAGTAAAGATTTTTAAAAAACGATGTGCATTTTCAATGAGCTTCTGGAAACCCTCTGGTGCACTGAGGACCGCTCTGTTCCCAGCACCAAGCCTGGTGGGAGATGGGTGCAGAGGCCGCTCACGCAGCCGGGTGCCCCGGGGGGCGGAGCACTTCGGTTGCCCTTCCTGAGACCTGAGTCTTGGGTCCCACGGCTGCCCCCACCGCGCCGCCACCCAGCCGCACCCCGGCTCCGTTCTCCCGGCATTGCTGGAACTCCCATCCAGCCCCTGCCTGTGCCCCTCCCTCCTCTGCCTGTCTTCCTCCAGTTCTGAGGCTCCCGTGCCCCTCAAGAACCACTGGGCCAGCAGGTGCAGGTGGAGGGCAAGGCTGGGGCGGTCCTGGCCCTGCATTTCAGGTGACAACGGCTGGCCAAGACAAAGCAGAGGCTGCCAAATCGCCCAGCCTGAAGTCAGGACAGGAGCACTCTCTCTGCGAGGCCCGTGGCGTGGGTTTCCAGGGTGCGACTCGAATGTGTTTTATAAGAAGTGCACAGTGAGCTCCCGCTCTGCTTGTGGTGGACAAATGTGTTTGTGCTCGGCCGCACTTGGTGCGCTTGGCAGCGCCTCTGACCGACGGCCGGGTGACTCTCTAGAGGGCTGACTGCATTCTGCTAATGTTTATTTGAGAGAGATTACGGTGATACTTTAAGAATGGCTCCGCGTCAGCACGGGACAGGGAGGTTCTGTAGAAGGCGGCTTGCGTACACACCAACTGGCAACTTACGCTATTAACTTCCTCTGACAGCTCTGAAATGGTGTTCTGGGGGAAAAGAGACGCGTGAACATTTCCAGATATCAAATTAGTGAGATAAATGACCTCTGTGTTGGAAACCAAGCCTTCTGGATAATAAACACGGAGCATGATATTTTACGGCCGGCTGTGTCTTAGAAGCTGGGGCGAGGCCTTCCAAAAGGCACAGCTCTGTGCTGTTCTGTGATATTTTAATACCCGGATTATGTCAGGAAGCACATCTTAGAAAGCACTGCCTTCAAAATAATTCACATCAGAATGAATTATTCATGTGCTTTGTGCCGTAGCCAGACAAGTCTTCTAGAACTTTCTATCTCGTTCTTTAATCCTGGTCACATTTTGCGTAAGGTCAGTTTTCCCATATGGAAGAAGGAGTGCTAAGTTGTTTTCAGCCATCCACCCAGGACTGACCTGATGCCTAGATTATAAATCAACCTTTAGCTAACAAATGTAAAACATTCCCATGGACTGGCGCCGCAGCTCACTAGGCTAATCCTCCGCCTGTGGTGCCAGCATACCGGGTTCTAGTCCCAGTCGGGGCACCCGATTCTGTCCCGATTGCCCCTCTTCCAGGCCGCCCTCTGCTGTGGCCAGGGAGTGCAGTGGAGGATGGCCCAAGTGCTTGGGCCCTGCACCCCATGGGAGACCAGGAGAAGCACCTGGCTCCTGGCTTCAGATCAGCACAGTGCACCAGCCACAGTGGCCATTGGAGGGTGAACCAATGGTAAAGGAAGACCTTTCTCTCTGTCTCTCTCTCTCACTGTCCACTCTGCCTGTAAAAAAAAAAAATAATAAGGATGCATTTTCATTTCATCATGCATGATATTTTCCCAACAGACAATTCATCATTTGAATTTCATATCAATCTTATAATTATTTCAGTTTTTGAGTGCTGCTGGAACAAATTAGCATGATTCACATGGCTTAAACCTCACACAAGGTTCTCAAGGTCAGAAGTCCAGTGGACAAGGCCGGGTCCTCTGTTACGGCTCTCCAGGGGGAAGGCCTACAGGTGCCTCTGCGTCTCTGTGGGAGGCGCTCAGGGAGGGTCTGTTTCCTGCTCAGTTAGGATGTGAGGTGCAGCCTTTGTGGCTATAGGGCCAGCGTCCCTATCTTCTTCCCGGCTTTAAGTCAAGGGCCGTTCCCAGCCTCCACAGCCACCACATTCTGTGGCTTGTGGCTCTTGGCTTCTTGCTCAGAGTAAGCAAGTGGCTTATGTCCCGCTCTGTCCCACGTCTTTTACCACATCTATGACAGACTCTCTTGGGATTCTGTAGGGCCCACACACACGATGTAGGTCAGTGTCCTGTCTCAAGTCCTTGACCTCGATCAAGCTTCCTGTCCCTTTCCTCAAGCAGGAGATGTGACCGCAGGTTACAGCGTTGGCAGGTGGACACCCTGGGGACCGTCCTCCCACATCCACACTAACAGATGGGAAGGTACTGCTGTCCCAGTTTGCCCAGTGGGGAAGCTGAGGCCCACAGCCACATGACGGCCCTGCCATCCAGCACCCACAGATGCCCCCAGTGGGCAGACTTCCCTTCCCAGTGTGTAGCCTCCTCTCCCAGATGAGACGAAACTGTTCTTTGTTATTTGAAATTATCTTACCACTCCAGTCGGAGGCAGAAGAACCAGTCCATGGTCACCAGCTTTCAACTCAAGTGTCCTGAGAAATCAGTCAGGGTGCTCAACACCACATCCTCCACCACCTCCCAGAAGATGCTGGGAGATGGTTGGGATGTGGGAGGAGGGAGGATGGCTGGGAAGATGCTGGGAGGTGGTTGGGATGTGGGAGGAGGGAGGATTGCTGGGAAGGTGCTGGGAGGTGGTTGGAGGATGCCAAGGTGAACCTGGCTTCCAGAGCCCAGCCCAGGCCTTCTTCCCTCGGTGAGCCCTCGTCGCCAGCCTACGTGCATTGCAGTGGTGCAGCCTTGACACTGCTCGTGGGGGCTGCCCCCGCGTGTGTACAGGATGCTGAGTCCACAGTGCCAGGGAACCTGCAGGTGCTCATGAGCCCATCTGGGGCCTGGCTGCCAGGAAGTCTCATCTCCGCCAGTGCTGTCCCACATCCTCTCCTGGGCATCCCGGGCTCCCTGAGCCAGGAGCAGGCCGCCAGGTGGACAGAGGGGGCTGCCTCTCTTTGTGGCTGACAGGGACATCTGCACAGTACAGCTCTGAAGCTGGGAAGGTTTAGGGTCCGCTCGGCCCCAGTTAGAGGTCGATTTCAATAGCATGATGTCATTCTACGGTGCAGCCCCTGGTCACCGTGTCACCACAAGCCACCATATCAAAGTGATGAAATGCCCTAAAAAAAGACACAGCTGGGTGTGCGAGAGCAAGCAGCCCCACTGTCAGGAGTCGGGGCTTCTCTGAGGGGGTGTCCAGGCTGACAGCCGGAGGATAAGCCACCCAGAGCACTCTGGGAGTGCTTCAGCGGGAGTCACTGGCTGCAGCGACCTGGGAGCTGAGCTGGGAGTCAGAGCCTGGAGAGCGAGAGCCGGATCAGTGAGAAGTGACACCTGTCGTGGGTGGATTGCATCCTGATTATACAGCTCCGAGGGTGGCCGTGCATTTTCGTGTTTACTGCTAATGCGGGACCCTTGAGCATTTCTCGGACGGCTGGAGCGGTGAAGTCTCCCCAATTTTGCTGATCTGGAAAATACCTGATTTCCCCTTCACTTCCAGAGTAGCTCTCTGGATGTAATATTCTGGGCTGGAAGTATGTTTCTTTTAAGACCATGCATGCATCCCCTGCTCTCTACTGGCCTGTCGGGTATGCACAGTTTTGCTGTAGGTACAGGGATCACTGTGGGCTGGGGGCATCCCCCACCTCACTCTGTGATGGCGGGGGGCGGACAGGGGACTGGCCAATAAGCCCCGGGTCGTGGGTGTGCGAGGCTGGGGAAAGCTGCACCGTGGTGGTCTCCAGATGGCTTTCCGGCAGGCTGTCTCGTCCCACCCTCTCCCAACCCGGCAGAAAGCACAAGAAGGCAACAGGTGAATGCTACGTGTGCTGTGGAACGGGCCATGGTCATCTCCAGCCCGACACCACACTCGGGAAACCCCAGCCAGCGCTTTCAGACGCCCTGAAGACAGCAGTGGGAAATCTAAGCAGTCTGACAGCTCTGCAGGCTGGCAATGGAACCGGTGAGCACGGAGTACGGAACCGGAGCTGAGAAGATCCCCGGGCCGCGGCGGCTGTGGTTTTCCTGGTAGCAGGGAGGAGGCGGCTGAGAAGCTTCACGGCTAGCATGCCACGGAACACGGCGAGAAGACTCCCCACTACATAGCCCGGTGTCAGCGCACAAGCAGCCCACAGCTGTGGGACACGTCTCTGCAAAGCAGTTTTATCTAGAGACCCGAGGATAATGTGTGGCGAGCTGAGATGGGGACAAGTTGTTGGCTGATGTCAGTTCTCCACCAGGAAGAATCGTCAATCAATAGCTCATGGATAAGCATGATCCTGGTCTATGTGACACCTAATGGGCCCCAAGTCGGGATGCCCCCTTATGGTGCTACTGTACCCCATTTCCTCACTGTGCTTTAGGGCAGTGAATTCAACTCCATCTTCAGTCTGCAGTGCACGGACCCTCAAGGCTGTGGGACTCGTGCACTAATATTCAGGTGGCGCTCAGGATCGCTGCTAAATTCTCACAGCAGGGAGTGGTCCCCTGCCCCCCGATGCCCAGGCTGCCGTCTGGAGCACTAACTTAGTGCCGGAGAGGGATCCGGTTGTTGCAGAGTTCCCTGGAATGCGATGTTTTAATATTGCTGTTCTGCTTGGAAAATCAGACCCCTCTGAGCTTCCAGTATTGATGGATTTGATGAATGACTTTGGCAAAGAACAGACCAGAGTCTTGACAGGATGAAGTAGGAGTTGTGATGGGAGTGGATTTGGCCACGGACACTGATTTTCCCATTCTCAGTGGTGATTCCGTCCTGCCTGTTCGTCCTGCTGCTGAGCTGCTGCCCCAGAATCCCTGCTGCTCGATGAGGTCAGGTGGTTTCTAAGTGGTTAAGATTGGCATGGAAACACCAAGGAGGCGACGCTGTGCATTGTTCCAGCCACAGAAGGGCCCCTGAGCGCAAGAAAAGCAACGTTTATGGACTTGACTCCAGGTATTTGAGTGAGCCCCTAGTTACACAAATTAACAAAGGGCAGCCCTGCGTGGGGGATGCCAAGGAGGAGACCAGAGTTGGCTAACAAGTAAATCACTTCGTTCGCATCTGTTTGTGCTTGCCAGGCTGCCTGGCCAAGTACACTGGGGAGGAGTGCAGTGGCCGTGGGGCTGGGCCCAGTTCTTCTCTGCGGACCTGCCTGGGCTCGCCGTCGGGGAGTCTGCAAAAAGCTCATTTCCCCGAGGAAGCCGTGTGCCTGCCATGAGTCCGTGCGCACTGAGAGGAGGAGGCGTGATTAGCGTGGCCCAGTGACAAGGCTCCCATCTGAGGAGGGAAGGGAGATTCGGGGTAAATGCTCCATCCTTTCCTAGCTGGCACTGGGGACTTGCATCTGAGCCCTGGGTAGAACTAGCAACAAAGAGTAATTAAAAATAGCCAGAGCCATCTTATGAAAAACCCTATAGGGAGTTGAACCATGAGCCAAAGTCCTATTTCATGTACACATTAGATGCACATATGTACATGTACATGCAATCCACCTGTTTCATATACACATGTACAGGCACACGCATCCGTCTTTTCATTTACGTCCAGTGAATGGAAGATCTCTCTCTCTCTCTCTCTCTCTCTCTCTCTCTCTCTCCGCCCCTGTCCTGATCATCGTTCTTGCCTGCCCAGCCCCAGCCTGCATCACCCTGGCCTGCTGTCTCCCCCAGCCTGTGGCTGGGCCCTGCACACTGCTGGAGCAAGACAGGTGTGTAGGGCGGATGCAAAACAAACCCACCCTGGGGAAGAGGGGAGTGAGGAAATACTCCTTCTGAGTGTACCTCGGAAACCAATTTAAAGATCCTGAGTCAAGTCAAGTGGTGCAAACCCCGCAACCCAGAGAGTCTATCCCAGGTACAGCCAGGGAAGCTCTTGTCCAAAACAGGGCAGTGTACGCCGAAACACGAGAAACCTGCAGGAAGCGCCACGGGTGTCCTTCTTAGGGGAGTGGCCATGTAAGTCGGTCACATGAAGGGATGCCGCAGAGTGGACTGTAGCTGTTCACAGCCGTGTGTGTGAACCGAGAGAGGGAGGGAGGGAGGGAGGGAGAGAGGCATCTTCCATCTACTGGCTCATTCCCCAAATTCCTGCAATAGCTCGGATGATCCAGAACAGTCCAGAAACCCAAAACTGCATCCGGGTCTCCCATGTGGGCAACATGGAACCACGTACTTGGGCCATCACCTGCCTTCCCAGGTGCAGTAGCAGGAAGCTGGATCAGAAGTGCGGAGTAGCCTGGACTTACAGGCCATAGCTCCATGCGTTCACAGCACCCGCCCCTACGTGCACAGGTTGCAAAATCAGGTCAACTAAAGGAAGCTGATGAAGCTGTACCGGAAACCAAGAGAAAGAGAAACAGGAAGCAGGGGAAAGAATTAGTGAGTTAGGGGTCGGAGAATAGTACGGGTTGGATGCATTTCCTTCCCCCAAAAGTGTTTGTTGAAGTCCCAACCCTCAGTACCTGGGAATGTGGCTGTGTTTGGAGACTTAGCTCTTAAACAGGTCACTGGGGTAGGGTGAGGTCGCGTGGTCAGGCCGGTCCTTGACACAGTGCTTCCTGGGAGGAGACAGGATCCGTCACCTACCCCCACAACATGGCGGCACTGCGTCCCTCCAACTCATGTGACCTTCACTTGTGGGTTTTGTTTCGTTTGGACTAATTCTTTTACTGTTGAATATTTGGAATTCATAAGTCATTTTATCTTAAAGTGCAACATGTGGGTAGTTTGTTCTCAGCATAGCCAAAACCCTGTATTGTAAAATAAATTTTAAAGAAGTTTCTCAAAACCTGGAGTTACCATGGTGCCTTTCTCAGCTGGGAGGCAGCCGTCTGGAGACCAAGGAGAGAAGCCTTGGAAGGAACTGAACCTGCCAATGGTTTGACGTTGGCCGGAACTGAGAGGCAACACACGCCTGTTTTCCAAGCTGCCCTGCCTGTGGTGTGGCTGTGACAGCCCCAGCACACTAACACAGCCATCTGCGATCCTGACAGTGTTCTGCCTTAGCAGTGGGAGGGAATAATTCTATCGTTGCTTTGATAGACTGTTTTGGATGTACTTTCTCCAATTAAAAAAACAGAAGTATAATTACTGCCAGGCATTTAATTGATTTATTTAGCAAGTATTCAACAGAAGATGCAGTTCTAGTAGGGTAATCAATATGTCATTTTCTTAAAAAAAATTTATTTGAAAGAGACAGAGAGAGGATAGAATGCTTCCATCTGCTGGTTCAGTCCCCAAATGGCCACAGTGGCCAGGGCTGGGCCAGGCAGAGCCAGGAGCTTCGTCTGAGTCTCCCAAAAGGGTGTCAGAGGCCCAAGCATTTGCGCCATCTTATGCTGCTTCCCAAGGCCATTAGCAGGAGACTGGGTCGAAAGCGGAGCAGCCAGGCCGTGAACTGGTGCCCACATGGGATGCCGGCATCGCGCAGTGGCTTTGCCCACTGTGCCACAACGACAGTTCCATTGTGTCGTTTTTAAGAAAAGGAATGCTACATTTCTCCAGTATTGATTTGTTTTCAACCAATGGATAACCCTCCAAGGAAAATGGACTGAACACATGCCTTTAAACTAAGCAGTGTAAAACTCTGTGGTTTTAAGTTAAACAGCTCTCCTTCTCCACTCATTCCTCTTACACCATTCACATCTCAACTAAAAGATCCAAACCGGGTCCTCTCACCTCCCTGGAGGAAAGCAGGTGCGTTGGAAAGGTGCTGACATTGGAAACTTTCAGCAGCTCTGTAGTTACTTTACTGGAATTGATACAAATGCGAGTGTCTAAGCTAAGCTTAGTTCTTTGGAGAGACGCATACTGCAAGTGATTTCTTTTTAATAGCAAATATGATTTCAGGACTTAGTGATAATATTTGTGGATAGCTTCAACAAACACAATTGTCACTAAAATGCTCAGTGCTTTATACTCAAACATGGTTAAACAGCGCGTTACATATACATATGGTGTTTGGACATATTTTGACAGAATACTGAAACATATTTTTGTTTTAGTAGTTTATTGTAAATGTAATTAAATCTTTTCCAACATATTAATAAGTACACATCGCAAACTCTGGGGAGAGCATTATGTAAGTGTTGATAATTAAAATCCAAATCCAAGTGCCAGAGAGTACAAGGAAAACTAGGCACAGGTCCCCGGGACAGACCCGCCAGCAAATGCGGGCTCCTAAAAAGCCCCTCCGTGTGCTGTGTTGGAAAGAAGTAATATGAGTTTAAGGGTGCAACTAAGAGTATCGATTTTAAAATTTCAGCAGACAGAAATCCATACAATTCTTAGACATACCGGACAGCCTCAAAATATGTTAATTAAGAAGTGTGTTTGCATTGCCTTTTGCTGAAATGAATCAATAAAAACAAGCGCTGTTTAACCCCAGAAAATACACACAAATATTTTGCACGTGTGGAGGTTCAGCAGTTTCACTCTGGAGCTTAAGGAACTGTTTAAAACATAGCCTCGGCCTGCGCGGTGGCTCACTTGGATAATCCACTGCCTGTGGTACCAGCACCCCGGGTTCTAGTCCCGGCTGCTCCTCTTCCAGTCCAACTCTCTGCTGTGGCCCAGGAAGGCAGTGGAGGATGGCCCAAGTGCTTGGGACCTGCACCCGCATGGGAGACCAGGAGGAAGCACCTGGCTCCTGGCTTTGGATCAGTGCAGTGCCGGCTGTGGTGGCCATTAGAGGGGTGAACCAACAGAAGGAAGACCTTTCTCTTTGTCTCTCCCTCTCTCACTAACTCTGCCTGGCAAAACAAACAAACAAACAAAAACAAAAAACAAAAAAACAAAAACCAACCACACAGCCTCCATCAATAACTCGAGGAGGGTACCCTCCAGGCGTGTTACCTGCTGCAGAGGCCTGCTGTCAAGTAGCAGGTGGTGCTGGAGCCTGGACTCCCTGCCCCCACCACCCCCTCCAGGGATGCTGGGGCAGAGCACTAGGGAACGCTTGCTCCACTGTGGCCTGAGAACTCGCGTGACAATGACTTGCTGTGGGTTTTGTTGATGTTTGTTTCATTTTGTTTTTCAGTGTTGCATATTGGGAATTCATAATCCCTTTTATCTTTTTTAAAAGATTTATTTATTCATTTGAATGGCAGAGTTACAGAGAGAGAGAAACAGAGGCAGAGGCAGAGAGAGGGTCTTCCATCTGCCGGTTCACTTCCCAGTTGGCTGCAATGGCCGGAGCTGCACCCATCCGAAGCCAGGAGCCAGGAGCTAGGAGCTTCTTTCAGGTTTCCCATGCGGGTGCAGGGGCCCAAGGACTTGGGCCATCTTCTACTGCTTTCCCCGGGCCCCAGCAGAGAGCTGGATCAGAAGTGGAGCATCCAAGACTTGAGCCAGCGCCCATATGGGATGCCGGCACTGCAGGCCATGGCTTTACCGGCTGTGCCACAGCACTGGCCCTAATCCGTTCTTACGGTGCAGTTTATACATAGCATAGCCAAAACCCTATGTTGTGTAAAAAATAAATAAATAAAAAAATAAAAGGCTCTTGTACACCCAAGTTGAAGTTGCCACGGTGCCTTTCAGCTACTGGGAATGTGGAAAACCGCCTATAAACTATTGTTGTCAAGGCTCTTAGGCAACGTAATTGACAAAGCAAAGGTAGACAAAGCCGTGTGGGTGGTGACGTTGTCCCAACAGGGCTGTCACCCGCAATACTTGTGTGCTGTGTGTGGTAGAAACCAGGTGCCCGTCCCCCGGGGTGCCCCCATCTCCCTCCACTTTTCTCCCTTCCAGCCACCAAGGAGCCTTAACGGATACACTCGGCTGCGACGGGGTCTAGCCCTTTCTCGGGGGGCCTCACCATTAGGGACGAACCCCTCCTCTTCTCACACTGGCCAGGACAGCCGTGCCCCTGAACACAGCATGGATGGGGGCTGACCCGGTGCCTGCATGGGCTGGGTCCCTCGTCTGGGTGCCTGTGTGGGCTGGGTCCACTCTCCTGGTGCTGTCAGATTGCAAACACAATGCTGCTTGTTTTGAGACACCCGGGAAGACACTTCCATTCTCCCAGGAAGTAATGCCCGAGGACTATGTGAGTGCCCAGTTGGAGCCCAACACGAGGGAGGGAGACGTGAGCGTCAGTCACCCGGCATCACTGAGGGTACAGGAAGTGAGAGGAGAGGAGCGGGTCTTCAGAGAGCAAGCCGGGATGGCGAGCGTAGGTTGTCATGGTAAGGACTCCACGCCACTGGACTCCAAGCATCACATCTGGTCAGCTGCTTTAGAGGGGAGAGAACCCAGGGTAGGGTTGGGAGTTTAGGGACCCTGTGGCAGTGGCTCCTTCTCAAGTCAGGCTTAGAAACTCGGGGTTCAGGGCAGAGAGAGCACAGGTGTCTGCTTCCCACTGGCAGCTGGGCATACGGGTGCTGCTTCCTGGGCCCCACAGGAGGGGTGTTCCCTGCCTGGGGGAGAGAGACCAGGCTGATGAGCTGTTGGCCCTATCGTTGATTGGTTCCTCTGCTGATTGAGCTGTTCTTACTCCCCTGGTGCCCCTAGGACACCAGGAACAAGCAGACTCCCAACAGCGTCCTCAGTTGATCCATGTGGCCAGGATGCCTTCCTCACAAGGAAGACGAGGCCAGGAGGCAGGAGAAGGAGTACCTGGGGGAGGAGGGCGAGCTTTCTTGGAGTGTGATGAGGCTTCCTCAAGTGACCGGCTTTTGTGCTGACCCAAGCAGGAGGATTGGGAGGAACACATCCTGGGTAGAGAGGACAGCGCAGCCAAAAGCTCAGAGCTGCGGCAAAAGCTTGGTGTGTGAGAGCAGCCGGCAAGGCCAGGTGGGCTGCAGCCAGACGCGCAAGGGGGAGAGCAACAGAGGAGAGCGTGGCGGCAGGGGAGGGCCGGGCTGTAGGGACCGGGCCCCATCCGCCATGTCCAAGACCCCGCATCTTGGTATTGGTGCAGTGGGATCCAAGGTAGGCTCAGTTGAAGAAGTGGGTTGGCCAGGCTGTGCGTGAAAGACATCCTTTTACTGTTACTGGAGACCGACTGGCAGGAGGGCAGGGGAAGGTGCGAGTGACTCGGACTGGAAGGGGTGTCCAGTCGCCTGGATGAGGGACCGCTGTGGTGTGAGCTAGGCTGGGGTGGAGAGAGGTGAGGCTGGACCAGCGGCCTTGTACCTTGGTGGGAAACTCGACTGGATGTTTTTGTGGATCCGACGGAGCTGATGAGGGAGAAGGAGGCTTGGCGGGTGGCTGCACATCTGGGACGTGAGCAGGTGGGCGAGGAAGGGGCCCCTTGCGGAGGCAAAGAAGATGAAGGAGAGAGTGGGTGGGGCTGAGGGTGCTGAGGGATCAAGAAGGGTGCCAGGGAGAGCAGCAGAACAGCCGTGATGGTGCCACGTGGGAAGGTGTCGTGTCCCAGCCCCTGCCCTGGTCTTCTGCGCTTGGAGTCTCTGCTCCCAGAACGGGCTCTCCTCTCTCTGCCGAGCAGGCCCCCGGAGCACATCCAGATGTTGGCGAGGCAAAGCAAGATGTTTTCCGACTGACTTTCCTTGTTTATCTTTCAGAACCATCCAGAAGTGTTGACTGCTCGCATACAACTGGAAAGCAAAGAACTGATCATAAGTCTGGAAAGAAACGCGTAAGTGTTCGCTCCTGCTTAGGGCACGATGGGGGAAACTTCAGACGGCAGGGACTGAAACGTGCTGTGTCATCTGTGTTGGCATCGGCAGAAACAGAGCCGAATGCATGGATCTGTAATCCAGATTTGGAGTTGAGGCTGGAATTAGCTTCAAGAATTATCCACTGGAAAAATAAAGACTGTTATCTTTCCAAGAAAGAACTTGATAACTCAGCAGGTTTCTTTTTTTTGTTTTTTCATGGTTCTGCTGTTTCTTTTTGTCAGAGCCTGATTTTTCGAGGAGAGAATTGAATCATCTGTTCTGTCCAAATAGCGGTGTTCCATAGTTAATTGACTTTCGACAATTCCTGGGTTATATAAGAGGAAATGACTTCAAATGGATAGAAGTTCCTTTCTCCTTGAGAAATACCAAGAGTTTATTTTACCTTTCGAAGCTTGTCTCCAGTGGTGTTAACTATTTATCTTTTTATATTAAAATGTGGCCCCTTTTGGGAAAAATTGCATAAATTTTTAGACAATGGTCTTACATTTTTTTTTCTGGAGGATGTAGGTGTAGGGACAATGCTTTGTGTGCCTTCCTGCATGTGCCTGAAGGCGGGAGTGGAAGTGACTGGCCCCGTGCCATTCCTTACGTTCAGGTGATCACGTGGAGGCTGCAAATCCCAAAGCCCCTCGTGTCCTGTCCGGCAGTGGCAGAGCTGAGCTGCTGGAAGTGGCACACTGTGCTGGCGCTGTCAATCAGCTCCCGGGGACTGCTGGACGTGCCGCTGCCGCCTGTCACTCGTCTCTAAGATGCCGATCTTGTTGGACTGACGGCTGAGACAGGCAGCCTTGGTGGCGTGAGTCCCACCATGACGAGGAGTCAGAAACCTGGCTCTGTGTCTCCACATGCGCACGTCTTCCGTGCTTCGGCGCGTGGGCTGGAGGGGCTAGGGCAGTCAGACCAGGGGGATCAGCGGCAGCCAGTCCCAGCATTCGGAATCTGTTGGCACGGCTTATTGCAACTCAGTCCTCCCGGGATCCCTGGGTACTGGGTGTCCTTGGATGCCGAGGTTCTCGGGCACTCAGGTCCCTTTTGTGAGGTGGCATGGTGTCACCCAGGACCTGCGCCCCCTCCTGCCTGCTTCCACCATCTCTGAACGACTTACAGTACTCCCATGGGTGACTGCTCTGTAGGTGCCACTAGACGCTGTCGTTCGAGGAATCTTGTGAAGGGAAAAGCTGTGCGTGTTCAGTACAGATGACGAGTCCTAAAAGTAAGCCATCTCGGTGCACGGCTGGCTGAATCCACAGGTGTGAAAGCTGGGGGGGCGGAGCGCCCGGGGGCCCCAGAGCCTGGCTGTCTCTCTAATGTGCTTTGTCCTCACCGGTAAGTGAGAAAAGCCTGGTTAGCAGGACACGAGTACAAGGCCTTTGGCTTTTCCTGTGATTGGATCTGAACGCCAAGGTCCAGGTGCCTTTATTGGGGAAGGAGGCTCTGAGCAGGAAGGTGTGTTTCGCTTAGGAAAGAAAACACCGTCCTGGTCCTGTTCTTCCCTGCACCAGAGAACAGGTGGGACACCTCACTTGCTGTACCTGCCTCTCTCTGGCGCTGAAACTCCCTCAGTGGAGGAAACTGAGTGTTGCCTAAGAGAGGGGAAGGAGAAAGCCTTCCTGTGGGCTGTGCTTCCCCGGCGGGGCTCTGCGGATTGGCAGCTGGACTGGGCGTGGGCGGCCAAGGCTCCAGGCTGCTGCAGGATCCCGCTGGGTGGAGGGAGGGAGCTGGAGTTCTGACTGCGGGTCACAGGGCAGGGGTAGACTTAATAAAAGCCTTGGGCTATTTGTTTTGATTATAAAAGGAGTTTGGCTTGTGCAGAGAAGTGAGCACTGGAGAGAAATAAAGAACAAAGCTCCCAGCTTATGCGTTTGGACTCGAAGGCGCCACCCTGCTTGCTGATTGGTGGCTGCTGATACGAGTCGGGTTGTTTGGCTATGAGTAAGGCTCTGCTTTCTCATCTTAGTGACACTGAGTCTGTGGCCTTTTACTTCCGACCTCATTTGGCTTTACGGTGGGACACACTTTCCCACGGGGAATTAATGTGGTAGGGCCCACCTGGGTCTCTGAGTCTGTGGGGTGGGACAGTGGCCCTGTGCGTGTTTTCCCCTGAAAACGCCTTCCCTTCCACGCCTGCAGACGACATGACACACACGGACAGCAGACACTGGCCAGTTAGGAGAAGGCAGCTCTGTAAGAGGTGCCACCATTCGCTTCCTTCCCCTCGGCCCTCATAAGATAATCTCAAAATGAGAGAATGAAAACGTAAAACCATCTCTTCTCAGTGTCATTCTCTCTTCCCACCTGTCAAGCTATATTTTAGAAGATTTATAGAGTATTTAACGTAGTCCTATGATAGTCCTGAGCTTGATTTTAATTAGGCCGCTATCAATTTTAGAGATTCTATTTTGCTAAACACAACATTTTTGTGAAGAGAGCCCACCAATATTAGTATTTTTGTAAGGTATTTCCCTCCCAAATGTAAATATAACAGTTTGTTGAAAGAAGTTTCGTCTCTCTTCTCTTTATTTATTTTTTTAAATTTATTTGACAGGTAGAGATACAGACAGTGAAAGAGAGAGAGACAGAGAGAAAGGTCCTCCTTCTGTTGGTTCACTCCCCAAATGGCCACCACGGCCGGCGTTGCACCAATCCGAAGCCAGGAGCCAGGTGCTTCTCCCTGGTCTCCCATGCGGGTGCAGGGCCCAAGCACTTGGGCCATCCTCCACTGCCCTCCCGGGCCACAGCAGAGAGCTGGCCTGGAAGAGGGGCAACCAGGACTAGAACCTGGCACCCATATGGGATGCCGGAGCCGCAGGTGGAGGATTAACCAAGTGAACATGGTGCCGGCCCCTCGTTTCTCTTCTAAATGGCTGTGAGTTGGAGGCGATGAATACAGAAGCATCTACACCTTGCGAAGTGGAGTGAGATGCCTTGTACTTTAGAGCTTTCCCTGCAGAAGGTGATCGCTCACCGGAGTGCACTGGAATTCCTGATTTGCATCGCCTTTGACGCCGTAGATACGACGCGGGGAGTTTGTCCAGAGGAACCTCTGAGCAGAGAGAGATGGAGCCGTCAGCAGGGTCACTTAGACGTTCAGCAGCCGTCCAGGAAAGGGCCTGCGAATCGGAAGCCAGCTGCGTGGTGGCCTCCTGCAGCCGCTCCAGGCTGGGAATCGGCCCTCTTCTGGGGATGGTCACTTCTGAGTATTTTACCTAAAGTACCAGGATCGGCAATTGAACCAATAAATTAGGGCTCAGCTGTGAAAGCACGGTCAGCAATGATGGGAACCTTTACTGCTGTAAAAATTCACGGCGTAATCAATGCAGAGAGCATGCTATAAAGTTGTTTACGTGACATTCAATTTTTATTTTAAAATTATGCACATGGCCTGCGTCTCTGAGTAGGAAGAGCGAGGGAGATATTTACTGTGTTGGCTCAGTGTTTTACTACAGAAACATAACATGTTAAAAATCTGGGTGAAAGGCATTTTATTTTGAGGGGCAAAAAGCTGTTGTAAAAACTTGATAATAGTTGAAAGGAATGTTAAAGTATTTATGATGAGAAGAAAAGGGGGAAAGACCTATAAAAGGATGGAAAAAAATCCTCTCGTTGATGTTGTCTTTCGATGTCCAGGAGTGTGCTTGAGTTGCAAAGTGCAGACAGATCACAAGTGAAGGGGCCGGTGCTGTGGCACAGCAAGAAAAGCCACCGCCTACAGTGCCGGCATCCCACATGGGCACCAGTTCTAGTCCCAGCTGCTCCACTTCCGATCCAGCTCCTTGCCAATGAGCCTGGGAAAGCAGCAGAGGATGGCCCAAGTCCTTGGGCCCCTGCACCCACGTGGGAGACCTGGAAGAAGCTCCTGGCTCCTGGGTTTGTCCTGGTCCAGCCCTGGCTGCTGTTGCCATTTGGGGAGTGAACCAGGCGATAGAAGATCTCTCTCCCTCTCTCCCCCTTCCCCCGCCCTCCATAAGTCTGGCTTTCAAAAAATTAAAACATCTTAAAAAAATCAGGACCCAAGTCAAAGTGGCCATGGTCCTGAGATCCTGACAGCTGCAGCCCAAGCCGGCACTGATCCCCTCCTCACAAGCTCCTCCACGGGGCACCAGTTCTTCCTGGAATTGCGCTGAGAGCTGTTTCAGGGAGTATAGCATCCCTAGTTTGTACAAAGACCGGATGCTGCTCACTTAAAATCTGTGCTTGTGTAGCCAGAATTAAATATTTAGGTGCTTCCCCCGAGAAACGTTTTTCACATCACTGCTGTCTGCCTGTGGAGCCACAGGGGCCTGGGTGGTAGCAGCCATCGCTCATCGGGCTCCCCGGGGGCCTGGGTGGTAGCAGCCATCGCTCCGCGGGCTCCCTGGGGGCCTGGGTGGTAACGGCCATCGCTCCGCCGGCTCCCCGGGGGCCTGGGTGGTAATGTCCATCACTCCGCGGGCTCCCCGGGGGCCTGGGTGGTAACGTCCATCGCTCTGTGGGCTCCCTGGGGGCCTGGGTGGTAATGGCCATCGCTCCGCGGGCTCCCCGTGGACTCTCGGGCCATTCCTCCAGCAGGTGCTCTTGAAACTGCATCTTTGACCAAGATGCTTTATGGGCGAGGCTGCCCAGCCTGGACGCCCATTCTTCCAGTTCAGGCTAATGGGGGACGATGGCGGCGGATCCCACTCCCTCCACTTCTCGACCCAGTGAGCGGTCTCTTCCAGCTGCTCCATTGCTGGCGGAAGGCAGTTGCCATGAGAAGCGCAGAGCAAGCTGACCTTGTCTTTGGGGTGTCTTGGGGTGTCTCTGGGCTGGAACTTCGGCATCGACATTGGTCTGGAACAATTCCAGGCATCTCTTAAGATACAACTTCCATTAGGGTTCGTCCTAGATTAAGAGCGGAAGCTTTCAATTGTCAGACACAGGTGTGAACGTTTGGGAAGGCACTTAGGTCGGGTCACCTCTCAGAGCAGGTGGTGGTGCCCGGCATGGGGACAGAGCCGGCGGGGAGACCAGCACCGGCGGGCGGTGAACCTTCTGAGGATACCAATCTGCTGTTCGTGGTGTCGCACTGCCCAGTTGGGCCGAGATTGCTGCTCGTGGCCTTGGGCCGTGTGTGCCACCTCTGGTTGGCCCAGGGTGTGCCACCGTCTCCGGGAAGACAAGCAGAGGTGCACTGAGCCCCCTTCCTGGTGGAGGGAAGCCGGCAGAACACGGCAGGGTCTGGATGATGGAGATTCCAACAGCGACCAAGAGAGCATTTCACGGTTGTGGTTACATGCAAAGTCCTGGGCTTGGGCTAACAGGAAATCAATGGCGAGTTCAGATTTGCCCTCTCTTCACAAGGGAGACCCCGCTGGAGCCTGAGGTGATGTGGCTTCCAGAAGAGGTGACCGCCATCTGAGCGGGGAGCCATGTGTCTGTGGCGGGTCCCAGCCTGGGGAGGTCATCCTTGTGCCATGCAGTGACCCTGGGTAGCCACCGCCCGAGCCCTGCACCCTGTTCGGGCAGGATGTCTGAAGCCGCCGGCCCCTTTGTTCGCAGCTCTGCGGGGCGTTCCTCCCTTTCCTACCACTGAGGGCCGTTCTTAAGCACAGGCGCATGGTCTCGACCTCCTCCCCACTGTGTGGCTCCTCACGGGCTCTCCCTAAACCCCCACCAAATGAATGACAGTGGAGAGCGGACGAGCTGGGCCAGGCTGGACGTGGGTCCCCATGAGGGCGCAGGTCTGTACTGTGCAGGGTCGGGGAACACTTCAAGGAGAGAAACTGTTGGAAAGGAAACAGATTTGTCTTCGGGTCTGTATTTTAAACCCAGCTTGGCTTCCGATCACAAAGTGGCTTAAACGTCTGTGAGCAGTCGGTGCAGAAAGACAAGGGCTCAGGATGGCCGTGGCGGTCAGGTGTGACAGCCCGCACCTCTCTCTGCGAGTCCAGGGTAGGCGGTTTTTACGCACTTACACCCCTGTCTTCCCCGTAGCTGCTCCCGGGGAACAGCTGTTCCCACTGTACACCTGTACGTCTGGTGACAGCAGACCATCCGGGCCACACCAGAAAGAGGGGCCGAGCTGACTTTGGTTTTACCATCCCGATCTTCTCCAGAATTTGTCTCTGAAAGCCTTTGCTGGAGCACAGTGTGCGATGCCCCCCCCCCCCGGAGAAGCCCCACCCACCTGCCAGAGCCGGTCTCTAACCAGCTTAGTCCTCCAGTTGTTGCCTGAAAGACCAAGTACAAAGCTATAGCTCAGAAGTTCACCTGCCTCGTTCTGTGTTTCCATCTCCCAGCTTCCTTTCTGCTGCCCGCAAACCTTTATCAATGGAGTTCTTTGTTCATTCATTCGGTTACCTGGTTGTTTGTTCACAGACACCGTGGTCGACACTGGGCAGGGGAATGGTGAATGAGAGCCTAGCCGAGGAGCCCAGCACCCTACAGAGCATCACGCAGCTGGTGACTGCCTGGTGCCAGGGAGGGCAAGCAGGGGGCCCTCGCCTGGTGTGGGGAAGGAAGGCACTTAGGAAGCAGCAGCGTTTAAGCTGTGCAGGAAGAGGGGGGAGCCGGGTAAAGAAGGCAGAGGGTGGGGAGTTGGAGAGAGAGCAGAGAGCAGGTGCGGGTCCCCAGGGAGGAGGACGGGGCTTCTCGGAGACTGGGAAGGCGGCCGTGCGGGGGAGCAAGGAGAGTGGTGGCCAAAAGACGGACAGGGGCAGGCGGGCCGTGCACCATCCTGGGCACCGTGACAAGGATTTTGCTGTTTCTTCCCTGGAGGGCAGGGGGCACCGTGGGAGGAAAGCCCCCAGCAGGGAGCCCCCAGGGAAGACTGAGCTTCCTCAAGACCGTGTGGCTGCACGTGAGGACCTGACCTCAGGATGCCTTTGCTGGGGAAGACCACCCCTCTCGAGACTGTGCCCCTCTCGCTCCGGTTTGAGTGTGGTGTCCTCGGGTGGGCTCCTTAACTCTAAGAGACTCTGAAAAGGGCGTCCGATGTGGAAGTGGATGTCGACATCTCAGCCCGTCCCTCGCAATCCCTCGCTCCCGGCACCACAGCCTGGCGGCTTTCTGATGGACATCCTGCCTGGCCCTGGGGTTCCTGTCCCCAGACCGCTTCCCACATGGACGGCAATGGTTCTCCTGCTCCTTTCCAGGTGGTCTCTGGCTGCTGGGTGCACAGCCAGTGCCGTTTCTGTGGTTGTCATCACTCTGTCCCTGCCCCCGTGGTGTGGCCGGGCTGATGTGCAGGTGCTGTGGCGGCTGGTGTGTTGTGGCAGGTCTCTTCCTGTGTCCCCAGCAGGAAGGCCACAGTGTGTCTGGGTGGCATGCTAGAACTGTTCATTGGTCACTTAAGACTTAACTCTCTGGAGAGCTTAAAACTTTAGCATAGTTTTAACAAGTTCATAAGCACAGGTTCTGATCTCTGTATTAAAATGCCGCATGAAACCAAAAGCTTAGAGTTGTTTCAGAAATGTTAACCCAAAACTTGCTATCCTCAGTGGAATCCGAACATCTGCCTGTGATTGGTCATGCCTCTTACTGTGCTGGGGAGACAAAACCTCACCTTGCTAGTTACAGCTCTGTCTTGATTCAGATTCCACGCTGTTAGAGGTGGTGGAGAGCCGTAGTGTAATTTTCTTTACCAAGAGCCCATGTTCCCCTGCATTCCTCCTGGGCTCTATCCAGTACTTCAATGGAACTTGCGCACTTATGTTCCTGGCGCACTGTGCATAACAGCCGAAGGATGAGAGCATCCAGGTGTCCATCAGCAGACGGGAAGATGGACACAGTGCGGTTATACCTGCCGGGAAATGCATACTCCTGGCGCTGGCGCTGTGGCTCAGCAGGTTAAGCCTCCGCCTGCAGCGCCGGCATTCCATACGGGCACCAGCTCGAATCCCAGCTGCTCCACTTTTGATCCAGCTCCCTGCTAATGCGCCTGGGAAAACAGTGGAAGATGGCCCACATGCTTGGGCTCCTGTACCCATGTGGGAGACCAGGAAGAAGCTCCTGGCTCCTGGCTTCAGATCGGCACAGTTCCAGCGTTGTGGCCATTTGGGGAATGAAGCAGCAGATGGAGACCTTCTCTCTCTGTCTCTCCCTCTCTCCGTCTGTAACTCTGCCTCTCAAATAAATAAATCTTAAAGAAAATGTATATTTTTCCGCCTTGAACAGGAAGGGAAGCTGACACGTGCTAACATGGATGGCTCTTGAATGTGTTATTATAAAAGACATAAATCAAGCACAAAAGGACAAATGCTATGGAGTCACACAGAGTAGTCAGATTTGCAGGGTTGGCTGACGGGGACGTGGGGTGTTGGACGATGGGGCAGTGTTTAATGGGGACAGGATTTCTGCCTGGGAAGATGACGATACTGGGAATTTGGATGGTGATGATCATGTGAGTGTACTTAGTGCCACTGAGGTATACCTTTATCAGTGGTTAAAATTATAGATGGTACGTGCATCTTACCGTGAGTTTTTAACAGCTAGGTTCTTGGTGTGTCATTATTGAGCAAAAGGAAGGCACCCTCGTTAAATTCTTTCATGAGCTCACATGATATAGAATAGAAGGTGGCCAGTGGCTTATTCTGGATCTTTGTTTCTTAATTCCGGGAGACTCATTCCCAGGTAATGAATATGGCTGTGTGGCTGTAGCCAGGATGGCACTCACGGAAGCGAATAGAATGTTCCTTGATGCCCCAGTTCTGAGACCCTGCCCCCTTCTTTCCGGAGCTGCTTCCATGGCCCTCATGTAGAAAAGCATGATTGACAGTGTCGCTCCCCGTCTTCGTGGGGGAACGACACAAGACCCTGCCTAGGCTTCATATCCGAGTCACGGCACCATTATGTTGCTCCCCCTCTTCGTGGAGGAGCGACACTAAACCCTGCGCTGTTCTTTCGTCTGCTCGGCCCTCCCCGGGTTTGCTGCTGGTTCTTCCCGGGTTGGCTACTATCCCTTCCACCTCCGTGGAAGGGCAGTTCCCCCTGGCCGCATTCCCCACTTCCGCAGGGGAGCGGCACACCGCTGCACGGGTTCCCTTAGATGTTCCCCATAGATGTTCCCGGTGCATGCCGTCTCTCTCCTCCTTTATAGTCCTCCTCCGCCAATCCTAACTCGGCTGCCCACACGCCGAGTACGCTGCTCTCCAATCAGGAGCAAGTCCTACAGTTTATTGGTTGAACTGGAGGCAGCTGTGCGGAAGCTGTTTACTTCTCTCCCAGCGCCATATTGTGGGAGAGCAGATGCATAGAATAAGTCTTAATTCGAGTAACTTAGTCTAGTCCGGATTGCTCCCCACAGACAGTGACAGGACTCCGAGCTGGTGTCAGACAGGGGAGGAGGCAGGTCAGTTCCTCCCCTAGATGGGCAGAACAGTTTATACCTTTCCTCAGGTCGTTGGGAGGGCGAGTGGCTGTGGGATTTATGGCACTTGGCACCCACGCTGGCATTTAGGGAGTGCTGGCGCCATGCTGTCACTTGGGGAGAACTTGGGTGCTGCGCTGTCATCTAGGACTTGGTCATTGTTCTCTGTCCCCTTCTCCCTGTGCCACCTCTCTCCTCAGGAACAGGGATCATGGACATGGTTCTCGGCTGTTCTGCTCCTGCCTCCAGCTCCCGTGGCGCCCGCTGTTCCTGGGCCCTGGCCCTGCTTCCTCCACTCGACCTTCTCCCCCTCGCTCCCTGCCATGGTCAGCCTGGGCCCCCGTCACTGCCCCCCCAACCTGCACTTGCTGCCCAGCCCTGTTGTCTGCCCCAGCAGGAGAGCTACAAGTCCCCTGTGTGCTGTGGTTCAGGTAGGCCAGGAGATGCCATGTGATTCCCTGGACCTCTGTGGCGGGGGGACTGGGTACAGAGTAGAGGACTGGGGTACAATGGTTAATGTGCCTGGACCCTTCGTCCATGTGCAGCAAAACTAACACACGGTCACCAGCCTCTCCCACCCCCAGGTGGGCATCCTGTTTCATCTACAAATTCCTACCTATCTATTGCTAAAATAAATGATTTTCTGCTGTACCCCGACTTGAATAACAACAAAATATCCACCACCATCCATGTCTCGTAGACTCCCCGTCTGTTCTGGCAGGCGGATTGATTGTATCAGGCTGTAAGCATGGTCCCCGGTTGTATCTGTTGCCTGTATCTCTGAAGTCTCTGTTAATGCATCGATTCTCTGTCCCTCTCTTTAACACTTGCTGTGGGGAGCAATCCGGACTAGACTAAGTTACTCGAATTAAGACTTATTCTATGCATCTGCTCTCCCACAATATGGCGCTGGGAGAGAAGTAAACAGCTTCCGCACAGCTGCCTCCAGTTCAACCAATAAACTGTAGGACTTGCTCCTGATTGGAGAGCAGCGTACTCGGCGTGTGGGCAGCCGAGTTAGGATTGGCGGAGGAGGACTATAAAGGAGGAGAGAGACGGCATGCACCAGGAACATCTAAGGGAACCCGTGCAGCCCCCGAGAAAGCCGGCCGGCGGTGTGCCGCTCCCCTGCGGAAGTGGGGAATGCGGCCAGGGGGAACTGCCCTTCCACGGAGGTGGAAGGGATAGTAGCCAACCCGGGAAGAACCAGCAGCAAACCCGGGGAGGGCCGAGCAGACGAAAGAACAGCGCAGGGTCCTGTGTTGCTCCTCCACGAAGAGGGGGAGCGACAACTTGCACGTGAAATCTTCCAGTCCTTGCAAGACCATTGGCAAATGGAACCAGACGGCTTTCCTGGTAAGGTCTCCATGCTCTGCTCTCTGTGTCCCCATGGTGCCGTCCAGCCCATTCCTGTGGCCCCTGTGCTTCCTGTTCACTGGCAGTAAGGTCTGTGGACTTCTTCAGATTGGCAGGACAATGGCACAAGCAGTGCCTTGACCTTCCTTTGCACCATGGCAGGTGTTCCGTGGCCTCTGGTTGTCTCGTTGGTGCTGTCGAGTGTGTTCGGGGGTCAGCGGCCACTTCATTACACAGCTCCATCTGAGCCTCACTGGCTCCAGTCAGCAGCCATTAGCAATCAATCCCAGATCTGTTCTTTCTTTGGGTCATGCAAAAGAGTAATGTTTTAATGCCGTTATCTCTTCTTCATTTATTAACTGGAACACTTTTTAGATTTTTTTTAAAAGATTTAATTTATTTATTTGAAAGGCAGTGTTGAAGAGAGGAGTGAGAGGAGAGAGAGGAGAGAGAGGAGAGAGAGGAGAGAGAGGAGAGAGAGGAGAGAGAGAGGTCTTCCATCCACTGGTTCACTCCCAAATGGCTACAATGACCAGGGCTGGGCCAGGCTGACGCCGGGAGCCCAGAGCTTCCTCCAGGTCTCCCATGTGGGTGGGACCATCTCCGCTGCTTTCCCAGGCATGTTAGCAGTGAGCTGGATCAGATGTGCAGTAGCTGGGATGTGAACTGGCAGCCATATGGGTTGCTTGCACTGCAGGCAGTGGCTTTGCCCACTGCTTCACAGTGCCGGCCCCGTCTGGGCCAGTTCTATAGAGAAGAACTTTCCCACCAACAGCTGGCTACCCTGAAGCATGAGATACAAGGCAGGATAAGTTCTTTCAGGGCCACCCTGCTCACCACTCTGCCTTTGCTGGTGGGCGGCCCCTTATACCCCAAGGTCCGCACCCCACACCGGTGCTTCACTCCGCCTGTGTTGGGCACCCACATGCGTGCCAGGTTCTGTGGGTCTGAGCTACACCAGAGAGCAGGGAGGAGTCTGACTGAAACCTGTGCAGAGGGCACCCGAGAGCACCCCTGCATCCCCCGTGGAGGTAGAGCCGCAGGGGTGAGGACGGGGATGTGCGAGCTGGCTCAACAGCAAGTGACAGAAGTTGTCCCCTGGAAGCAGGTGACTCGGCCGTGAAGGCTTCCAATCCCAGCAGTCTGGGGAGGTGACCGAGGTGTGGTGAGGAAAGCAAAATGCGGCCGCTCATCTAGAAACGCTCGCTCCTTTCTGCTCAGCGCTGGTGGTCTCTGCTGCGGGACAGGTGGGCGCAATACAAGCAGAGAAGAGCTGCTTTATTTTCCTGGGATTGTCTTCCTGCGAAAGCCGTGTGGGCAGACACAAGATGCAGGGCCCCCCCCTGCTGCAGCCTTCGCTCGGGACAGGTCGCCCCCACCGAGCTCCTGCCAGGGGCCATCCGAGGTCTCTTGGATTTCAACTGCACTAGAGATTGAATGGGCCCCTCTCATGGTTTGCCCTGCAAGTCCGGCAGGCTGGCATGGAGGTACCCTTTGAGCTGTGGTGGGAGCCGAGAAACACCCACTGGACAAATAACCTGTCACCAAAGTTCACTTGGGGGCGGTGGGGAATGGTCTTTGTTTTTCAAGATAGATTGATGGATTTGGAAGAGAGACAAAGAAACATCAATCTTCCAGAAGGCAGGAATCCATCCGAGTCTCCCACTTGGGTGGTGGGGGCCAGGCCCTTGGGCCATCTTCTGATGCCTTCTCAGGTGCGTTAGTGAAGAGCTGGCTTGGAAGTGGAGCTGCCAGGACTAGAACCGGCACTCCTGGGTGGGGTGCCGGCATCTCAAGCAGTGGCTTAACTCGCCGTGCCACAGCGCCGGCCCCAGAACACGGCTTTTACGTGCTGCTTTCACAAAATAAAAGTGTGTTTATGTTTCCTGGATATTTCCAGCACAACCCTGAGAGTATTGTGTATTCTCAGCAACAAAACGTCGAATGTTGGGAAGTTGACTAAATTTAACATATGACGTTAAAGTAATAATAAAAAAAACTACTAAAAGCAATATCTCTGTAATAAATGTTTAAACTTCATTTAAATTTTGGGTCAGATTTATTATCTCACCAAGTAGGGTAATGATTATGGCTTGAGTACTTTGCCCCTTGCATTCTGTAAACAGTTCCTGGTCCGAAAGCCTTGTATCTCCACTTTGGACCATAAATAGCTGTATAGACACAACACCAATCGCTTTCATTAGAAACTATCTAAGGCTGCTGCTTTCCCCAATGTAATTTTGCCTGTAGGAACCTAAAAATAATCATTGATACAGAGGGTAATATATTATTACATTAATTAATTCACACAACCAGAGAAAAGATCCAAGGTTACATTTGGTTCTTCCACATGTATGGAGTACCCCTAACAACCGAGTTCTGCCATTTTCAGAGTGGCAATTCTAGCCCATGTTGATAGAAATCATGAAGACATAGACAGTCATTTGGGGAATTCATGCTACCTCCTGCCATCGCTTTAACTCTTCTTTCTTCCTTGTCTTGTCTTGTCTTGTCTTTTACAACCAGAGAGGGTTTCGTGTGCATGGTGTGGGGAGAAGCACTGAGCCAAGCACAAGGGAAAATGGGGCCTCTGGTAGCCGTGGGCTTTGCACATTTGGGACAAGTTATTCGCCTCTGTGAGCGCTCTCCTCTGTGATAGGCACGAAGCCTCACCTGCTCGCGGGTCGGATGGCTTCCAGGGGCCCCGTTTCCACCCAGAGACCTACGGCCTCGGTAACGGTGTGCACTGGGGCGAGTGCTTCCTTCCCTGGAAGGATGCCAGGACTGGCCGCGCCGAGAGCCTGCCCTGACGCGGCTGCTGCGTGAGGAACCACGGAGAGCATGCTGAGTGTAAGTGCTGACGAGACACAGGCTCCCTGCTTAGCTGTATTTCAGGGACCCAGCAGACCCTGCGCGTGTAGCTCCGTCCACGAGGTACTGAGCTTTGTTCCCTGGAGACCGGAGAATCCCTGGGGTTCCCTGGCCCAGGAAAGTCCTTTTTCTTGGGAGATGGAAGCAGGTGAGGTCACACAGCTGAGGCCAGTGTGGGCTGGAGGGAGGCTCCTGACCAGCATGATGAAGTGTGCGTGGGGTTCACAGTCTACGAAATAGACACCGGATGGGCAGTGCCCAGGGGAAGACAGTGCCTCGGCCTGTGGTGTCAGGGTCATTTGAGAAGGCTGGAGGGTCTTCATGACTCTGAGAGGTGATTGTAACCGTGATCCCCGAAGGACTTTGGCCGTAAATTCTAAGACGATTGTGATGAAAGGAAAGGCCCTGGGCACCTGCAGGGCCCTCGCTAGGCTCCAGGTCGTGATCCAGGGAGCAGGGCACAGGGTTCACTTTTCACACACTTTATGTGAACATTGGAGGTCATAGACACCACAGGGACTGTGCGTGTGTGTGCAGATCCAACACAAGTGTCTTGTCCAGAGTTAGTGATAGACACACATTGGTGCTTCCCTTCTGGTCTCCTGGGATGGGAGTCCAGGTTGCTTTGCAGAGGTCATTGTCCTTGGAGTGAGCTCAAGTAAAGTGACCACCTTTTATGGCCAAAGACAAGGCTTGGCGAGGCGTTGTGGTGAACTGGCCACTTGCGTTGTGCACGTGGAAGTAGTGAAAGCAAGCACACACGGTGCATTGCTTAGCTACATCTCAAAACCGACGTGACCACATGTGAATGTGCTTAGATCTATTACTTATTATTACATAAGTGTCAGTCTTCGTGCCTGCATTGCAATGGTTCTTTTTTTCCTTCCAAGTCAGCCATAACCAATGTGTTCTTGTTTAGAAGTCAGTTAGTTGAGGCTGTACTTCTACTGAGTTTTCAAAAAAATCCTAGAGTATTGCAAACATGACTCATGGCCTGAAAATAATCTATAGGTATTGATTGATAAACAGAAATTAGGGCTCCATGGAAGTTAAGGTTTGAACATCAGACTCTTTCTAGTATTTATATGTTATATATTAAGAAATACTAGCAACTAAAAACAACTAAATATTAAAAAATGAGCAATCCTTGCTTGTTAATAAAAAGGGAATATTAATCTGGGATTTGGTGTTTTGCCATTTTTCCTTCTCACGTTTTTGTAATAAGTACTCGAATCTACGACATGTTCTGTTCATTTATGTTTGTTCATTGGTTTCCTCATGCAGCCGAGTTTTAAACCTCGTGCTGGGGTTAGCACATAAAATGAAATGAGGCAGCTCTTGTCCCCCGTGCTCCAACCACCTCCATTCTGTAGACTAGCGGAGGGCAGGCTTGTCTGAACTGATTCAGCACATTCTCACTCGGGGTGTTGAGCAACTAAGATTTCTGGTTAACAAAAAGGGAAAGTCCGATGAGTAGCCTGTTCCTCCTCCTCTCTCCATCTTTGCCCTTGCCTTCTTCCACAAAAACTGGATAATTTTTGTCTTTTTCTCAGTATGGTTTTAATTTCTTTAAACCTGCATGTGTGTGTGTGTATGAGAGAGAGAGAGAGAGAGAGAGAGAGAGAGAGAGAGAGAGAGCGCTTGCTAAGTCTGTGTTACATATTACACAGTTGTATTTCTTGGTGTAGTCCAGAGACGGTTGTTTTTCTAACAGAGCCTTTGGGGTGGATGTGGCAGAGACAGCACTGGCACTGTGGCACTGTCCTCACAAACATGTCGTGTCCTAGAACTGGCGGCCCCTGGCCTTGAAGAGCAGCTCTGCTCTCGGGGACCCTGTCCGCCGTCTGCCTCCTCTGCCAGCCTCTCACATTGCCCGATGCATCCCCTCAGCAAATCGCCTGATGCAGGGAAGGGGCCGTGGCCAGCGCGCACCTCCCGTGTCCAGAATGAGAGCTCTGCTCGCCTCTGAAGATGATCTTCTAGTTTTGCCATGACCCTTTTCCCCAGTAGCCCAGTTTTTCTAAATGAGAAGCAGATGACGAGCGGCCCGTTCCTTCTGCCCTCTGCTGTCCTCGGATGAAGTTTTCTTGGTTCCCGTGTAAGGTTGTTAAGCCGTCCCAGTAGCTTTCCCTTTGGATGCCGTCGTAAACGCTGACCATTTTCAGTTTATGGGAATCTTACACGGGATACAGAGCAGTTTCGTATCCAGAGCTGCTTGTGAATGGAGACAGCTCCGCAGGCCGCTTGGAGCACCGGCCCCTCGCAATGCGCCATGTTGACCGAGGACAGACCTGCAGGTGCAGGCTGAGACCACCCAGCCTCCATCCGTGGCTGGGTCATGGGCTCACACATGGCAGAAATGCCAGTGCTGTTGTGGGCAGGTGGAGCCCGAGGTCTCAGGCCACGTGGCGGCCAACCTTGTGTCTAATCGCCTGGGAGAGGTCATCCCAGCTTTGCCCGTCCAGAAATTATTCTCCACAGAGCGCAAGACGTGTAGACTCCCAAGGGTCAAACTCACGTGAGGTCGACTCCTAGACTGGCACTTGTTCTCAGAAGACCCAAACAGCCGAGTTCAAGACCAGGGCCAGAACAAAGGGCAGGGAGAGCCCATTCAGAGATCAGGGCACACGGACAGGAGCCCTGGAGTGAGATGTCCAGTGCAAAGCTGCCACAGCCCTTATGCCCCATGATCCTGGTCAGCCTGTTAACCTCTCTCAGCCTCAATGTCCTCCTGTAAAAATGGGAATAGTATCTGTGGAATTGGGGCAGGTAAAGTTATGCAAATCCAGTGTCCAGGGTCTAGCCAATCAAAAAGCTCAGTATATTAGCTGGGTTTAATTCAGGGCACTGGGGACCCATAGTTCATGCCCACACGGGTCCCTGTCTCTAGGGAGCCGGGGCCTATGGCCGTGTCGGGCCGCCCCACACCGAGTCAGGTCAGCTCTGTCCCTCCTCTCTTCCACTGGACGTCCAGCTCCCAGTGTCCGAGCAGCAGCGCTCGCTGCTCACAAGCTCCTCCACAATCCCCTGCTGCCCTCACGCCCTAGATCTGCAGCCCTGCCCCCTGTTAGCGTCAGATCTGGGAGGACCTCGTTGTTCAAGGGGGGACTTCGGAGGGCTCATCTGTCTTGCGTCGATTCCCCTGTCTAACTTGCAGAGCAGTGTTTATGTCCTCTGCTGCTTGGTTCCTAGAGGGGATCTGGGCCACGGTGTAGCATTGTTCCCCCATCCCCACCAGTGAACTCAGTTTTCTTAAACAAAGCACCCAGTGTTATATGTTCATCCCGCAAACTGTGCTACGAGGGCTTTGAAACTGTCGAGACGTGCAGATGGGCAGTTGAGTGGCGAGTCCTGGTTTGGCTCGTGGGGTGACCACATTCCCTCAGGGCCCAGGAAGGCGCACTTCCGTCTAACCCCAGAGTAGATCACAAGCGATAGATCACAGGGTCTTTGTAACAGAGAACAGAAGACCTCGGAAGTCAAACCTGCACCTGGGGATCAAGTGTTCGAATCGCATTTTCCCGTAGTAAAATATGTGGCTATTCCCATGGGAACGCAGCAGCAGATGGCCTGAGGACATGGGCCACTGCCACCTGCCCAGCCCCAGCCATTGTGGCCATCTGGGGAGTGAACCAGCAGATGGAAGATTTCTCTTTTTCTCTGTCCCTCCCTCTTTCTCTGTAACTCTGCCTTTCAAATAAATAAGTCATTGTAAAAACGTTTATGGAAAACAGATATTTCCCAGGTGTATTAGGGGGCTGTATCAGAAGTGGAGCAGCCAGGGCTTGAACCAGCGCCCATTGGGATGCCGGCATCCTAGACAGCAGCTTAAGTTGTCACACCACAACCCTGGCCAGTTTTTGGAAGGCCACACACACATCATCTACATTAGTCAGATATAAACACAGAGATACAGGTAGATGATGGCCAAAACCATCCTTTTGATGTCTTGTTGCCGTGAAAGTTGAGGACCATGTTCTGTGTGGGAGCCCCTTATTTTTGGCAGTCTCAGGAGCACCTGTCTTCCCAGCTGTGCCCCCCCCCCCCCCCCAGCACGCTGCTCCTAAGGACGCCGCTTCGTGTCCAGAAATCCACGACTCCTGGGCAAACCGTCACCCGCTTCTCAACGCCTGCTCTCACTGACTTCATCGAATCTTCCCTGAGTCCTTGGCCGAGCTGTCTCTCTCTCCACCCAACGTCTGCATTTATATGTTTTTATCTTTATCTTTATTCCTACCTCAATAAAATGAGGACAGTTATATCTCCTTGCCCATCTCCACGGTTGATGGATGAGAGTTATCTCGTGAAGCGATTGTAATATTTTATATGCCGTGTAATTCTTCCATGATCACTGTGGCAGGTCATATCTCCCCGTTTTTCTTTTATTGGTGTAGATAGAGTTTTATTTAAAGAGTCAATAAAACGGTGTTTTTAAATGCACAACCACTTCTGTGCGCCTAAGAAACTTGGTGAAAATAATAGATTCTCGAGTGCTTGAGAAGTTCTTGGTTCTGAGTTTACTGGGGTCAGAAATAGCTGCTTTGCTGAAATTGTGAATCTCCCGCCTTCTCGAAGTAGAGAAGAGGCCATCTCAATGAAAACGGAACACTGGGGCCCCAGCACTGAAGGTGACGTGTGAACTCCAGGGCTGCACAGTTCAGGGCTTTTGGCAAGAAGGCTGGCGTGGACCTGCCCGGCGTCATGGCTGCCGGGTGTCTGTTGTGTGACGTCATTCTTCCTGGTGCTACCTCTGGACTTGACTGTGTCCCTGTGTGTTGAGAGCGTGTTCAGGGTGGAGTGATTGTTGTCAAGTACAGAGGAAGTGCAGGAGGTGCAAACGTTTGGGGTCGAACAGGCAGGGGTGGGAAGTGTGGGCCTTGGCAGGGAAGCAGAGGTGGGCTCGTGGGCCCCCAGGTGGGCCCAGAACAGTGCTCTGTAAAGTACTGCCCGGTGCAAATCCACGGCGTCTCTATGATTGTATGATTGTATTACTGATTACTGCCGCTGTTCCTACCCCAAGCTGCAGGACCCGTTCCCGAGAGCGTGGATGTCCTGCAGTGGTACATCAGGACTGGCCACGGCAGTGTCACGGTGAACGCGGAAGGGATTTCTGGGTGAATCCACTCCCTCCTCATCCCCTGTGCTGCCTCCTAACCTCACGTCCCGTATTTTGAGGCCCTCCAGGGTGACTGTGGGAAATTTGCCTTCGGTCGCTGCACCTCTCAGTTGGCACAGTCACTGCCTCTCTGAGCTGGACCACGGCTCAGAGAGGTGCAGGAGACCCCTGGGTTTTGAGCCTCTCCGGAGTCCATGCAGCGTGAAGGTTGTAGGCCAAGCCAATCGCCAGGAGCTTTCTAAAAGTCCCCAGGCAGGGAAGCTGGTGTGATTGGCATTTACCTGGACAAAAGGGTTTTTTCGGAAGCACTTCTGGCAGCAGTCTTAGAACCACCTTGGTAAACCAGGTAAACCACCGTGGGAAACCAGGCTGGAACTTTGCCGAATGAAGTGGCTGGTGCTCTCATGAGATCCTGCCAGGCCGCCCCCCCTCCCCCCCACACTGCTCCTGCTCCGGCCCTCCGGGAGTCTACACCCCCTGGATGTGGCTCCAGGTCGGAGCAGGGCACAGGGGGAGCCGAACTCTCGGCCTCTGCTGCCCCGGGCGCCTGCTGCACTGTACAGACGGCAGGCAGGCAAGCTGCAGCCGGGCCAGCCAGCTCTGCCAGTCCTCCCCGGAAGGCCACTCGGTTGTCTTGGAAACAACCCTCATGCAGCCCACTGCTTTGCGGGGGATTCAGTGAGATCAGAGGAAGCCGGGATCGCGCGGGGTCCTCAGTGCATGGGGGAAGCCACGTGTGGGTGTTCCTTAGTACAAAGCAAAGCAGATTGGACACCTTCATTTCCTGCGGGGCTTAATAACCCGTTTTCCTGGTAACCTTTGCTTTTCCAAAATGGATAGCACGGCCGAGCTGGCTAGGAGCTGTCCCACCCCCCGCAGTGAGGGGGATCCCCCTCCAGCAGCCAGTGGCCAGACGCGTGGCTCAGCATTGAGAGAAGGACCCACGTCAGGAGGGGTCTGCCCAGTGACAGCTTCCCCTGGCAGCACACTGGAGGTTTCCTGTGTTCCGGAAACTTCTGAATGTGGGTAGAAACCCCTGCTGAAGTGGGGGTGCCCAGAGCTGGTGGTGTCACGCACCCGGAAGGAGGCCTGCAGACGGACATGCGTGGGGGGCACTGTGCAGGCTGGAGGCTGTGGGGGCCGCAGGCTCGCCTGGGTCGGGGCTGACGGAAGCAGCGCCCGTGGGTGGAGCACTGTCCCACCTGCATTGTCTTATTTATCCGTCACATCTCCGCTGTGAGGTGTGTGCTGCCATGACCCGCGTGTCACAGCCAGGGCAACTGAGGCACAGCACAATCAAACGAGCCACTCCAGGTCCCACAGCTGAGACGTGTGCACGCTGGGGTCTGACCCAGGCAGGCCGGTAGGCTGTTCTGATGGCCGTGGGCACCAAAGGGAAGAGGTGGGCTGAGAAGAGGAACTGTGCTGCCCAGGAGGGCCCTGGGGAGCCTCAGAGAGCGACCGAGTGGCCCCCCGGGCCCAGACGAGCTGAGCACTAGGGCGGGGTGAGCAGGGCTGTTGCCTCGGCACCCCTGGCACGCGGGTCCTCTGCACCCCACTGTGCCGTGTCGTCACCCCCTCCAGGGGCAGGCCTTGGGGCTGCAGCAGAGAGAAGCAGGCCCACGTGGGCCTGCCTCACTCATCCACGAGGCTTTGTTCACAGAGCCTGGGCAGGAGCTGCCTCTGGTTCACTGCCTATCCCAGCCCTCAGCCCTCTTCCCACAGGACGAGTGAGGTGAAGACCCCCACTCCCCTACCCCCACGGTGTTCTCTTGCCAAGTGAGCCTGAGAAAAGCCAGAGGCCCCCGCGTCCTCTCCCGGGGGTGGGCATCCCCCGTCTCATCCCATCTCTGCCGTACAAGAAGCAGATGTCTTATTCTCATCCCCCAGGGCTCCGTCCGTGGCCGGTGCCATTAGCTGGCTCCACTCACAGGAGGAGCCGGCCGCTTAGTGGCCGTTCCCCCGTGGGCTGAGCTCACTCAGCAGAGCCGCTTCCCCGGGGAGCAGGAACATGATAAGCCAGCATAAATCATGCCGAGCAGAGCGAGTACACATCATGAGTCATTAGGACGGATGACACGCTGGCCAGAAGATGAGAAAGCTTGGATGAAGACCAGTTGTAAAAGCACCAGCTAATGCTGCAGCAATGCATTGTGGTCACTCAGCAGTGGAATGAGTGCTCCCCCCACCCCTTGTCTCTCTCCTTCTGTCTTTGTAAAATAAAAAAGAAATGTTTTCGCAGGAAATGTCAGCGGTGGTGTACCCTGTGTCTGGGAGGGCGGCGGTCAGGCAGGGGTGAGTTTGAAAAGACGCTTTGATCAGGGAGCGCTGGAGGCGGTTTGGCACAGGCGTCAGAAATGTGGGTCCCAGTCCCCATCGGGCATGTCCCGCCACGCAGAAGCAGCCAGGACAGGGCACACGGCAGGACTGGATGAAGTTCCCACCCGGAGACGTTCCAAAGAAGGGGCCACGGAGTCACAGTGCCACCTCCGTCTGTTCCCAGGGGCAGCTGGAGGCAGTGGACACAGGGCTCTGCACAAAGAACATCCCTGTTGTGCCCCCTCCCGGCACTGTGACTGCGATGGCCACGTTTAGCGTCTGCTGGACTGGGTTAGGGATCCTGGGCAGCTGGCAGAGCACCATGCCTGGACCTGTCTGAGATGAGCATTTGGGTCGGTGCACTGAAGAAGCAAAGCCTGTGTGAGCAGGCGCCGTCCAGTCCACCGAGGTCCAGATAAAACAGCAGCCCAGAGCAAAGGTGGATGAGTTGCCCTCTCTGCCTTCTGGAACCTGGGCACCCTTCTTCTCCTGCCCTTGGACAGCAAAACTCCACGTTCTGTAGGTTTAAGACTCTGGGTCTCGCACCAGCCAACCCCAGGAGCTCAGCCCTTAGTCTGGGACTGAGAAATCCCAGGTTCAAGCCTTCACCCTCGGGCTGAGCTCGACCACCAGCTGTCCTGGTTCTGTAGGAGCAGGGACGGTAGACGGCAGCGGGCAGAGCTTCTAAGCTTCCATGGTCACATGAGCCAGTTCTCTTAATAAATCCCCCTCACTCATCCATCCTGTGTTCAAATGTGCCATCCATCCTCCATCTATCTTCCCTCTGTCCATCAATCCTCAGTTGTCCATCGTTCATCCGTCCTCCCACCCACCCATCCTTCCTGCGTCCTCTACCCACTATCTACTCATCATCCCTCCCCTTTCACCCATCACCCGTCCATCTATCTTGCATCCCCCCACCAGTCCTAGGGGTTCCATTTCTCTGGAGACCCCCGATGGATATAGCAAACTTGGAAAGTCCTTCAACTCCTTCAAGCCTGCTTCTTCACCTACAAAGAGAATGATAATCGAGGTATCCCCTCTGTATACAGGTCTCTTTGATTTCAAGCAGTTGAAACAGACTCTGCTGAATTAAACTGCAAGGGGGTTTGGGTAGCAGTGGGGGAACAGGAAGGAGATGAGAGTGGCTGTCATTACCGGAGGAAGGCACGTGAACCAGGTCTCGGGAAAGGCAGGGGCCGGGCCACCAGGGATCTTGGAAGAAGTTTCAAATAGCCAGGCTCCCCAGGGTGTGATAAGGACATCCTTGTGTCACCTCATCAGGGTCATACCCCAGAGAGAGTGTCTGGTCACTGTGTTTGGTCAGTCCCCATCTCTCAGCTAGAGGGGACCACGCTGCCTTGACTTTGTCCACTGGGTGTGGCAGAGTTTCCGTTAACACAAGAAGGCAGGAAGGTCGTGTGGTTCGATCAGCATCGTGTGTGTGGTAGGGGATCCTAGCACCACACCCAGCATCATAAGAGCTGAAGAGTCAGCACTTGTGTGTTAACAGGCAGAGGTTGGCCTGATTGATAGCAGATCAATAGTGTAAACTACCCCGGATGAAAAGCTGATGATGCGCACACACAAACGAGTGCACTGAGCCAGGGAAATCGCCCACGTCCTGGGATTGCATCAGCGTCCACATCCTGGCTGTGATGTTACACTGGAGGTTTGCAAAGATCTTTCCACCGGGGGAGGCCGGACAGACAGTGCAGGCATTTTTTTCTAGATTATTTCTTGACAACTTCATGTGAACCCACAATGGGCTCAAATAAAAATTTTCAGTCCATAGCAAAAAGCCAACCATGACTACAAAATCCCAAGAAGATTTTTGGTCTTTGTTGGAGTCTGTTATTTTAAATTCTGACACTGCAAAAAAAAAAAAAATCAGAAAAATATGGTCTAAATGTGAGAGTCTTGATGGATTAAAAATTCTTTTTAAACAATTTGAGAGAAACTTAAAGTACAGCAAAACCAGATCAGGTTATTCCTCTATAATAACGCTCGTTATTGGACAGTTGATTAATTGGCCACACACACACACACACACACTCCTACCTTCCCAGTAAACATGCTAACAAAATGTCAGCCTGGTTTGTCCCCAGTGGCTTATTTTCGGAGGAGCTGTTTGTTCTCAGCTCTTATCTCTTTCATATTAGCTCATGTGAGCGAAGGTGGACTGCCGTGGGTGTGAGCTCCTGAGGGCCGTTTGCTGGGCGGGCGGAGACCTGAGTCCTGGCTGTTGCTTGCTGGGATGACAGTGTGGGCGGAAACCTCATCTCGGGACCTGGAAGAGCCCTGCGCTTGGTGTGCCTCAGCCCCCACTTCCTGTGATGGTCCTGGACGCACTGGAGCCCCTGGCTGGGGGGAGGGAGACTCTGGCCAGGCCCCGAGTGTTGCTCGTGGCTCCTCCCTTTTGTCTCTTCTGGCCAATGTGTATGGGTGCTGTGCTGTGTCAGGGGTCCCTGTGCTGAGCAGTATGGCCGCCCAGACCCGGTCCTCCCCGTGAGAAACTCCCAGTTTGGTAGACCTTGATGTGTGTCGCAATAAAGGGACTCAAGGCAGAGTCTGCATGTCCTGTATGCACAGCCACAAGCGAGGTCCATTCACAAGGGAAACGGCAAGTTCAGCCATGAATTCTGAGTTGGAGTTGGAGCTCCTGCTATTCAGATTCCTTGCAGCCAGGGGCTGCGGCTGGTGTCGGCTTCCGAAGGCCCCTCTGGAAGCTTGTACGCCGTCTTTCTCCTCCAAGACTGCAGCGCACTCCCCACCGTGTCCACGGGGACCACCCTTTGTGGGAAGGAGGGGGTGCACGTTGAGTCTGCTTGCTGATGTGTGTGGCTGGATTTGGGAGGAGGAAGCTGATGGGAAGCTGTTCTCCAGAGCTAACTGGGAAGAGGAGGTAGGAACATTTAGCCTTGAGGGACAGGACCTGGGAGAAGCCCATGCTGATGGGCAGAGACTTCATCTCCTTTGCCTCGGCATCCTCCAGCTGTGAAGCAGGAAGAGGCTGTCGTCCACAAGGGGTTCTGGAAACTTCTGGAAACGAAACTCCACCTGCAAAGCGCTCAGAGCAGTTCCTGGCTCATGGTACACACTCGCTGTCAAAAAGTACGGCATGTGTTTGTTGATGGGCCCTCCAGAGGGTGAGCCAGTCAGAGGGCAGAGGAGCCAGTCAGAGGGCAGAGGTGTCTTCTGATGGCTACTGAGGGTGGAACCACACTGGTGAGTGGAGATTACAGAAGAGGAACCAAGGGAAGCTCCACAGACAGGGGCTGAGCTGCTCAGGAAGGGACACGGCTGTGTGGGAGGGCACCTGTGGACCGGCAGGCCCACGCGTGTCCTGGTGGAGAGCAGAGGCCTGTGGGAACGGCGGCTCGTTGTGTGCCGGCTGTGTGCTGGGGGCCCTCACGCAGTGGGCACTGCCGATTTTGGGCATTTCTGCCTCCACTTGTTCATGCCCAGTGCCTGGACGACACCTGGACACAGAGGAGGCCTCGTGCTGGACACGGAGCGTGAACTGCAGGCTTGAATCCTTGCTGCAGCCCAGGGTGTACCGGAGCCGTAACGGCCAGCGTCACGCTGTGGATCAGGACACGGAAGCACAGGGGAGGGAAAGCTCTGCGTGCCGCCAGCAGGGCTGGAAGCGCACCTGACGCCGTCTGCTCCACTCCTCCGCCTTCCCTGAAGCCCCCTGAGTCTCCGGGCTTTGATCCGAAGGAATCTCCAAGTTCAGGGCGTGTGCCCCTGGGTCCCTGGCTCTGGGAGACCCAGGGTCCCGGGAAGTGGCTCGTTTTTCTTTCTTGGAGCTGCAGGGAACGGCCAGACGGAAGAGGAGGTGAGGTTATGGCCACTGCCGCTGCCCGTGTTATCTCTGCTGCCACCGTGCTGGTTGGAGAGGTATTTTTAGAATGACACGTTCATTACTCATGGTTGACATTTTTACTAGTACCAAAACGAGACAGCAGCCAAGAATTCCTGGTTGGTGACTTATTCTGGGGGTTGGCGCCGAGCCCTGTCTTAGATGATTCACTTTTGTCTTTGGCTGTGCAATGCCAGCAGCTCTGGCAGCTCGGGGCCAGAAAGCGCATGGGTTTCTCAGGACTGATCCGGACGCTGGAATCCATCCCGCGTCACGCACGGCAGGCTCTGTCCCCTGCTTCTAATGGTAACTGTGGAGTGCACCCGCGTTTCCTCGTTCCTACCAGCACCGGGACACTGGGGGACCACGCCGTGGCTGTGGCTGTGACGTGGCCCGAGTGGACTCAGCTACTTCTTGTCGTGGAGAAAGGGTGAGAGCGGGTAGCATCCCACACACGCGTGTTATCCGCTGATACTTTCAGACCACTTCCAGAGGCACTAATGCTTAAGGAAGGCATACGGTTGACTCCTGTCGCTTTCTGACTTCCTGAATTACACAGTGGATCTGAGATAGCCGTGTGAAGGCTGACAGAGAGGGCTTTCTCAGGAACCACTTTGAGATATTTTAAAGGATAATTGGAGTGATTTTTCCATCAAGAAGCGATTTTATGCAATTTTTAAACCACTTTTATTTAAATATCGAGAGACATTTCTTCTTTGCTATACAAAAGCAAAACTGTAGATGTGTGCTCACAGCAGTGTCTGCATATTAGCTGAGTTCATCTGGAGCTGTTCGTGGCCAGTTTCTTGAGGAAAACACTGTGAAATCTGGGACGCCATTCAGCAGGTCCAAAATAGCGAGGGGAGGCAAGCACTTGGCCTTGGGGTTAACAGGACTGGGCACTATACCGCAGGACCTGGGTTCAGTTCCTGGCTCTGGACCCTGAGTCCAGCTACCCACCCGTACGGACCCTGGGAGGCAACGATGGCGGCCCAGGTAATCGGATCCGTGCCACTCGTGTGGGAGACTCACAGCGAGCTGCTGGCTCCATCCCCAGCCCCGCCCCGCCCGGCTCTTGTGGCACTGGGGCGCCAACTAGCAGATGGGAGCTGTGCACTGTCTCTCGTTCTTTCTCCCCGACCTTGTCTCGCTGCCTCTCAGAGCCTGATTCCTTTTGGGAGCTGAGCTGTCACTCGCAACTTCACATCCTGTCGATGGGCGTCTCTGGAGATCTTTCCAGCCCTTTCCCCCATTTCTGGAAATGGGAGTTCTCATCTTTTTGTCCCTGGAGCCCTTTTATGCTGGCCTGGGTCTTAGGGCCTGTTTATTTCTGCCTTTCTCCTCCAGAACACCGGGGCTTGTGAGCCAATTCTCCTCTCCGTGTTGTTCGATTTCCTGGGCCTCTTCCCCTCCACTTCTAAAGATACCCAGGAATCCCTACTGTTTCACGGTAGGTAGGTGGTTGATTGATAGATGGATAGGTGGTTGACAGATAAGTGATCGACAGATGAGGGAGGCAGAGAGAGCGAGCGGTCACTGCTGCTCCACCCACCCTCCCGTCCGGGCCCCGCTGAGTGTGGCCCCGTCCAGCCCACGTGCGGCTCCCCAGCCCTCGCCCCTCTGCCCACTCCCACTTCAGATCACACAGGAAGGGCCACTTTCTTGCCAAACCCAGTGATTTCTCCCGGCCCACTTTTCCCTTGCCCTCTGGCTCGATTGCTCACCCACCCCGAGATCTCCATGGTGATTTGTCTTTTCTGGTGTCCCCTGCCTGCCCAAGTGCCAATTCCCCAGCCTGACTTCTCCTCGTGTGCCTGGACCCCAGCGCTTGGAACTGAAATCCTGTAGGCTTTCTCTGAGACCTACATCCTGTGGCCATAGGTTGCAAAATGATGGCTTCTCAGCCCTGACCTGCCCATCCCCGCCAGCCAGTCCCAGGGTGTCCCACTGCCTTCCAAAGGACACCTCGCCGTGGGCTGTAATTCCCAGCTCTGTTCCCTTCTTGCGGGCGCAGCAGAAACGCCTTCACCGTGCAGATTTGGTGCTTCTTCCACGCTTCTTCCTTCAGAGCCCCCCTGCCCCACCCCGCCGGGCTCTCATGAGCAGACACCTGGGTTATTTCAACAGTCTGCTCAGCAAGCTTCCAGAAACTTCCTGCCACCAGTTTATCTTACAGAGATGCCAGCCACAAAGCCCGTGGGTCCTGTCTGTCTGTCTGTCTGACAGTGGGTGCTCTTTCCCGAGCTTGGAGTAGAGTGAGTCGCTGTGAGGCTCACCCACCCTGGAAGCGCCCTGTGCCGGCGAAGGGTCGTCCTGCCGCCCTCCCTGGGCCATCCCCAGCCTTGCTGTCCGTGCGGCTCCAGCTCCTCGTCTTCTCTTTCCCCAGTGCAGCGCCCCTCCCAGGTCACCCCGTGAAGTTATTCCTCCTCTCCACATACGCCTGGGCGTTGGCGTCTGTGTGGTTCTCTTGTCTCAGATGCCTTCGTCACTTTTGCTACTCGTTTCCTAATGGGCGGTTCTGATACCTTCTTCTTTCAAAGATTTCCCTGTGCAAGTTACGGTTCTCCCACCTGTGCCAGTTCAGATAGGATTATCCATCTCTGATTCTGTAGGATTTTCTACCTCTCTCTATGCTAATGGGGTATGAGCTGCTTATCTGGCCTGCGGTGACGCTTTGAAAACTTCATGGAAATACGGAATTCAAAGCTGGTTTACATGGCCAGTGTTGGGACAGCAGTTGAGCTACCAACACTTGGGGTGGCTGAACCCCACATCGGAGCGCCTACACAGATGTCTCAACTCTGCTCTCCTTTCCAGCTCCCTGTCGCTGCACACCCTGGGAGGCAGCAGGCGATGGCCCGGGTAACTGGGTCCCTGCCACCCCTGTGGGAGAACTGGACTGAGTTCCAGGCTTGTGACCTCCCTTGGCCCAGCCCAGTCTGTTGAAGGCATTTGGGATATGAACCAACAGGTGGGAGATGTCTGCCTGTCTTTCTCTGTCTTTCAAATAAATAAAAAAGCTAAGTTTATTTTGATGCAAAAAAAAAAAAAAAAGTGAAATCCATGCAGTTTTTTCCACAGTACACGTTTCCTGGGAGCTTTTCAAAGATCCTTCCTGTCGTCTGCTCTCTGTGCTCCTGGCACCAGACTTGTCAAGTGATAGATGTCAGTAAATCCCAACTGAATCACATTTTAAGTGATATTTTCCTGCTGAGGGAGCAGGATTGGATTTCCATTAATTGGCTTATCCAGTCCGAGGTTTTCATCATCGTCATGAAGATTTCCCAATGCACAGTCAGTCAGAGTTGTCCAGAAAGTGCTGCAGCTCCTTCCTGCTTTTGTGTGCTGGGCCCTCTCTCCTCTCTGCTCTGCAGGGCTGCGCCCCTTCCCCGCCCTCTGCAGCTTGCTCCTCTCTCCCACGTGGCCTGTAGTTGGTACCGGATGCAGACGGTGCACCGTGTGGAGGGTGCTCTCCAGCAGTCTTTTGGTTGTCTTATCTCCCAGAATTTCGCATGAGCTGGAAGAAGGCAGAAGCCATGCTGTACGCCTTCCCTAACCACCACCAACGCTGGGCTCGTGGCATCCACATAGCTGTGCATCAGAAACATGATGAGTTGTTTAGATATCTTGTACTTCATTTCCAAGTATTCAAGACCATCCAACCCACAGTTTTATGGCTGAACCCTTATGTTCTAATCACAGAGTTGCCAAAGCATGAGCAGGCAGTCTGGAAATGACTAGAATGTGAACAACAGAAACCTCCTGCCCCCAGC
This sequence comes from Oryctolagus cuniculus, assembly GCF_964237555.1. Taxonomy (NCBI): domain Eukaryota; kingdom Metazoa; phylum Chordata; class Mammalia; order Lagomorpha; family Leporidae; genus Oryctolagus; species Oryctolagus cuniculus. The sequence continues at coordinate 5,435,100 of NC_091446.1, forward strand.
CTCATCCAGCTGGTACTGTGCCGTCTACCAGATTTGAACAGAGCCGCAGCTCTTTGCTCAACGTGCTGACTCTAAGCTTCTGAAAGCTCGTGGAGGATGGTCAGCGAGAGTGAGGCTGCATTTCCCAATGTGGATGTCGGTGCCACCCCAGGGGACCAAGAACTCCTCCTCCCTCTGGGCTGGATTCGGGGCAAAAGATGGATATTAGAAGCAGCTTCCTTTTGGCCGCGTCTCTGAAATGCCTGGATATTTGTCTCTAAAAAAGCAGAGCCGGTTTCCTCCTTAGTAGTCTTCTATGCATAAAGTATCTCTAGCTTTTTATCCCCCTGAAAAAGAAGCCGCTAAAAATATGTTCACCCCAAACATGAAAAATGCATCTCCAAAATGCTTTACTGTGTTCTGAGTGAGCCCCTCGGGCTCGCAGGATGCTGCACCCCACTGACCCACACCCAGACAGCGTGGGTGCCCGCCTCCCAGGGTGGCCCCCGAAGCGGGCGGGGCATGGGTGAGAAGTGCTTTGCACAGAGCAAGAAGTCACTGAGACCCAGCTGGTCACCAGGCACGCTCCTAGTGGCCATCCTTCATTGCTGTCCGTTTTACTTCCACACTGCTAAGACGCCTCAGAGCTGGGCACAAGACTTCTGGCAAAGATGTGCTGGCTGGTGGCACCAGCCCCCCGGGGCAGGAACCCCAAGCCGGGCTCAGCAGCTCCTGTGCTACGTGCCTCTCCCCATCACCCTCACACAGGAGACGAGCTGTCAGAGGGGGGAGGAGAGGATGACATCACCGCTGTCCCCTGTGGGTGGATGGGGGCCCCCAGGCTTGGCTGGGCCACTTCCCTCCCAGGGGACATTGTTCATGTGGAGAACAAAGCCATGTTCCCTTACAAGTGTGATGCCACAGCCAGGCGTGGAAGGAGCTGGCCAGCCCTCTTTGTCACCATGTCTCAGCCCCGAGCTGGGAGGCAGACCCGGGCCTGTGCCTTTCTTCTCCGGGGCAGACATCTTGAAACGTGGAGGAGCCTGGGGCCCAGCCGTGGCTTTGTTTGTTGTTTGTGCAGAATGTTCAGAGAGCGAGCGAGCACTTCCGTACCTGATCCAACTCAAACAAAGCCAAATGGGTCTTCATGAAACAGGGCTGCCCAGCATGTGCTGGGGGCTTAGCCGGGGCCCCACTGTGGACAGGCCAGGAGCCGGGGCCTTGCCAACTGCTGCATCCGCACAAGCACAGGGAGGGCCACGACCCCCAAGCCCCCGCCCCGTGCTGGGCCAGAACTGCTTACAGTGCTCTTGACTGCGTCATTTGGCCTTGATTCTGCAAGTCCTTGGGGAGCTTCAGTGGAAAATGAGCAGGCCCCATCAGTGTTTCCTGCTGACCCAGAAAAGCAGCCCCAGCCATCCCCTGCTTGCAGCAAAGGCCTAGGGCTCCCCGTCAGCTTTGACGAAGTAGGTAAGCGGGGGTCCCTCAACGTGTCAAGGGTATTCGAAAGTGTGTTTTCACAACTTGACCAAGTCTGGGGAGAAAAGAGGCTTAAAAGTAAAGTGTTAGGAGCGGCTGCCAATTGAAAATGAACCACAAATGAAGATAAATCACCCCTGAGCATTTAATGTGGAACAATGGGAAAGTAGTATCAGAATTGTAAAAATTTGATTTGCATGCAACTTTTCAGAAACTCGGCTTTGCAAGCATAAATTGAAACAAGCAGACTGACTCATGTAATGGGGCGGGGGGTGAGGGAGGAGATCGGGGGAGGATTCCAGACGTGTGTGTCAGGAGATGGTTATTGGGCTAGCCAAAAAACCCACAATCTGTTTTACCCCAGTAACTCTTACTTTGCCATGGAAGATTCCAGAAAACATTTATGAAACACACCAATGGCCAAGGCCCTGCAGAGCACCTCAGTAGGAACTATTGGTAGCATCTCGTATCAAGTGTCTGCTGCTTGAATTGATTCTGGGAACGTATGGTTTCTCCTGGTACTAAGGGGTGTCACTAGCATTCTCGCCCCATTTATACATGAGGTCGGCGTGCTCGCCGTCTCGCCCCCGGCCACACAGCTGTGCAATGGCGCGGTCACGGTTCAGGCTCAGTTCACCGTTGCCTTCAAAGCACCTGCTTTTCCATCACCTGGTCGTGGGGCCTCTCGGCCTGGTCAGCAACAGGAAGGACGGACTTCCTGTCCCAGCCTCAACACATCTGACACACAGGAGACTGAGCTTTGTCCTGGTGTAGGTGTTCTGCTTGTAGGGAGGACGAGATTAGCCCCGGACAGCGATTCTGTCGGTCTGACAAGCCAAGCGTCCTAAGAACTGGAGGAAACAAGCGACTGCACAATGCGTGGTTTAGATGTGGGTTTTCCTTCCCACTTGTGATTTGTCTAATTGAAGTGTAATTCATGTGACATAAAATCCCCCTTTCAGAGTGTCTGGTTTCCATGAGCATTAGTACATTCATAGCATCGTGCAGCGCTCACCACCGTCTGACTCCAGACCCTTTCCGTCACCCCCAGAAAGAAACCCCAGGCCTGTGAAGGTCGCGTCCTCCTCCCCACGTTCCTATCTCCCAGGTCCTGGCAACCACTGATTGCTCTGTCTCGATGGATTTTCGCATTGCAGACATTTTGTATAAATGAAGTCATACGATATTTGTCCTTGGTGACTGGCTTATTTCACTTAGCGCAATGTTTTCAAGGTCATCCCAGTTGTAGAAGGAGCCGGAACTCCATTCCTGCTCGTGGCAGAATATGTTCCCCGTTATCAATGGGCCTCATTTCACTTGTTTATCATCAGTTGCCGAGTGGTAGCTGAGGCCTCTGTAAACCTCGTCTGAGGGAGCCTGGTGTGAGCGAGGTCCATCGCTACACCGTCGGCAGCGAACAGGGATCCAGCAGCGTAGACAGTGAACAGGGATCCAGCAGTGTAGACAGCGATCAGGGATTCGGCAGCAGTGAGGAAAGCCCTGGAGGGGTTTCATGTTGCCTTGGCATGGCACGGAACCCCTAATTGTGACCGTCCAGGCCAGGGTGGCCGCCATCGCCCCACCTCTCTGATCCTGATCCTGCCGCTGCTCACTCATCCCACTGTTCCTCTTCCAGTCTTGAACGTGTCCTCTTCCCGCCACACGTTCCGGCCCCTGCCTGAGAAGTCCTGCCTCCCTGCAGCCCACTGGCTGCTCCTTCTCGGCCTGTTGGTCTCAGCCCTGTGCTGTCCCATCACCAGATCGCAGGTCAATAATACAGGTTTTAACCAGCCCTCGGGGGAATCCCAGTGCCCGTTCAAATTGGACAAGAGCTAGTGCAGGAAATACCCCTAAATCCCTGGTGATGCGACCGCCCTTGCCGGGCTGAGCCCCACAAGCAGTCAGAGATCAGGAGAGGTTTCTACGATACAGGTGGAGGCAGAAAGAAAAATGACGCCCACGCCTTCTACACTTTATACAGCACTTGCTTCAACACGAGAAAAGGAGCTGCTGTGTGCTCCGGAAATTGCAGCCAACGTCGACATCAGGATTTTGGAAAGAGAACTCTACTCCCGTCTCATTAAGCACTATTCATAATAGCCCAGATCTGCAATCAGCCTAAGTGTGCAACTGATAAGTAGAACACAAAACATTAAACCTGGACAACACAACGACCTTGAAAATGAAGGCGTCCTGTCATTTGCAAGCACATGGCTGGACCTGAAGAGCATTATGCTAAGTGAAAGAAGGCAGGCGCAGGAGGGCGAACACTGCGTGGTCTCACTTACGAGTGGACACACTCATGGGAGAGGGCATGGAGGGCTGGCTGTGGGGGCTGGAGGCAGGGGGGAGGGGTGGTCAGGGAGTATGACGTTTCAGTTAGGGTGAGGAAGTCCTGATGTGTTGTCCAGCATGGCCACTGCAGCTCATCGTCTTGTATCACGCGGCTAAAACTGGCCGAGAACAGACCTTGAATGTCCGCACTACACGGGTGAAAGGACGGCTGAGTGAGGCGACGCAGCCTGAGAACGAATTAGCTGGGTTGGGGTCATGAAATGCACGTGAATCTAAGCGTGGTGCCGTGTGCCATGGGTGTCTGCAGCTTGGATCTGCCAGTCATACCTCAGTGAGGGAAGGGGCAGGGGCAGCGTGGCCAGCCACGGGGAGTGGCCCGTCTGTCACACCGGTGGGGTGTGGAGGCGCCGTTCTTCCCACTCAGCCCACGGAGTTTCTGATGTTGGCGCCTCTCCTGAAATCACAAGTCACAGGGTGTGCGTTGTGTCATCTTCTCGGGCTGACGCCATGGAACGTGGCCCGCGCCCACAGTGCCCGCAGCATCATGCGTGCACTTAGAGGGCTTCCTTGAGAGGTGCACACGGCTCGGCTCTGTGCCTTGTCTTTAGCTAGTGGAGGGTCCTTTCCATGCACTCCCCAGGGTGTAGCCTGGGGCTGGTCAGCGCAGCCTGGGGGATCGCTCCCCTGCTGAGCAGTGCATGACCAAGGGGCTGTGTGGAGACGGCTACAGCAAGCCTGGCAGTGGTCTGGAAGGTGTGCCAGGAGGATGGAGGACGTGGCCAGGTCGGGAGGGGAGCACCAGGCATGCCTGTGGACACCAGAGACAGAGGATAAAATCCTTCCTGGGAGCTGCACCAACCAGAGCTCGCCTGGGAGTCCAGCTGCCCATCACAGGACAAGATAAAAATCATTGCAAGTTGAGCATCCCGAATCCAAGGTGCTCAGATGGCCCCCGATTTCGGAGCATCACACGTTTCACATTTGCAGAGTAGGGACGCCCAGCGGGGGAAAACCCATACAGATATTCCAAACTCCCGCAGCCTCTTAGCTCTGAACACTTCTGGCTCCGCACACTTCGGCTAACGGGTGCTCGAGTTGCAATACACAACCGGGTGTCGCAAGTGAAGGGAGCGCTTCTCTTCACCCTCCCAAGGTCTTGAGACGCAAAACCTTGCAACCAGGCACTGTCATTCCTTAGATCCAACAGTGAGGAATTTGGTTGTAATTCTTCCTTTTAAGAATTGTTTCCCTCTTGGGGAAAAACAAGAGTGTGTGTTTCCGTTGCTGAAAGGAACAAGTCGCCCCCATGGCCGTATGAGCACGAGCTTTGGACTACGTGTGGGTCTCCACACCTTCAGTGCTCCAGAAAGCTGACGGGTGGGAATCCGAGGACAAGTTCACACAGCGCGCTCTGAGCGGGGCTGCTGACCCTGGGAGTGATGCCAGGAGAATGCACAGCCGTGCGTGTCTTATGGGAAGGGCCCACATCCACACCCACTGTCTTGGTTTCATCCAACTGTGCATTGGCTACTTTAGACTCATGGAAATGATGAGTTTTTTTCCCATACATAATTTTTATTTTTTGTCATTTTCATATCTTGCCTAAAGCTGGAAAACACATAGTTGAATTCTAAGTACATGTAATGTCGTTTGACTTAGGTTAGCATCAAAAGTTAATCTTTTAATGCTAGCATTACTGCTGGAGGTGCTTCTCCCCTAATCCCTGATTTTAAAAAATTGTTGACAACATTTCTGCCTCTTGCTTTTGGTTTATTTCCGCTCCCAAGGTGCCCGCTTAGACAATGGGATCAACTCACAGCACCTGAGGCCCTGAAAACGCCTCTCTCTGTCTCTATGAATAATTCATTTGTCTGCATAGCCTCTGAGGCAAATCCTCTTTACAGAAAAGAAAGGGAAAATGTAGTAGAACACACTAAGTGCAGTGAGCTCCGAGGTTTGCCCTCAGAAAACGAGCCACGATCTGAAGGGAGAAAAGAAGTTTCTGTGCGTGGGACTCCTGGGCGGCAGATGACCATGGAGGAGTTTCTGTGGGTGGGACTCCTGGGCGGCAGATGACCATGGAGGAGTTTCTGTGGGTGGGACTCCTGGGCGGCAGATGACCATGGAGCCGTTGCCTGGCATTGAGACATCCAAGTTCCTGTTCTGGAGACGGCCTTCCAAGTTCTTGTGTTAATTTCTAGAATGTCCTGTGCGTTTTGGACTTTTTACAGTGAAACCTATTAGGTATATTTAAGGCATACAACATGATGTTATGGGGTATATAAGGAGAGTAAAAAGTTACTGTATGTACTTTATAAACACTCAGGATGTAATTTAAAATATGAGTTTCAAGGTACATCATTTTATACAATGCAGATATTCCTGTAAAGGAATAGAAGTTGAATTTTTGCCCAAATTTTTCAATGATTTTTTAAGGCAAGGCTTCGGGTAATACCTTGGTGGAGCCACAGTGACCCTCGCTTGTGCTTTCTCTGCTCTTGCAGGCTCCTCGCCTTCATCCATTCTTTTGTGTTTGTCTCTAAACTTAACAAAGACTGAGTCACCCCTGTGCTGGGTGCTCGGTCTTGGGCACACAGCAGGGTGCACCTTGACCTTGTCCTGCTCGGTTGTCCCAAGTCCACCACATTTCATCGCTCTGGGGCTTTACATTCGATTGCTTTGGAACGCTGGCCCCTGCAGTGCGTCATGAGTTACCAATGAATGCAGATTCCAAAAACCGACGCACCTTTCAGTTCCATCTTCTCTAAGCTTTCTGAAGCACCCTCAGGGCTGGCCGTGAGTTGATCTTGGTTAGATTTGGGTGACAGGTGTTCAGGGTCTGTTGTGGTTATGTGGGGGTGATAGGCATATTGGGGCCATCTTTCTTTTTGAGCAAATCTGAAATTTCCCTAAATAATTTTAAACTGCCGGGCTTGCCAACAGACAAAACAAATTCCCATTGAGCTCTAGCCATCGAGGTAAAGAGCAGCACAGCAGGTTCTGTGTTCTCTCATAGCCCAGGAAAGGGGCACTGCAGTTTCCTAGGAAGATCTCCAAATCCAGCAGGTCATGGGGGTGCTGCTCTACAGGGTGCTGCTAGGAACGAGGTCATCAATCCAGAGGTGGGCGGGCGCTGGCCCAGTGGGGAGGAGGGTTTAGGGTTTGCCAGTGCACAGAGCAGGCTGGCACCCCATATGGACCCCAGGTCAAGTCCTAGTTGCTCATTTCCAGTACAGCTCCCTGCTACTGTGCCTGGGAAAACGGGAAGGTGACCGCAGTTCTTGGGCCCCTGCACCCACATGGGTGACCCAGAATAAGCGCTTGGCTTCAGATTGGCCCAGCTCGGGCCATTGTGGCCATTTAGGGAGTGAACTGGTGGATGGAAAATCTCTCTCTCTCTCCTCGTCACCCCAACTCTGCCTTTCTAATAAATGACTCCTTAAAAGCAGCAGCAGCAGGCCAGTGTTACCTGGGCAACACCCCTGCCCTCGACTGCCTGCCCTGTGGTGGACAGCACCCCTTCCCTTAAGGGCCCATCGCCCTGGCTTCCCAAAGTCCTGGGGCTCCTCTGGGGCCTCCTGCCTGCTGGACGTCCTCCATCCCCTCCACAGCAGAGCTTCCCTCTCTTCTCTGCCCACGCCCGCCGCGTGCCAGACAGATCTGTGCTCCAGCTCTGACTCCGGAGTTCCACATCCGTCTGGACATCTCCAGACACCAGACTGACCACGCTCAGCCGTCCTCCAGGGATCTCAGACTCAGCAGTTGCAACCCCGGGACTGCAGGGTTTTTTGTTGTTGTTGTTGTTGTGTGTGTGTGTATGTGTTTTAAGATTTATGTACTTATTTGAAAGTCAGAGTTACAGAGAGAGAGAGGAAAAAAACAGAGAGAGAGAGAGAGAATCTTCCATCCGCTGGTTCACTCCGCAGTTGGCTTCGATGGCCAGGGCTATGCCAGGCTGAAGCCAGAAGCCAGGAGCTTTGTCTGAGTTTCCCCTGTGAATGCAGGGCCCAAGCACCTGGGCCATCTTCCACTGCTTTCCCAGGCCATGAGCAGGGAGCTGGATCAGAAGTGGAGCAGCCGGGACTCACACCAGCTCCCCTGTGGGATGCCGGCGTCACCGGTGGCAGCTTTACTGGCTCCCAGTCTGCAGGTGGACGTCCAGGCCACTCCCGCTCCCTGGGGAGTCACACACAGCCTCTGCTGTCACTCTTGATCTGTTGGCCCTGGCTGGACCCGGGAGAGTTGCTGGGTGCCCCCTGCCTGACCTCTGGGCACCAGCAGCTCTGATTCCTCCTTTGTCTCCGCCGCCCCTTGCTGGCCCAGCCGAGAGCGAGCCTGCTGCCATGAGCTCCTCCCCTTCCTCTGTGACCTCCCGTCCCTCTCAGGATGAAGCCCTCACGCCAGCCCCTCACTCTCCCACGGCTCCTGGCCTGGTCACGCACCTGTCACCTGTCCCCAGGGGTTCCCGGCCTCTGAAACTCAGCATCCTCCTGAGCTCTCCTTTCTCAGCTACCAGGCTGCCAGGTCCTGGGGTTCACCCCCCTCACTGAGCAGTACTGTTATCTCCATGCAAGCCGATGGTTCCGTGGGTGGTGGTTATCCAAGAGCCTGTCCTCCCAGTGAAAGCCAGAACAAAGCCAGAACAAAGCCAGAATGGCGGTGGGGGAGGTGTGGGGGGGCAGTGGTGGGGGTGGGGCTGGGGAGGGAGCTGGTGAATGGTTAGCAGGGATTGAGAAAGCTGGGCTGGCACGCAGTGTGCGAGCAGCCTCGTGTGTGCCCCGTCTCTCCTCACTCCTGCAGCCCAGGGTGGGAGCTGCACCCCCGTCTCTCCTTGCTCCTCCAGCCCAGGGTGGGAGCTGCACCCCTGTCTCTCCTTGCTCCTCCAGCCCAGGCTGGGAGCTGCACCCCCATCTCTCCTCGCCCCAGCAGCCCAGGCTGGGATCAGCACTCCCGTCTCTCCTTGCTCCTCCAGCCCAGGGTGGGAGCTGCGCCCCCATCTCTCCTCACTCCTCCAGCCCAGGCTGGGAGCTGCACCCCCGTCTCTACTTGCTCCTCCAGCCCAGGGTGTCTGGCTTGTGCACGACCTAGAGACGCAGCCCCTCCTCAGGAACCCTCTCACCCCCCACCCCCGCAGCCTCTTGGGACTCCCCACCTCTCCTCCTGTATCTGCCCATCCAGGTCACAGGACACCCTGCCCGGTCTCCTGCCCACAGCGTGACTTCTTCCTAAAGACTCCCGAGCCCGTCGCCCTGAGCTGGGGAATGCTCTTGGCACGTGAGCCGTCACCCAGAACCTCACACTGGCCTCGCCCTGGTCTTACCCAGCCCTGCTTCTCCTGTTTCCCAGAGTAACCGGCCTGTCTGTTCTCACGCCCTCCTCTTCTGGCCTACCAGCTGGAGAGAAATGCACATTTCGGTTGTAATGGTCCAGTACCCCAGTGGGCCAGCACAGTCAGCGGTGCCTAAGCCTGTTCACTCCCCCCCCCCCCCGCCCCGGCCAGCCGAGTTTCGGCTGTTGATGCCAAAACTTTATCTCCTCTGCTGCACCAGCTCGTTGTATGCAGAACAGGCCCTCGATAAGTCCTGGAGGAGCCACGATCTTGAAACCAAAGTTGTGTAGTTGTGTAGTTGTGTAGTTGTCCCATAGACCTGCCGTGGGCACATTCCGTGAGCTCTCCACCCCTCCCCACACACGAATGCCTGAAATGGGAAATAATACCAAACCAGACCGATGCTATCTTCTTCATAAATACAGTTTGGTATCATCCACAGTTTTGGTTGTATGTGTATGTATAGGTATATAAATCTGTGATAAAATTTTACAAATAAGGCACAGTAAGAGATTAACACCAATAATAGAGCAATTATTACACTGGACTGTAATACAAAAGCCATGTGACTAAGGGCGCTCCCTGCCAATGTGTTATTGTGCTGCACCCAGCCTCCTGCTGATGGGAGACAGCAGAGATAATGCCTGCCTGACAAAGTGAGCCGCGTGGCAGAGGAGTCGTGCGGCTGTAGGCTCCCACAGTGGGGTTCCCGAAGCACAGACGTAGGAGGACTGCGAAGTGACGAGCTGGTGGATGGCATACACACGGTGGATACGCTGTACAAGGTCGGTCTCAGCCTGGGCTGGCTGGAGCGGGACAGCCCAGATTCCACCACACTGCTCTGAATGGCGCATGATTTAAAACTTACTATTCCTGGAATTGTCCATCTCATGCACTCAGATTGGTTGATGCAGGAAAGTGAAACCTGCAGTCTTTAAACCAATTTCTGTGCCTGTGTTTGGAGTAAGATCACGTGGCTTTCATGGGAATATCTGTTAGACAGCCATGGCAAAGCCTCATCAGCTTTTTGTATATTTAGGGATCGGCCACAGCAATCTAACCAGCGTTCAGACAACAGCCATCGCTGAACCGCTTTATATTTCCTTAAAGAATAGTTTTGAGTTTCTTTCTTTGTGAATTTCTTTCTACTTTTTGTATCAGTGCAACTCAGGATGAAAAATGTAGAATATTGAAAACACAGGCAAGCCAAAAGGAAGGGAAAAGACAGATAATCTCATCCCATTTGGGCACACTTTTCTCCCAGCCTTTTGCGGAGGGGGGGCATGCTTGAACTTGCAAGGAGGGGCTTCCTCTGTGCAGGAATAATGCGTGTGCTGATTAGCGTGGGAACGGCTGCCCGCAGCCCGCTGTGTGCTACCCGTCTCTTCATTACTGTTCTCAAGAGGGATCGCTGGAGCCAACTTGCACTTCCTTTTCAGTAAAATAGATGTGTGTTTATTTTCCCATCATGCACATGCGAAGATAACAGTGATATACGGCCCCTTCCTTAATCTCTTCTCGTTTCCTTTATAGAACATTTGGGGATACAAACTTATGTATACAAAGGATCAAAAGATACCAAGTGCACCGTATAAATACAGTTGTCACTCGCCTCTGTATCTGTTACCCTAAATCAAAGGCTGCCTCACTGCGGTCCCCATGCAGGTGGGACTCCCCGGAGTGTGCCGGGGAGGGAGCAAGGCCATTCGAAACCTCGGTTCCTGCAGTTACCCAATACCCTCCCTCCCACTGGAGCACCCCGGCTTTGGGGGCTGGGATGGGCAGGCTCCTACTATCCCCTGCATAACGTGCCAGTCTCCCACGTCTCCAGCCTCTCTCTCCTTCCCAGCTCCATGCAGCCCCAAACTGTACCACCCTAAAAACCAGGCCTCCTTCCCCACCGAGCACCCACGTCACGTGGACCCTGTGGTGTCCTCCATCCCCTCACCCTTTCTGGCCCACAGCCTCTCCCCACTCTCTGCTTGCTTCCCTCTTCCCTGACCATGACCTTGTCCGGTGCTGACCCGATGTGGACTCCACTGAATTTTGGCCAAGTCCCTCGGTTTCTACTTTCCTTTTTTTTTAAAAAAAAAAGGATATTTGTTTATTTATTAATTTATTTGAAAGGCAGAGTTGGAGAGGAAGAGGAGGGTATTCCATCCTCTGGTTCTCTCCCCAGATGGCCATAATGGCTGGAGCTGGGCCAGGCTGAAGCCAGGAGCCACGAGCTTCTTCCAGGTCTCCCACGCAGGTGCAGGGGCCCAATGACTTGGGCCATCTTCTGCTGCCTTCCCAGACACATTAGAAGGGATCAGAAGTGAAGCAGCTGGGACTTGAACCAGCACCAGCATCACAGGTGGTTGCCTAACCTGCTACGCCGCAACGCTGGCCCCGGTTTCTACTTCCTTAACACCTCTTCTCACCCGATGGCTGCTCTTCTAGTGCCATGTTGCCCCTCGGGGGGCCTTTCCTGCCCTCCCAGGGCTTCTCCTCCTCCCCCCAGGCCTCACGTGCTGAGGCCCCGAGATCCTGCCTGGGCGGCCAGTTTCCTCCCCTACACCCTGCGTCTGGGGGACCCATCCTTGAACTCCACCTCTTCACTGAAGAACAAGTAAAGAAGTTTCGGATTCTCTTTCTCCTAGAAGGCTCGGGAATTTTCATCTATAAGCTGACAGCAGGCAGATGAGCAGGGAGAAAACGTACCACACTTACTAACAGGCAGAAACACGGGCGCCGCACGCCGCGTCGGGGACTCGAGGGGGCGGGCTGCACCTTCTACAGAGCTGAGCAAGCAGGGGGCATCGGGGGAGAGAGGTGTGCAGGTGAAGTCCCTGGAGCTCAGCCCATGGACATACACCTGGCGGCTTGCACCCACCTCTCCTCTCCCCCCGGGGTGGGGATTTTTCCTGCAAGGAGAGAAAAATCTGTTTCTCTCCGCTGCTTACCTCATTAAAGCAGAGGATGTAATTTTCCTGTTACAAGGCAGACTTGGAGAGTTAACCCTGTCTACAGTCTTAGGATAGCTGTCTCAAACTACCCCAAAGAAGCAGGTTTGGGGGTGGCGTAGGCTGTAGCACCCGAAGCTCACATCTTCAACCCCACATCTGTCTGATGTGAGAGCTCAGAGCTGGGGTCAAGCCTTGGAGGTCTCTCCTGCACACTCTTCACGGGCACCTGTGGGCAGGCCACGCCTTTCCCCCCTGTCCCACCCCCAACCCCACCCATGCCCCCGTCTCCCCTCCTCTTCTCCACCAGTGACTCCACCCACCCGCTGCCTGCTCTTTGTGCCTGTCCTGGGAACCTCATGTGCTGCAGGTTCACTTGCTTTGCCCTAACTGTGTCAGCTGGTGATGGATGGACCGGGAGAGAAGACAGGAAGTATGACAGGGTGGTACTTAGGCTGTTACCTGAGCGACCGTGAAGGTGTTGGCCCAGTGTTGTGACGCCCGCGCCTTGCATCAGAATGCCCAGCTCAGTTCCCAGCAGGGTCAGATTCGTCAGTGACGGGTCCTGCCGCCCACGGGAGAGACCCGGATGGAGTTCCTGCTTCTGTCTTTGGTCCAGGGCTCGCACGAGTTGTTGCAGGCATTTGGGGAATGAACTGGTGATGGAAACTCGTGTGTGTGTGTGTGTCTGCCCCTCAAATACATAAACGCGTGGGAGAGGGAGGGCCAGCGGCGCGATGGCCGGTACCTCCGACTGGGATTAAGAGGAGGAGAGCCGCTGTCTGTCTGGTTTGGGGTTTCCACTGGTGCCGCAGAACCTGCTCATTTCCTCTTACTGCTTTTACAGATTGCTACAAGCCCCGTGGCTTAGAGCAACTGGGTTTATCATTATCCAGTTCTGGACGCGAGAGGCCCCGCCTCATCCCACAGGCTGACAGCAGGCCGTGTGCGGTGTCTGTGGAGCTGTGTTCCCTCCCGAGGATCCAGGGAGGCTGCTTCCCGGCCTCTCCCAGCTTCGGGAAGCTTCCTGCATTACAGGTTCTTGACCTCACCCTCTGCTTTCAAAGCCTGCAGTGCAACACCTTCTGATTCTCTCCCAGCTCTGCTCTCCTGCTTTCTCTCCTAAGGAGCCTTCCCTCGCTAATCCAGGCTAATCTTCCTCACCCCAACACCCCTCGGCCATCATCTCGGCAGAGTCACTTGGCCGCATGTTTGCGGGTTCCAGAAGCTGGGATGTGGCCATCCTTGCCCGTTACAAAGGATGCTGCTGTCAGAGTTCGTGTCGTCCTATAGAGTCCACACCGAGAGCTGGACACGCGAATGCAGGTGCCACATTTGTCTGAGATTCGGGGTCGAGAATGACCGTTGGGGATCCAAAGAATAGAAATTGGGGCCAGGATGAGTCTCTTAAAGAGAGAAGATTGGAGGAGCCAAGGCAGGGGTGCAGGGAGCAGGGGTGGGGCTGCTGCTCGTGCTGACGGGAAAGTGGTCCTCAGTCTGACCTTGGTAGCAGCGCTGTTGGTGGGGGCAGGAGGCCCACGGCAGGGCGAGAAGAGGATGACAGTAAGAGACAGAGACAGCCGGCGCCGCAGCGCACTAGGCTAATCCTCCGCCTAGCGGCGCCGGCACACCGGGTTCTAGTCCCGGTTGGGGCGCCGGATTCTGTCCCGGTTGCCCCTCTTCCAGGCCAGCTCTCTGCTGTGGCCAGGGAGTGCAGTGGAGGATGGCCCAAGTGCTTGGGCCCTGCACCCCTTGGGAGACCAGGAAAAGCACCTGGCTCCTGGCTCCTGCCATCGGATCAGCGCGGTGCGCCGGCTGCAGCGCGCTGGCCGCGGCGGCCATTGGAGGGTGAACCACCGGCAAAAGGAAGACCTTTCTCTCTGTCTCTCTCTCTCTCACTGTCCACTCTGCCTGTCAAAAAAAAAAAAAAAAAAAAAAAAAAGACAGAGACAGCCCAGGCAGCTCCCTAAGGAGAGTGGTGTGGGTGGTGTTGCTGGAGAGAGGCAGGCTCTGCGAGGAGGTTAACGGGGTTCACGCAGGCCAGGGTGCGGTGCTCCCCTGGGAGACACCCACCCAGCGACTCTAAGGGAGCCTTGGGAAGTGATCCATGGCGCTCAGCTTCCAGCCAGACCCTGTGCATCCCAGGACGGCAGATCTCCCTTCCTCACTCCACAGTGCACGTGCGTCAGCGTGGCCCAGAGGCCAAGGGGCTTGGGGGAAGCAGGGGTGGTCTCTCACAGGTTGGACGTCGCTTTCTTTGGGATGTGGTTGTTTACGACCGTCTGAGGAGAAGGCTGGACAGGTCTAGGAAGGGATAAGGAAGCTGTAGCGAAGAACCACGGGTCGCACGAGGCAGCCCCACACACACCCAAGACGCACAGCACCCAAGTCAGGCTGACCTGGTGGCCACGGTGAAGAGCCAGCTCCTGACGCGTGCCGACACGTCTCCGCGGGGGTCCGTCTCGCATGCTCGGCTGGGTTTGTAGGGGCCCTGGCGTGACAGCTTAGCCTGGGAAGGCTTTGTTTTGAAGGTGGACGTATGAAGGCGGCCAGCGTTTGCGGTCGGGAAGGACCAGCGGCTTGGGTTTTCCTTGCTGGGCTTTGTCTTGCCCTGAACACCAGGGCGTCCATTCACAGAACGGGGCCCTGAAGTCCTTTTCAGTCAGTGGTTTATTTCTTAGTATGTTTATGGTTGCTAAAAATTCAACTTATAACCTTTTAAAATGCAACCTTTCGAAATGTACACAGGCCACGGTCCCTCAGACTTCCTGCGTCTTTCCTGAAGAAAGATGATGGAAAACAGCAGCTATGACGGGCTAGGAGGGCTGTACTGGCTTAACAGAAACTGGGGGCTGCCGCTGGGTTCCGCTGCTGCCTGCGATGCCTGTATTCCCTGTGTGCACCGGCTTGAATCCTGGCCGCTCCGCTTCCAGTCCGTCTCCCTGGCGATGTGCCTGGGAAAGCACTGGAAGATGGCCCAAGTCCTTGAGCCCCTGCACACACGTGGGAGACCCGGGTGGAGTTCCCAGCTCCTGCCTTCAGCCTGCCCAGTCCTGGCCATTGTGACTGGGGGGTGAACCAGTAGATGGAAGATCAATCTCTCTCTCTCTCTCTCTCTCTCTCTCTCTCTGTAACTCTGCCTTTCAGATAAATAAATCATTTTTAAATAAATTAAAAATTTGAGTCTTACAGTTATTCAAATATCAAAATCAATGACAAAAATAATACACTAGGAAAGATATTGGCAGCATAAATGTAGTTTCATGAAGAACTTTTACAAATCAACAAGCAAAAGATATTCAGAGCAAAATGAAAGTGAGCCTAAATCAATTACAGAGGAAGTACAAATAATCAGTGGTTAAATAGGGGAAATACTCAAATTGATTCGTACCTAAAGAAACGCACATTCGAGTGAGATTTTCTTTTGTATCTCTCAGATGGGCAAAGAGAAAAAAGCACAATTCAGGGCTTCTGAGGCTTCGGGAAAGCGAGTGGGTCCGTGCAAAGCTTAGAGGACTAGAAATGTGTGCGCCCTTTGTTGGAGCCTGGGGCAATGAAGGCTGAGAATATAGAACATGTCGGGCTCAGCGATCCGTGTCAACGATTTTTCCTCAGGGTATCTAAGCTTTTGCAAGGTATAGCAAAGGTACATTTGGTGCCATGTGGTTATGATATTCTCTGAAGATAGGTTTTTTCCTGGAGTCATTTATTTTATTTGAAAGGTAGAGTTGCAGAGAGAGGGAGAGACACAGAGAGGAGGTGGTTCCATCTGCTGGTTTACTCCCCAAATGGCTACAACAGCCAGAGCAGGACCAGGCCAAAGCCAGGAGCCTGGAACTCCATCCAGTTCTCCCACGTGGGTGGCAGGGGCCTGAGGACTTGAACCGCCTTCTGCTGCTCTCTCAGGCGCAGTAGCAGGGAGCTGGGTGGGAAGTGGAGCAGCTGAGCTCCAGTCGGCACTCGTGGGCTGCTGGCGTCATCAGTGCTGCTTGACCTTAACACTGTGCCACGCCAGCCCCTGAAGATGCGAGCATTCAATATTCGTGAAATGCCAGGAGCCGCGGTGGGTGCATGGCACGAAGCGATCAGGAATGAGTGGAAACAGACCCGCCCCTGCCCTCCCTTGTGGCTGAGGGCAGGTGGATGAATTGGCCTTGAGAGCCCCAGGCCCCCTTGGCGGCTGGAATATCACACGGGGGACGCCTGCCCTATGCCTGGTGACACGGGAGCAGGGAATACTCAGAGAGCTTCCCAAGGAAGTCACATCTCAGCCAAGAGGGCACCTGCACGCCTGGTCCCTGGGAGCCATCCCATCGCGGTGTGGTCATCCCACCAATGTTTCTGGGTGAAAGGGGACCTCCTCGGGTCGTCTGCCTTCTGTTCTCACTGGCCTTGTGCTGCCTGACGGCCCTCCGTCTGCAGCGCCAGGTTTTTCATCTTAAAGTCTCTAAGACATTTGGTGCATCAGGTACTTGCAAAGCAAACAGCCATTTTCATATGAAGAGAAGAGGCGATTTGGTCGCAGGAGGCTGTGCAGGTGGGCTGGCCTGTGTGTCCTGTAGCCGTGCCCCCTCCTGGGGCCCAGCGCTCGGGGATCCGCGCAGGGCCCGGCGTGTGTGTGACTAAAGTGTTTCCTTCGGCAGGAAGCCGACCCACATTTCCAGCGTGTAAAACCCCCTCTTGGAAACACGATTTCCAATTATCTGGTTCATTCTGGTAGGAAATAGACGTCTAAGTAGGATGTTCCCATTTAAGTCCTTCAAAAAAAAACATATGTTTCAAAAATATGACTAAACCTTCTTAGGGTCTTAGAAAAATTAAATCCTCCTATCTGAGCCCAACATTCTACACTGGAAATTCCTTTTGGAAAATCTGTTTTGCTTTTGTTCCTTGAGCTGCCGGTTCTTGGTCTTGTACGAAACGATCTCTTGGAGTCATGCATTTAATAGAAGTTGAATGAAAAAAATTCTTAGGATGCACTTTTAATGGGTCAAAAGCTCTCACATGCCAAGTGCTAAGCTTTTGTTAAATACCAGTCATTTGCTGGCATATCAGGAGCATTTGTAAAGCTTTGTGAACTTTTGGAAAATATTGCTTTGCTTTTGTTGACAGAGCTTGTTTCCTTTGGAAGCCCAGGCAGCTGGGGGTGGGGTAGGCGGCCCAGGCACTCAGCTGGGGGGCGGGGGTCCCCAGGGACTCGACTGGGGGCTGCCTCTGCAGTACATCCTCTTCTGCCCTTGGCGCAAGGACTGGGAGGGTCCAGGACAGCACTCAGCCCCCTCCCCTGGCTTCTGGAAGCTCCTCTCCATCCAGGCCGTGGACCCGGACTTGGGTGTCACCAGAGGGAGACCCCGTCCCACCCTTTCCCCGGGGCTCCTGGCTTTGGAGCAGCAGGAGGGTGCAGCCCAGGACCCGGCTCCCTTCTCTCCCCGCTCCCTGCCGCCAGTCCCTTTCAGCCCCACACAGAGCCCGAGATGTTTTCCGGCCGGAGGGGGTCTCTGGGAAGAGGGGAGGACTGAGAAAGGGGAGGGCAGTCCCCACCAGCCGTTGTTTGCTGAGTCGGTGCCGTCCCAACTGCTCATCTAAGCCAGGCGTCCCAAGGGGACCTGTGGCTGTGCGTCTCAGGGGGGATGGTTGACTTGCACCTTCTGAGCCAGGTCGGAAGTGGGGCCTGAGGACTGTGTGGGCGAGGTGCGTGCTGCAGGCCAGGGTGCTGTGGACAAAGGGTGCTGTACTCCCAAGTCTGTGAAACAACCCACGGAGGGGCCGGTAGTTGGCGGCCGTGCACCCTCCTCTCCTGTTGTGGTGGCGCAAGGATTCCAGAGCCGCGCTGCCACTCTGTGGGTGAGGGGCCTCACGCCCTTGGCCAGGGCGGTCCACGGGCAGAGGACTCCGCAGCGCCGCCCTCCCTCTCTACCCGGAAGCTCCCGCCAGGCGAGTCAGCCCCTGGGGCCGGGGCTGTGACTGCCAGAAGCCATCCCCGTAGAGGAGGCCGGCGGGGCCTGGCTTGGTCAGCGCCTCGTGCTGTGTTCTGCAGCCATAGCCACATTCCCCCTTGTCCCCTGCTGCCACCCCCGCCCCGAGCCCATGCGTCCATCCCACGTGGTTCTGATCCGTCTATGCAGACGTCTGGTGGCTGAAAGGAGCACTGGGCTTGGGGGTGGCACGGCTTGTTTCTCCACGTGGATCATCATCTTTCGGCCATCTGTGACATGTGCGGGGAACAAGCTCCCAGACCCGGGCATCCGACGTCTGCAGCTGTCTGCAGTGGGACGCCTGCCCCTGCTGCCTTCCAAGACAGCCCATTCTTGTGTTTCCAGAACAACTTTGCTCTGTGCCCCATTTTTGCTTAAGTCCTGGGCAGTAGGGGGGAATGGCCTTGCAGTGGGCTCTGGCCCCCCGCCCGACACTGTTGCCATTGCTGTGTGACCTGGGAACTCCCTGTTGCGATGCCAGGGGGGCCAGAGAATGATGTTCCCGCCACACTGCTGTGAGCCGTGGGTCAGGCTGGGGTCTTTTGCTTGTCTGGGTGATAAGAGCTGAACCTGGTGTGTGCGGAAATCCCAGCTGGTCGTCAGACGGGCAGACCAGACCAGCCTGCGTTTGAGGTCAGCCGCCTGCTTCCCCTGCCTGAATGCTTGCTCGCTTTCCAAATCCATGTGCTCACCATCCTGCCCCCACCCCCACCCCGGGGCAGAGACGTCTGGCTCCTGGCCTAGCGGGAAAAGCAGGCCACTTCTCCAGATGGGGTGGCGAGACGTCACACGGGCATGGAGCGCTGCCTCCACGGGGCAGCACGGGCCGGGGGAGCTCGCCTGGGCTTCTTCACTGCTCTGGGCGTGTTTTCTCGCCGCCCCTGGAAAACTGTGCCGTGACCCTCTGTATCTGAAACTCTGACTGCTGGGTCGTAGTCCCTGGTGGCATCCTGTCTTTCTCCCCATTTCCCTTCCTCCTCCGGCTTTGTAACCTTAGGATGCAACATACAGAATACCCATCATGCAATTAGAAAGGCGAGCCACTCGGGACCACTCCCCCTCCAAGGGCGGGGCAAGCTGCTCTGATCCCCGCCCCTGGGGCGGGGCAACTGTGAGTGTGGGACCAAGTGTGGGATGATTTTCAGGCCCCAGAAGAGCAGCGTTTGAGCCTCAGCCACCACAGGAGCCTCTTCTGACGGCACTGGAAGGGAGGACGGGCCTCAACTCTCTCCTGAGGGCTTCCCTTCCTCCCTCTCAGCCTATTCCTGACCCACAGGCGGCCGGGGCCGGGGCTGTGACTGCCAGAAGCCATCCCCGTAAAGGAGGCTGGCGGGGCCTGGCTTGGTCAGTGCCTTGTTGCCTGCAGCGGCAGCACCTGCCTGGGGCTTACAGAAACTTCCAGAAGTGCCCCCTCCCTAGTGTGGAGGGCCAGCCCCCCACCCGTGTGCCTGGCTGACAGCAGATGGGAAATGAATGCCCGGACCAGGGCACTGTGGCCCCTGAGCCGTGGTGGGCCAGGAAGGCAGGACACAGAAGGGCTGTGCAGGGACCATGCACTGGCCCCGTGAAGCAGTTGGGTTGGGAAGACGCTGCTGGACACGCCCTTGGGCCTCCCTGAGCTGCAGGGACTCCTCCGTCCCTCATGCCTGCTCTTCTCTCTCCCGTCCTGGTGACCCCACTTCCCCAGAAAGGCCCTGTCTGGAAGCCACAGGCCCCAGCTTCAGGAAGGCAGGTCAGGGCCCGGGTGAATGAAGAGCCCAGATGCTGGAGACGGTTCAGGGCGCGTTCCTCCCTCTCAGGGCAGCCCTGCCCACCCAGCCCCTGCCTGGGCTGTGCTGGATGGTCGTGCATTGGGGTTGCTAGAAACGGGGCAGTGCCAACCCTGGGCTGGGGAAGGGGTGGGGCACAGGTCACCCTGAGACCCCCCGGCTCTGGCCCACCCTCACCCAGCACCACACCCCCAGGAGTACACAGGCCTGGGGACAGCCCTCCCTGGACTGGTGAAGGGGGTTGCACTCTGAGGGCACAGTGCTGGGTTCCAAGCCAGGCCATGCCTTGTGCACGGCCCAAGAAGCCACCCCAGCTCTCTGAGGTCTTCCTCTTTAAAACTGAGGGTGCCCCATGGGATGCTGCGTGGGCTCCAGGCGGCAGGAATCAGCACGGGCCACACACAGGCAGCGGCAGCCCACAGCGTGGCTTCCACAGAGAAGGACCTCTGTCCAGGGAGCCCTTGTGTCCTGAGCCGTTAGAACACAGCTGAGCCACGAGAGAAGGCAGCAGGCGGAACTGCACCGAGAACGCCTCCTAGGGAGCACAGCCCGCGAGCACGTGTGTAGGGAGGCCGGTGCCACTGGTGAAGCCGCACGGGCTGCTGAGAGCTGTGCCCGTTGTAAGCTGAACCCCTCCCTAAGTTGTGTCCCATGCATCCATCCGGAAGGCCTGTGCAACCCGTAGAGCGAGAGGCGGAGGTGGGACGAGAAACCCAATTGGTTTGAAGAAAGCGTTTGCCGGAGCTTGGCCGGCTGTGCCTTCCACCCCTCCCAGGAACCCAGGGACGATTAGCAAGGCGGATGAAGCAGCGGACAGGGCCGTCTTCTTGGCCTTTGTGAAGCCATGGGAAATTGCCTGTTGCAAGTCTCATTTCCCAAGGAATTGGATTCCCTCCTGCAGGAAGGCTGAGGGCTCTCCGGAGAGGCGGAGAGGGCAGCTGTCCCGGTCTTATCTCCAGGCTCAGGGCTGTGAACGTGTGAAAAGGCAGCTGCGGGCAGCCCCTGCTATCAGCCGCCATTCCTGAAGAACAGTCACAGCCACCAGTGCTGTCTACGTTCTGGCCAGAGAACAAGATTCGAGCCTCGGATGGAAGCTCTCGGTGCCTGTCGGCATCACCAAGCTGGCCAGACCCACTGCGTGGCCCGTGATGAGTGTCACCCCCAGCCGGGCAGCTGGCTCTCTGGACGGGGGACCCAGAACTCTGCTGTGCAGGGAGAGACGGCAGCCTGCACTCCGACGCTCACCGGGGGCAGAAGCTGTGCCTTGTCCTCAGTTTCCAGATGAGGAGACTGACTCACAGAGAGGCTAAGAGATCTGCACGGAGAGACACAACTAGGAACGGGGCCACCGCTAACGAATGCACCAGCGTGTGGTTTCCCACGACACCCCCAAGGCCAGTCGCCCCCAGGGGATGCTTTGGTACGAGGGGCCGTGCTGTGCTGCAGACATTCCAGGCCTCTCTGCTTTCTGCAGAACCTGCAGGATGCCCCCCGTGGTCACTGACTGTGCCCTCCCTTCCTTAAAGAGTGGCAGCGTCCACGCGTGGATCGCTGTGGGGCCACTGTTTCAGGCTGCGTGTGGGCAGCCTCTCGCTTCAGCAGGGGCTGGGCGCGCCTGCTGAGGACCTCGGTGATGACCAGCTGGGGAGGGGGCTGCGATGGCCAGTTGGGGTTACGCCTGGTGGTAAGGACAAGGTGACCTTTGGGATCTAGCCTGGCCTGAGGGTCTGTGACGGTTCAGTGACTTGGAGGACAGCACTGGCCTCGACAGCAGTGCCCACCTGTCACATTTAGCTGGTGACAGCTCCGGGTGTCTCCTTACCATGGCCAAGTTTCACTCACCTGGGCGGTCACACTCTGGAGAGAATGAAGGGGGGTCGGGGAAGAGGGTCTTCCAGCCCTGTGAGTTTCAGACGGACCTCAGCCCCTCCCCTCTGTGTTGAGTGCAAAGAGCAGCAATTTGCAGTCGCATTCTTTTTCCTCAAGTGAGGGAGAAGGGACAGATGGCAAGAGTTTATTTGAAGCGTTTTAACCTTGTCCACATGTTACAACCTTACGAAGAGCAGAAACCCGTGTATATTAGCGTCGCCACAGTTCAATAGCCTGAGCATGATAGCTGCCGTTTTGTGCGGCCCCTGCACATCTCATGTACAAGTGCGCTACCCCTCAATGTCAGCTGACTGCATCCGTGGGCACCGTGTGCGCTTCACTGGTGGCTGGGGCTCGGTGCTCCCGTCCCACCGCCCGTGCTGCCCTGTACGCAACAACCCCATTCTCTTTTTATTTAAGACCTTTCTTAACAGGTGCTTGCAGTTCACTTTTTTGAAAAATCAGTTCTGAACTTTTATTACACATTGCAAATGAAGCTCTTAAAAATCTCAACTTGGGGCCTGGCATTGTGCTGTAGCGGGTAAAGCCGCTGCCTGCGATGCTGGAAGGGCCTTGCTGCTGGTTCAGAGACTTCCTTATTGGTCTAATAAACTATTGCTCTGTTGCCATGGCAAATCCCAGACTTACCTAGCTCCTGTCTCCTCATGGCTCCCGCCCTATTTCCAGTCGTGCTGGTCTTATTTTGACAGCTATGAACCAGGTAGACTCCCACTGATGGTCCAGTTCGGCAAAGCGTCCCTGTTCCTGGGCTGGGTGTTTGGCAGCTGAGATGCCTTAAGACACCTGTGTGCCACGTTGGCGTAGCTGCGCTCAGCTCCCAGCTCTGACTCCTGGTCGCAGCCTCCTGTTACTGCCCGTCCTGGAAGACAGCAGTGATGGCTCAGGCGCTTGACTCTGTGCCTCCCAGTGAGAGAACTGGATTGGGTTCCCAGCTCCTGGCCCCAGCCTGGCCCAGTCCTGGTCATCACAGGGATTTGGGGAAGTGGGGAAGACACTGGCTGGTTCTCTCTCTTGCTGTGTCCAGCAGGGCAGGGTGTCAGGTTGACCTGGGAGAGGACTGGGGTGGGTTACAATAAAGCAGCGACTCGGATGAAGGACTTCAGTGTTGGGAGACCAGGGGGCGCTCTGTCGGAGACCAGGGGCGACGGCAGAGGCCCCAGGGTTGTTATCCCGTTTTGTTATCAGCAGTGACGTTATTGCTTAATCATAAACAATGTGCAGTTCTACAAAAGCAGGATCCTGTAACAGGAAGTTTAAGCACAGAAAGATAAGGAATAAGTCTCGGTGTTTACAAGAAAGTAGAGGAAACCACGGGTTATACAAGATTTTTTTTTCATTTGATAGGCAGAGTTAGACAGTGAGAGAGACAGAGAGAAAGGGCTTCCTTCCGTTGGTTCACCCCCCAAATGGCTGCTATGGTCGGCGCGCTGCGCTGATCCGAAGCCAGGAGCCAGGTGCCTCCTCCTGGTCTCCCATGCGGGTGCAGGGCCCAAGCGCTTGGGCCATCCTCCTCTGCACTCCCGGGCCACAGCAGAGAGCTGGCCTGGAAGAGAAGCAACCAGGACTAGAACCTGGCACCCATATGGGATGCTGGCACCGCAGGTGGAGGATTAGCCAAGTGAGCCACGGCGCTGGCCCTAGGATTTCTTAAAAACCAGTAACGAAGGTACAACCACAGCCTGGAGAAACCCTAAAGGAAACAGATTCTTGCTCAGAACAAGCAGGAGAGAATGCGTCAGCTGTCGCTTCCCGGGGCCTGCGATGTCCTTATCTGCCTCTGCATCACCGGACTGAGCTCTGCCGGTCACACAACTGCCCGGGCGCCTCTGCAAGTGTGCCTGCAGCCAAGTTCAGGCCATTCTCCAACTCCCCCTCTCCCCCTCTCCCCCTCTCCCCCTCTCTCCCCCTCTCCCCCTCTCCCCCTCTCCCCCTCTCCCCCCCTCTCCCCCTCTCACCCTCTCTCCCCCTCTCCCCCTCTCCCCCTCTCCCCCTCTCCGTCTCTCCCCCTCTCGCTCGCCCTCTCTCCCTCTCCCCCTCTCCGTCTCTCCCCCTCTCCCTCTCTCCCCCTCTCCCCCTCTCCCCCTCTCCCCCTCTCCGTCTCTCCCCCTCTCGCTCGCCCTCTCTCCCTCTCTCCCCCTCTCCCCCTCTCCCCCTCTCCGTCTCTCCCCTTCTCGCTCGCCCTCTCTCCCTCTCTCCCTCTCTCCCCCTCTCCCCCTCTCCCTCTCTCCCCCTCTCCCTCTCCCCCTCTCCCCCTTCCCCCTTCTTTTCTCTCTCACCTCTTTCTGCCTCTCAGATGAGAAGTCTGTATTTCTTATTTCTCCCTACAACCTAACAGAGATTTTTCGCTTGCCCAGAGTTGTCTGATGATTGCCACAGGAAAGCCTATTGCTGATGGGAATGCTGAAATTATTTAAATAGGTGGCAGTAACTTGGTGATTTCCCTCGCCCTGTGAGTCCACTCTCACAGAACCCACCAGGTGAGCCCACCTGACTGGTAGACAGCCCAGCGTGTCTGTTTCAGTCGCAGCTGCTGGGTTGGATCGAGGTCGTTCAGCTGTGATGTTCTCACCAGACTCCTCTGAGCGGTTAGAAACAGGAGCACAGGAACGCAGTCCCATGTACGGGCATCTCTTTCCTCTGCAAACCGTGGACTCTGCACAGCTCTGCCAATCTTAAACAATAAAGAAAGAAATAATAAGGGGCCCTTAGCACGCGTATGCCAGAGCTAGAGAGATGAGTGTACTCCAGATTAGCAAACGCCGCTCGCCTGCCCCAGGAGGAGTGGCACGGGGAGCCCAGGCGATGGGGTTGCTGGGGGCCTGGTTCGGGCTGAGCAGAGGTTTGTGGAAGGAGTTCGCTGGGACATCCGTGCATGGCATCAAACAGCTGCAGCAGGCGCTGACCGCCAAGAGCAGGCTCCGGCACAGCCAGGAGGGAAAAAAATCCCTGGAGGCTTGAAACTAGGGGTTTGTGCCGTTTTTATTCTTTTACCTTCGAGAGAGACCTCCAAATAGCCGGCACAGGAGGCCGTGCAACTGTGGAGCAAAGAGCATGGGCTGCCACGGCCTGCAACCCCCAATCTCATTTTTCTCACCTGTAGCGCTGGGGAGACCTGCGGGTGGGACACAGTGTGTACCAAGCCCTGGCCACATAGGGATGAAGCAGGTGTGGGAATACCTACTGCACTTGCTCTCATCCGGAGCCGGCACACGTCTGTGAGGGCCCTAACACGTCTGTGAGGACCCTAACTCCGCAGCAGCCTCTCTCGTCCTAATGCCATGGGAGAAGTGGGCTGGGCTTTGCTTTCGGGTTCAGTGGGAGGTTGGATGGGGAGCGATGCTCGGAGCAGCCGAGTGCTGGGCTGGCTGGGCAGGCACACCAGCGAGGCGGCTCCATTCTGCCGGCTTTCTTGCCGCATTTCCACCTGCACTGCACTTGTCCCAGAACGCAAGAGTTTCCTCATCTCTGGGGCTTCTGCCAGGCCCCGTGCACCTCCGAGGCCCTCTGTGCGGCTAAGGCCAGGTCTCCTGCTTCCTGGCTGCGTCGGCCTGAGCAAGATGCTGTTTCCCGTATGTAAAATGAGAACAAGAAGCCCCCCCTTGGTCGGCAGCTGTGGGGTCAGTTGATTGCCGTCAGCTCCGTTTGCTCTGAAGTCTATAAAGCAAAACGAACCAAAACGAAACTTAAAATCCGCTTTTATATTCTGCTTCTATACAGTTAAAACAAATTCTCGTTTTTTGCTATTAGAAAGCACTGCAGTTGATAAGGATCCAAAATCTTAGTGAATAAACAAGCTTTTCCTGGTGTCGTATGAAGCTACATGGAGATAGGGCGTGTATTCTCGTAGAACCTATGGGATTCATTATTCATTCTCAGTAACCTTTGCTCTTTTCTGGCTAAGCTTTAGTTCATATTTTCGAAGATCACATGCAGGAGCTTACTTCAAAAAGCTTGTAGAAAAATGGAATTAAGGACCCGGCGCTGTGGCTCACTTGGTTAATCCTCCGCCTGCGGCGCCAGCATCCCATATGGGCACTGGGTTCTAGTCCCAGTTGACTAGGACTTGACTCCTCTTCCAGTCCAGCTCTCTGCTGTGGCCAGGGAGTGCAGTGGAGGATGGCCCAAGTGCTTGGGCCCTGCACCCCATGGGAGACCGGGAGGAAGCACCTGGCTCCTGGCTTCGGATCAACGCAGTGCCCGCTGTGGTGGCCACTGGAGGGGTGAACCAATGGAAAGAATGGAAAGAAGACCTTTCTCTCTCTCTCTCTCTCTCTCTCTCTCTCTCTCTCTCTGTAACTCTACCTGTCAAATAAATAAATAAAAAATCTTTTTAAAAATGGAATTAAAAACATAAATGTATGTTGGCGTTGGTGCAAAGTAATATGAAATCCATGCATGGTTTTTCTTTAATAGAAATTTCCCATGCACTTTTTAAAAAATATTTAATTTATTTGAAAGGCAGAGTTACAGAGAGAGGTAGAGACAGAGAGCCATCTGCTGGTTCACTCCCCAGATGGCCACAATGGCCAGAGCTGTGCTGATCCGAAGCCAGGAGATTCTTTCGGGTCTCCCACATGGGCTCAGAGGCCCAAGGACTTGGGCCATCTTCCACTGCTATCCCAGGCCATAGCAGAGAGCTGGATTGGAAGTGGAGCAGCCAGGACTAGAACTGGCGCCCATATGAGATGCCGGCGCTGCCACGTGCCAGCCCTATTCTATGTACTTTTTGAAGATCCCTTGCAATTAGGGGGGCCTTTGAAGATTAAAGTCTAGCCTTCTGTAGTTATTGGTAATATAAAAATGCATTAATTGTCAGCAGTCTTCTCCATTGCAAAGATGCTGCCACTTAACTGTTCCGCCAGCTCATCCAGCCTCTCACTCGGTGTCCTAACAGTTTATGAAACTCTCGTACTTGCAGTGCTTCTTGGCTAAAATCCCTGATTCTTGAGCTCAGAGGCAGGAGAACCAGAGACTGAACAGCTCCCCATTAACTGTCACCTGGGATTTCAGACAACCCGCGGCGTGTGGAAAGATTCCAGGGAGAAGGCACCAAGAGCCGAAGCCTCGGGGTGTGCGTGAGGATGAGGTCCTTGGCCCTCTCCGGGGGCATCCCAAGAGTCATCTTTCAAAACATGGAGTCTTCTGGTTGGCCCCGTGGCCGTGTGCTCCCGTCTCCTGCTCAGGTCTCCCCAGTGGCCTGGCTGAGTCCCAAGGAGGGAGAAGGGTCGCCCCCCACCCATGAAGCCCTCTGGGCTTTCGATGTGTGCTCGGCGTTCCCGGTGGTGGAGACGAGAGGCACCGTGGATGACAGGCCAGTCTGCAGTAGCATCTGAAGCTGTGTGATACATTTCACACAGTAAAAGAGAAGAGGCCTGGTCTTGGAGGATAAGCCCTTTCCTGCAGTTCTGGCGACTGAAACAAAAAGCCCGTCACAAGCTGTGATTGCCGTCCAAAGGTCTGATGTAACGCATCTTGTTAGAGGTGAAGTCGAGAGCCTTCTGTCTTGCTGACAGTTGGGGAATGAATAGCTAAGCCCCTTCAGGCTGATTCGTGCTTGTCCGGAGTTTGCTTTGTGATCTTTATGGGAATTATCAGAACCAGGGAGGGGGCTTTACTGTTGCAGGGAAGACTGGAACTCGTCCCCATCAGCTGCCGCCAGGTTTCATCACACCAGCTCCACCAGTGTTTTGCACACAGCGGCTCTTACTTCCTGTGGGTTGCGTAAGGTCGAGGGCGCGTCCTTAGTGGGAGCAGTGAAAGCCCTCCCCATTGTGATCTGGGGCGGCTCTCACCATCTTCTTTCTCATCAATCTCTCTGGAAAGGAGCAAGTTGTAGGGCCCGGTGCTGTGGCACATGGTAGGTTAATCCGCCTGTGGCAACGGCATCCAATATGGGTGCCGGTTCGAGTCCCAGCTGCTCCTGTTCTGATCCAGCTCTCTGCTGTGGCCTGGGAAAGCAGTAGAAGATGGCCCAAGTGCTTGGGCTCCTGTGCCCACATGGGGACCTGGAGGAAGCTCCTGGCTCCTGGCTTCAAGCTCTGGCCATTGCAGCCATTTGAGGAGTGAACCAGCTCATGGAGGACCTCTCTCTCTGTCTCTCCCTCTCACTGTCTGTAACTCCACTGCTCAAATAAATAAATAAATGAGAGGAAAGAGAAATGCAACATGGGATTGTCACTGAGCCAAGGATGCCCTACTTCACCTTCCTGCCAGGGTAGGTAGTGTCACTGCTGTGTCCCCCAGGGAGGCTGAGGGTCACACAACCTGGAATGACAGGATGTGGCTAGGGTCCTCCAAAGACAGGTCCGGAGTTTGGACCGATGCCGGGGAGAGCAGGTGTCAGAGAAGGCTTTGAAGGAGGACAATGGCCCAGTGACTGTTCCAGGCTGACCTCACGGGTGCGTGAGAGATGGCAAGAGGAGGGGGAAGAGGTAAGAAGAAGAGATCAGGGCACCAGCAGGAGAGCGGAGACTCCATCCCGCAGCCGTCATGGGAAGTGAGGGCCCGGGCTGGGCTGGGGGTCCCCTTCGAGTGGGCTGTCAATTCCAGGGCCAGGAAGGAGCCCATACACAGCCGCCTACTTTCAACTTGGAGGTGGAGTTAGGAGCCCCAGCAGGATGTACTTCAAAACTCAATCACTGTAAAAGAATATGGTGGTTAAGTGGATCTTCCCCCAACTGCTTCTGGATCCTCCAGAACTTTCTATCAGAAACAAGCTGGATCTTAGGCCCTCATGTGCATTCCCAGAGAAAACCATGCATATCCTGATAATATCTGAGTTCTGCAGGGAAAATCATAGCAAATGTTTGCAGTGTGCAAAAATGTTTTGAAATTCATGCATAATTTTTTCATGATGAGCATTTTCTATCAACATTTTGAAGAGCCTAGTGTGCATGGATGTGAAACTGTTTCTGTACCCAAATGAGCTTTCGATTCCATTCTTCCTGAACTTTCGGAAGGACCCTCGTATTAACCCAAAGAAGCATCTCATAACCACCCTGCAATCGAAGTCTTTCCCTCCCCCAACTATTTTTTTCTTTAAAGACTTATTTATTTATTTGAAAGACAGAGTTACAGAGAGACAGAGACAGAGGCAGAGAGAGAGAGAAAGGGAGAGAGAGAGAGAAAGGTTTTTCATCCGCTGGCTCACTCCCCAGATGGCCACAATGGCCAGAACTGAGCTGATCCGAAGCCAGGAGCCAGGAGCTTCTTCCAGGTCTCCCACACGGTGCAGGGACCCAAGCACATGGGCCATCTTCTGCCGCTTTCCCAGGCCATACCAGGGAACTAGATAGGAAGAGGAGCAGTGGGGACTTGAACCGGCACCCAGATGGGATGCTGGCACTGGAGACAGCAGCATCACCTGCTGCACCACAGCACCAGCCCCACTCCTCCGTCTTACAGGCGGAGAAACAAGGAAGCAGGGAGCTGCCCAAGTCTCACAGCTCCCGGCAGACAGCACTGGGATGTGACTGCCTCACACGTGTCATTCTGCATCTGGGCTTTTGACTTTGCCACCATAGCTGGGAGCCACGCTGTTGGCCACAGGCTTGTGCTGTGTTGCTTCAGTGGCTGCAAAGATGCCACGTGCTAAGTG
Source organism: Oryctolagus cuniculus (assembly GCF_964237555.1). Lineage (NCBI taxonomy): Eukaryota > Metazoa > Chordata > Mammalia > Lagomorpha > Leporidae > Oryctolagus > Oryctolagus cuniculus. Next base: position 5,464,358 of record NC_091446.1, read on the forward strand.
AGCCCTCCTTCGTCTATTACCAGTGTGCTACTGCTGGTGCTTAGACTGTTTCCAGTCTTCGGATTCTAGCCAGGTTTCTGAAATGATTTAGTGGGTCTCGTGATAGACTTCTGTAGACACTGTTCCTTTCTTTTTTTTTAACTTTTATTGAATGAATATAAATTTCCAAAGTACAGTTTATGGATTACAATGGCTCCCCCCCCCATAACCTCCCTCCCACCTGCAACCTCCCCTCTCCCACTCCCTCTCCCCTTCCATTCACATCAAGATTCATTTTCAATTATCTTTATATGCAGAACACCATTCCTTTCTCAAGAGTGGTTAGGAGAACTTTGGTAAGCTGGTTGTCACTAAGCCTGGAAACCTGCTTTGCTTTGCACTCACCATGTTCCTGAAGGTCAAGGCCAAGCAGCACGTGGTCCCCTGCTTACACGGGAAACCATGCTCAGGCTCACTGTGGCTTTCTGCAGGGGGGCTGGTGGGAACATTGTGGGCACACCTGCCTGTGGCATCCCCGGGAGCCTTTGCAAGTAGGCTTTGTCAACCACGGCATAATTAGCTGTGGTCACGTGGAGATTCAGAGGTAAGAATAAATACTGGTGTTATGTCGGCGGGTAGCTTAGCCTGTGCGCATTTTTATACTCAGCAATTACTCTGTAACCCTCTAGAGAAAAAAAACTTTGAGTGTATTCAATGGGGAGCTTTTATGTATTTCAGTGACTTGGTAAATTCTAGCATATCATTTCACTAAGTCCCATTCATCGTTTTATTGAAAAGCAGAGTAACAGACTGAGGGTGAGACACTCACTCCCAAAATGGCCACAGTGGCTGGAGCTGGCCTAGACCAAAGCCAGGAGCCCAGAACTCCATCCTGGTCTCCCACGTGGATGCCAGGGAGCCAAATACTGCTGTGTTCCCGGTCACATTAGCACTTGCAGGGAGCTGGATCAGAAGCAAAACATCCAGGACTCAAACCAGCACTAACCTGCTGCACCCCACCCGCCCACAGCAATAAGTCCCATTTGATGCAAATGCACGAGTTTTTGCCTTTTTTTTTAAGATTTATTTATTTATTTGAAAGTCAGAGTTACACAGAGAGAAAAGGAGAAGCAGAGAGAGAGGTAGGTCTTCCATCCGATGGTTCACTCCCCAATTGGCCACAATGGCCGGAGCTGCGCCAATTCAAAGCCAGGAGCCAGAAACCTTGCCCGGGTCTCCCACGTGAGTGCAGGGGCCGAAGGACTTGGGCCATCTTCTAGTGCTTTCCCAGGCCATAGCAGAGAGCGGGATCGGAAGTCGAGCAGCTGGGACTTGAACCAGCACCCGTATGGGATGCTGGCACTGCAGGCCAGGGCCTTAAACTGCTGCACCACAGCGCTGGCCCCACAATCGAGTTTTAATTTGATTTTTCTGCCTGTCTTGTGGAGACACATTAGGATGTGTAATATCCCGCAAGCCTCTGGCACGTGCTGCTCTGAGATGTCCCGGTCTGCGCTGGCCAGAGGAGGCGCTCTCCTTCAAAGACCACAGCACGTGCACAACACATGGCGTGCAGCCCGTGATGGCCTAGGGAGAGCAGAGCACCTGCATCGCTTGGTCGTCTGTAGAAGTCTGGTCCAGAACACTTTTGCCAGAATGCTGATACTTCCATCTTCAGTAGCTCTCCGAGCTCAGGCCTCCCCTAAAACGGCGGCTGCAGTCCTATTCGTGTTTATTGAGCACCTGTTATCTGCTCAGCATTCTGCTAGACACTGCAGAAATAAAAGTGGGTGTGAAAAGGTGAAAATGGGAGAGCTTTGGGGGGCGTTTGAGGGGGGGACGGGGGAGAGCAGCCCAGCGCTTTAAAGAGCTCCCTCCCACAGCGCTGTGAATATAGTCAAAACCGCTGAATTGTGCGATTTTAAAGGTGGATTTTACAGTATGTGAATAATATATCAGCGATGCTGTTATTAAAAGGAAAAGATTACTCTGGCTGCCTGAGAGACAGGTGCTGGGAGCTAGCTCGGGGTCCACACACAGTCGTAATTATTTGGTGTTGCAAGGAGAGAAACTCCTTCACCTGCTGTGGCAGCAAAGTTGAAGAGAATCGATCTCTCCCTGATCAGAGCTGCCCTTTTAATTAAGCTCAGAAGACTCCAAACACTGCTGCTTCAGATGGACCCCTGCCGGTCGCTGAAAATGTTAGCACGGGTGGGCAAAGCAAGAGTGAGACCTCACAGCGCACCTGAGGCCAGGGCAGCCCGGTTCCCCTCCCCACGCGGGACCGCAATGGATCGATCCCAGAGAATAAGAACGGGAGGCCCACTTGACGCTCCACTGTGAATTCGTGTTTGCCTTTGCAGATCCGTCACGGAAAGACAAGCTGTGCTCCATCAGGATACGTGAACCTTTATTTCCTGAAAACCAGAGGGGTGGGATGCATGTGTGTCTACAATGTACTTAAAAAAAATAAGAGATTTACTTATTTATTTGAAAGAGTGACAGAGAAAGAGGGAGAGACAGGGGCAGAGATCTTCCATCCGTTGACTCCACTCTCACGAAACCCACAACAACCATGGCTGGGCCAAGCCAAATTCGGGAGCCTGGAACTCCGTCTGGGTCTCCCACGAGCGTGGCAGGGGCGCAGGTACTGGGACCATCATCCACCACCTTCCCAGGCGCGGTAGCGGGGAGTTGGATTGGCAACAGAACAGCTGACATTCACACTGGCATGCCATCAGCTAGGCGGCTCCCCAGTGGGAAAGATGGGGTCTACTGGCAGAAAACGGGGCAGAGTACCCCCCAAGGAGCCCGTCAATGCCACTGTCCACCTTCTGTGGCCCCTCACCTACAGAGCTCACCTGGCTTTCTGCCAACCATCAAACTTCCCTAGGGTCTGGAGAAGCCCCAGCCCTGCCTCCACCCAGCCCCTGCTCTCCCAGCTGTGCCTCCCGGAGGGAGAAGTCCTCCGCCCTTGTCACTGTCTCCCTATGGCTTATTTCAGAAGAGACGCCCCCACACCCCGTACACCAGGGCAGCTTCCGTCATGTTCTCCTGTGCTCACTGTACCCACTCCTCTGTGCTTTGCTCTGGCCCACCTGTGTGCTCAATGCTTCCATACAGGACTGGACTTCCGGGGACAGGGGACTCACATGGGCTGGCACCCAGGGAGAGGGGTGGGTTCCCTCTTTCAGGCCGAGGATCTGGGAGGATTAAAGAAAATGGTGTTTGCATAGTGCCCGGTACAGCGCCTGACACAAGGCAAAGCAGTCGTTGGCGGCAGCTGTCTCTGTCCCTCTTTGTCGTGTGCTATTTCTGGGAGAATGAAATGCAGCCCATCAGGTGGAGTTAAAGAGAAGGACCCTCCCCCCTCCCCAGCAGGGTCAGCTGGGAGGAAGCCTGCAGGCAGGGATGCACCTGGTGGGCAGGGGAAGATGGGATGTTCCATGTTCCGTGCTTGATTGGACACTGGCCCCCAGAAAGCCTAAGAGTCAAACAGCAGCTTCTGGGAAGGTCCCCGGTGAGCTCTGTGCTGTGCACTAGGGGAACCGGGTGAGTTCCTGCTAGCAGACGGTGCCAGGAAAGCTGGTGCTCGCTCAGGCGATCAGACGCACTTGGAACATCTCCTGGGTCTGGGTTCCCACATCGGTCCCCGACAAGTTGGGCTGTTGAGCTTATTGCCAGGAGGACTGGGAGTTATTGCAAAGGCAAAGTCAACACCTTGTTGCTTTCTTTTTTCTTTTTTTTTTTTTTTTTTGACAGGCAGAGTGGACAGTGAGAGAGAGAGAGACAGAGAGAAAGGTCTTCCTTTGCCGTTGGTTCACCCTCCAATGGCTGCCGCGGCCGGCGCACCGCGCTGATCCGAAGGCAGGAGCCAGGTGCTTCTCCTGGTCTCCCATGCGGGTGCAGGGCCCAAGCACTTGGGCCATCCTCCACTGCACTCCCGGGCCACAGCAGAGAGCTGGCCTGGAAGAGGGGCAACCGGGACAGAATCCGGTGCCCTGACCGGGACTAGAACCCGGTGTGCCGGCACCTCAAGGCGGAGGATTAGCCTAGTTAGCCGCGGCGCTGGCCAACCTTGTTGCTTTCTAAAGGCTTTTTCTCAGGTCCTCCATGGCTTCGACCTGCATTCGGCGGAGTAATGCGTTCTTTGTGCTGTCATTCTCTTTCCGAAGCCTTCTGAATGGGTGTGGACACCATGCGCTGAAGTGTGCGGATCGTTTTGCTAATCACGTGACTGTTGCCCCAGACTCTACAGAGGCTGAAAATGTAGCCACTGGGGTTGTCACAGATGCCTGACCCTTCATCCTGCTGTGGTTATTAGGATAGATCCTAATAGATTCCGTGGGACAATAGGACATTCTGGTGACTTATTGCTAATCATCGATTACTGTTAGGAATTCTGAAGGGCAGTCACTGCTCCCGACAGCTGTTGCTCTTATGCCAAGACAGGAACAGCACCGTGGAGCAGGTCATTTTTATGCAATGTTGTCAGTTTGCAGCAATTTGCAGGTTCAGCGGAATTTTATACAAGTGTCTCGGAGAGGTTCACCGGGAAGCTCCCATAATGAAGATTTTGGAGGCCGTGCGTCTCCCCGCCCTCTCCGTCAGGGAGTGAGCAGTCCACATTTCCTGAAAGTAGCCAGGAAGCCGCCGCGGGGTGGGAACTGCACTCCCGCTTTGCTGGGCGGCTGGCTCGCTGCCACGGCTCCCCGCCACGGACTGACAGCGCGGCTCTGGCCTTTAGAATCCCGCTTCCTTGCTCGCCTCTCTTTGACAGCCACACAATGAGTAAGAGAAGAGTTCCATTAATTCTTGAAAAGAAACGTCCTGTCATCCGACAGGTCTCCCAGAATATTCTTATGACGAAGATTTGGCGCATACTTGAGAAAATCTAGGCTTTTTCTAGCTGCAGGCCAGGGGACACGATTACCCAGCAGGATGTGGAGGCGAGAGAAAAACACAGCCCTTGTTTTTCTTCACCCTCCCTGCTTTCCACGCAGGTTTCCGAAGGCTCCAATTCGGAGCCGTTCGCTCCCCAGGCGTCAGGTGCCTGCCCGCGCTGCGGAGACCTGGGCAGTTCTGTTTTCCATCTTCGTGTGCCGTGAGCAGCTCTTGCTCTTCTGTCCGTGTTTTGTGCTGATTTGCCCCCCAGTAATTACAAGGAGGTACTTCAAAAGTGTGCGGGAAAATGGAATCCAAAGATAAGTTTACTTGGGCACAAACATTGTTTGAAATCCATGTATTTTTTTTTTTTTGCATAATGCACCTTTTCCATGAGCTTTTAAAAAATCCCCATTTGCATGCATGTCACAGTTTTACACCAAGATAAACTTATCTTTTAATTCTTGAACTTTTTAAAGTGCCCTGTATGTCAGGGATTTTCTGTTGATTGATCATCTACCTTTGAAAAGCAAACATAGGGGCCTGTGTTGTGGTATAACAGGTTAAGCCACTGCCTACAGTGCCAGCATCCAATATGGTGCTGGTTCAAGCCCTGGCTGCTCCACTTCTGATCCTGCTAATGTGCTTGAGAAAGTAGCCAAAGATGGCCCAAGTGCTTGGGCCCCTGCACCCATGTGAGAGACCTGGAGGAAGCTCCTGGCTTTGGCTTGGCCCAGCCCCAGCTGTTGTGGCCACTGGGGATGGGAGATTCTCTCTCTGTGTGTCTCCCTCTCTCTCTCTCTATAACTCTGCCTTTCTAATAAATAAATCTTAGAAAAGATATATCCTAATTTCATTTATTTTTATCTTAACTTCATTAAGAATTCTATGTATGTTACATCTGTTTTCTCTCTCCTACAATTATTTGATCTTTTATACAGTTGTATGTGAATTTTCTTCTTTTAAGATATATTGTATTTATTTGAAAGGCAGAGTAACAGAGGGAGAGAAAGAGACCAATCTACTGGTTCACTTCCTCAAGTGGCTGCAATAACCGGAGTTGGTCCTGGCCAAAGCCAAGAGCTCGGAACTCCATCCGGGTCTCCCGTGTGAGTGGCTGGGGCTGAAGCACTTGGGCCGTCTGCGGCTGCTTTCCTAGGCACATCAGCAGAGGCTGAGATTGGAAGCCGAGCAGCCAATCAAACGCACGCTCCAAGACAGGGTGCTGGTGTCCCAGGCAGCCGTGTACCCCGGGCCTCACAGCCTGGGCCCCTGCACTCGGAGTTTCACGTGCTCTGAGAGCTCCCCAGCCAACCAGGAGCCCTGATAGGCCTGAGCAGTGTTCCCGGAACCTTGGGACCCTCGGGAGGAGGGTGGCTCTGTTGGGAGGGGTGCTGGGCAGCACACTGGGCCCCACCCAGCCCTCTGTGCACCCTCCAGGTTGGGAACACCACAACTTTCTCCAGACATCGCCAATGGCCTCCGGAGGAAGTGTCACCCAACTGAGAACCACTGATTTAAACTTAGGAACTTGTATGGCAACTTCTTAAATCCCCCAGCTCTTCCTTCCTTATCTGTCAATTGCTAGAAGTGCTTCTGTCATCAGAGCAGCGCAGGTCACGCACACGCACACGCACACCGTCCCGTGGATACAGAGCAATATTTTGGGGCCGGCGCTGTGGCTCACTTGGCTCATCCTCCGCCTGTGGCGCCGGCATCCCATATGGGCGCAGGGTTCTAGTCCCAGCTGCTCCTCTTCCAGGCCAGCTCTCTGCTGTCGCCTGGGAAGGCAGTGGAGGATGGCCCAAGTGCTTGAGCCCTGCACCCCATGAGAAACCAGGAGGAAGTGCCTGGCTCCTGGCTTTGGAACGGCGTAGTTCTGGCCATAGTGGCCATTTGGGGGGTGAACCAATGGAAGGAAGACCTTTCTCTCTGTCTCTCTCTCTCTCTCACTAACTCTATCTGTCAACTATATATATATATATATATATATATATATATATATGCAATGTTTTAATTGTAACTTCCTTTATTCAAAGCATTATTATCAGGAAAAAATTGGAAATGACTAGCGACTCGAATGCTGGCACATTAAAGCGTGCAAGGCTTCTTGTGTATTTTTGTCATTCTCAAAACAATAAATTCTGGAATTTAATCTCTGATTCCAGAGGGATGGTGATAAGGAGATGAGTGCAACAAGAATTGTTTGAGTAACCATTTAAATAAATAACAGCAGCTGTGATCTCAGCATCAGTAAATAATCTAGAAGATCAGAAACTTTGAAAGCTGCACAAAAATGTTGGCCACAGAAGCCCTGGTGTCTGAGCGACCCGTTGCTGCCGGAGTAGTTGGAGCAGGGGCGGCCGCATCTCCTTCGGAGCTCCGTGTCGATGGGCAGGGCCCTGGGCAAACCCGGGAGAGGGCGCTGGAGGGCATGGCTGAGGGCTGAGCTCTCTGGGAGCACTCCCTCTGGAGCGATCTTTTGAGTGTGGTTTTCCGGGAGACACCCGATCTCAGTTACCATCCTGATTCACGTCATCTGTGCTGTGATGCGGCCAAGGTCATCATTTCTCACCCGGGAGCCCATGTCCACTGTGCCTGCAGATGTGGACCACGGCGCTGTGTCTGCCCCGCCTTCTTCTCTGGCCCCAGCTCGGAAGGCACCCATCCGAAACCATCTCTACTTCACAGGCCGTAGCTTGGCTTTCATCCTTGTCTCTAGAGAATTGCAAGAGCCTTAAAGAAAGAGACCCACCTGCCATAACCCCCGTAGAACTTAGACTATGGGTCTCCTGTCTTTCTCTTACTGTGGGTATTAGCCAGATAATCTTACCATTGCCTGGTACTGCTCTCATGAGACGCAGATTAACATCCCACACTAGAGACATCTGGCACGCTTGACGCAGATGTCTGGTGTGTTCTAGAAGTGAGTTTCGCCGTGTTGCTTGGGACTCGTGTGATACTCTGAACAACTCAGTTCCCCAGCTGAGGATTACCGAGTCGCCTCTTGGACTTTAATGCCTGTGTTTGAAAGTGGTTCCAACAACACTGGATTTGTGTTTCTTCCTGGACTAGGCAGGAGAGTGCCCCTGTGAGTGTAATTTAATGAAATGTTGCTGTTTTGTGATCCAGGATCCGGGAGTCTCTCGGATCAGTATCTCCGATGTGTACGGCAAGTACTTTTTGAAAGGGTGAAAATGGAATTCACATCCTTGTGTGGGTTCTAGACATGTGGCTTTAGCTTGCAACAGGGTGATTTTTCTTGTGGTCTATTTCCCTAGGAGAGAGTTTGACAACCTCATGGTGTCAGTTTTCTGAGGCCCAGTGTTTGACTTCAGGCTAGGGACAGCTTTGCTGTATTTAGATGCAACCAGAAAAAAATTGTCTGCAGCTACATGAAGTCTTGCTGGGAAGGCTACATGACAGCCTCCCGATGAGATTCTTGGGCCATGATGTGGTTTTGCTATGAGTGTATGCACCAGTGAACATTATTAGAATTTACTCAGATACCAGTGATGTTTGAGCTATAAATAGGGTCATCTGGTGACCAGAATATCTCAAATTTAAAAAGATTTCAACCCAAAACAATACAAGGACTATGACCAGTAATGCTTTCGCCCCAGCAACAGCATGCTATGTGTATCCTAGGACTGCCAAAGAGAACTGTGAAGCAATACATGGGTAGAGATACAAGAAGTTCACTAGATCTGAGACAAGAACCTTTAGCCTGGGTTTTGTCTTTGGTTTTTGGAAAATGCTCTTTGAGCTTGCGTTTCACCTACCTGATGCTAGGTGTGTGCTTGACCTGTGGGAGCCCGTCACGTTCAGGTGCTCCGTGGGAAAGGTCAATTGAATAAACTGATCCTGAGTCGGTGTGGGCAGACCTAAGCGTCTGAACGTGATCCCATCCATTTCCGGTGTTACAGCTGTCACTGGCATTAAATGCAGTCTTCAGCCATCTTATGTAAAGTAAGTCCTTGTGATTAAACTTCAGGGGCGTACCATCGGCCTGATTTATGGATGTTTTTCTGCTTCCTTTCTGTATAGTCAGAATTCTTTGGGGTGTCAGTGACAGAAAATCAAACTGCTTAAAGAAAGGTGTGAAGTTTTATGCCACTTAACGGGGCATCAGGGGACAGCATGTGTCCGATGTGGCCAGGGCCAAAGGCTCAGAGTGACGGCCAGACAGTGCCTCCTGGCTGCCCCCGGAGGTCAGGGCAGCGCTGCCATTGCCAGCCCCAGCCCCAGCAGCTTGGAACCCAGGTGAAGGTACTGTCTTTGCCTAGGGCCTGCCGCCAGGTCCTGTGCTGGTTTCCAGGTGGCCTGGCTCTCATGCCACGCCCCTCCCTGAGCTGATCACCACGGCCAGACCTGCAGGTGCATTGGAGCTAGAACAGGGTGTGGGCGTACTCCGGCGGAAGGCAGGAGGGGAGATGGAGATGATGGACAGGGTGACCGCTGGAGGATAAAAAACGGGGTTGTGATGGAATGCAGCCTTCCAGGGTAACCAAACAGTTGTTTAATCTCTACAGTACAGAAAGCTTCGTCCTGGGTGTGCCTAGAAGTCAGGAGTGAAAGAACTACTTCTGTGCCGTGGGAGCCCACATCCAGGTGAACACTGCACCCCAGTGTTCATTCAGCAAACGTTAGGGGAGCCCCTGCAGGTAGGTGGCACGTCTGAATCTACAGGTGCCACACACTGCACTAGGTGCTCGTCCCACAGGTGAGCAAACCAGGCCCAGTCCCCACCCTCATTCTGTTTGGACCCCCCCACACACACCTCCGAGGGGGGACTCCGGGGACTAGGAAGGGGCTCCCGTGCCGGGCGCTGATCAGACCGAAGCCCCGTGATCCCACCGTGCAGCCTTCCCCAGTGTTTCTCAGTCAGAGGTGGGCTCCCCGGAGTACGGCCCACGGCTGCAGCACCCACGCCAGCCACCTGGGAGCTTGCTCAAGCGAAAGCTCAGCCTGCACGCCCACCTGTGCTGCGGGATCCCGATGGGTGTGTGCACAGGCTCCCCGGGGCTCATGTGCAAGGTGGCGTCCAGAGGCCCCGGGCCCGCTCAGCAGTTGGCAGTCGAGAACCCCTGGGCTGCATCCGCCTGTTCTGAGTTTCACCGACACACAGCCCTCTGCGTGGCAGTGTCCACACCTGCTTTGATGCCACGGTGGGACAAAGACTGTGACAAAGCCTAAAATATGTACTGTCTGGCCCTTGACACACTAAAACCTTGCTGACTGCTCTCGTAGTAGGAAAGATAAACTGATGAGTGAGGACGAGCTGGGTGGCCGCCGGGGACCCCACACTTAGAAGGACACTTACTGGTTTACTGCCCGCCTGTCAATGCCTTGAAATCTCCCTGTGCTCACTGATTTTAACTGACTCATAATAATCGTATGTATTTGTGGGGTGCACTCTGCTAGCTCCGCGTATGTGTACGATGTGTGATGATCAGACGAGCGTGATGGGCATAGCCCTCCTGAAATAGCGTTTGTGTTAGAAACCTCGTCTGCGTGTTTTGAGATACGCAGCCAAGGGCACGGCTTCGCATCTGCAGTGAGCAGCAGCAGCTGCGGGGCTGGGCCTGCTGGTCAGCGAACAGTCCCATCAGCACACTGAGCGCCGGGCTGCAGGTGCACAGGGCGCCACGGGAGAGCCGAGAGCCTGGCCTCGGGCCCGCTGAGGCTCTTCAGAGTGACCGTTGACTAAACCATGATGGGGGAGAGGACTTCTGCAGGGGATGGCCACCTGGGAGGCAGGCATGTGCTTTCCAATGTGGGTGATGCAGCGCCTGACCCAAAGGGGCTTGGGCAGAGTAGCTGTGGTGGCACAGCCGTCCCGACAGAGCTGGTGCCGCGTGGCTTGGTTAGCTCCGCAGCTGGCTTCCTCTAGGCCATTTGCAGACACCCCAAATCTGACTTCTTGTAAGAGCACCTGGGCTGCAAGAAGCAAGCTCACTCCACAGCAGACCCGCTCCCAAGAGAGGACGGGGACACAGCTCCGCCCGGGGTCTCACCCTCGCCTCCCCCAAAGTGGGGAGACCGTTTTGTGCCGCCCAACAGCATCTGGGAAGTGGGTGGGAACAGAAGGGAAACTGTAGCTGGAGACGGATTTGCTTGGATCCCCTGAGACAGGCAAGGGGCATCCCGGGTCATGCTGGTGACACACAATTTGCTGTCTAAGCATCCAGTGGCTCTCCAGGAAAGCCCCCAAGATGCCCTGCTACGCGCGCACCCGCACGGTTTCTCTCCGACTTCTGCGTTTCCGCGTGTTTGTGTTTCTATGTCCGCTCAGAAAGAACGTCTGAAATCTGTAAAACATAATTTTTCTTGGCCGCAGCACCCACATTCCGTCCAGGAATTCCACTCCACTTGCTTTTATAAAGCAAAGTTAAGATGTCTGTTGCAGTATTTACCTTAAATGTGATTTCTGTTGCAGCCGAACCTCAAGGTCTTTCCTCCCTCCAACCGTGATTCTTTTGAGAAACGCCAGTCAGATGGCACTGGGCATGTAGTGTGCCAGTCAGATGGCACTGGGCATGTAGTGTGCCAGTCAGATGCCACTGGGCATGGGAGTGTGCCGGTCAGATGGCACTGGGCATGGGAGTGTGCCGGTCAGATGGCACTGGGCATGTGGGTGCGCCGGTCAGATGGCACTGGGCATGTGGGTGCGCCGGTCAGATGGCACTGGGCATGTGAGTGCGCCGGTCAGATGGCACTGGACATGTGAGTGCGCCGGTCAGATGGCACTGGGCATGTGGGTGCGCCGGTCAGATGGCACTGGGCATGTGAGTGCGCCGGTCAGATGGCACTGGGCATGTGAGTGCGCCGGTCAGATGGCACTGGGCATGTGGGTGCGCCGGTCAGATGGCACTGGGCATGTGAGTGCGCCGGTCAGATGGCACTGGGCATGTAGTGTGCCAGTCAGATGGCACTGGGCATGTGAGTGCGCCGGTCAGATGGCACTGGGCATGTGAGTGTGCCGGTCAGATGGCACTGGGCATGTGAGTGCGCCGGTCAGATGGCACTGGGCATGTAGTGTGCCGGTCAGATGGCACTGGGCATGTGAGTGCGCCGGTCAGATGGCACTGGGCATGTGAGTGCGCCGGTCAGATGGCACTGGGCATGTAGTGTGCCAGTCAGATGGCACTGGGCATGTAGTGTGCCAGTCAGATGCCACTGGGCATGGGAGTGTGCCGGTCAGATGGCACTGGGCATGGGAGTGTGCCGGTCAGATGGCACTGGGCATGTGGGTGCGCCGGTCAGATGGCACTGGGCATGTGGGTGCGCCGGTCAGATGGCACTGGGCATGTGAGTGCGCCGGTCAGATGGCACTGGGCATGTGAGTGCGCCGGTCAGATGGCACTGGGCATGTGGGTGCGCCGGTCAGATGGCACTGGGCATGTGAGTGCGCTGGTCAGATGGCACTGGGCATGTGAGTGTGCCGGTCAGATGGCACTGGGCATGTAGTGTGCCAGTCAGATGGCACTGGGCATGTGAGTGCGCCGGTCAGATGGCACTGGGCATGTGAGTGTGCCGGTCAGATGGCACTGGGCATGTGAGTGCGCCGGTCAGATGGCACTGGGCATGTAGTGTGCCGGTCAGATGGCACTGGGCATGTGAGTGCGCCGGTCAGATGGCACTGGGCATGTGAGTGCGCCGGTCAGATGGCACTGGGCATGTAGTGTGCCAGTCAGATGGCACTGGGTATGTGAGTGCGCCGGTCAGATGGCACTGGGCATGTGAGTGCGCCGGTCAGATGGCACTGGGCATGGGAGTGCGCCGGTCAGATGGCACTGGGCATGGGAGTGCGCCGGTCAGATGGCACTGGGCATGTAGTGTGCCGGTCAGATGGCACTGGGCATGTAGTGCGCCGGTCAGATGGCACTGGGCATGTGAGTGTGCCGGTCAGATGGCACTGGGCATGTGAGTGCGCTGTCAGGCTCAGATGCTTCCCGGTTCCCTACAGAAACTCACTGCTGGGATTCCTGTGGGTTAATGAAATCCACACTCTTGTTCGGCGTGGGGATCCTAAAGTCCCATTAGAAAGAAATACTCTACATGGGTTTTCTTTCCTTTCTTTCTTTCTTTTATTTATTTATTTATTTTTTGAGATTTTATGTATTTATTTGGGAGGCAGAGTTACAGAGAGAGAGGAGGAGAAACAGAGAAAAAGGTCTTCCATCTGCTGGTTCACTCCCCTTACATGGCCAAAATGGCCAGAACTGGGCTGATCTGAAGCCAGGAGCCAGGAGCTTCTTCCAGGTCTCCCATGCGGGTGCAGAGGCCCCAGCACTTGGGCCATCTTCTACTGCTTTCCCAGGCCACAGCAGAGAGCTTGGTCAGAATTGGAGCAGCCGGGACTAGAACCAGCACCTATGTGGGATGCCGGCACCACAGGTGAAGGCTTAGCCTACCACGCCACAGCACCTGCCCATTTTTTCTTTTCTTTTATTTTGCCATATTAGCCACCTGCCTATGGCCAGTGCCCTACTGTCACACCTCCATCCCTGATTCAAGCTAGGTACTTTTGAGCACCGGAACTTCCTGAAATATGGCAGAGAAGCAGAGTTTGCCCCCAGTCCTTCCAGGCCCTGCCACCTGCGGGCACGCGCAATCAACCGCCGTCTTGCACAGAGCCCTGCTTTTGTGTCCAGTGGTTTCAGGGCTGAGCCTCGGGTTAACGGAAGTGTGAGGGCAGGAGCTGAGAGCTGCCCGGGGCTGTGACCTGCAGTCGGTCCCCTGGGGACCCTGCACATCTGTGGATGACGAGGACCCCGGTGACGCAGGGCTTTCTGCTCTTGGCCCTGACAAATGGCTGTCGCTGGTTGCTGGGAGCAGCTTGTCACTTCAGTTGCTGCTTTTGCCTTGGAGTTCATCTGTAATTTTGCTCTCGTGGTTGTCTTAAATGTGTAATTTTGAGAGAAAGTTTAAAAAAAAATCTTCCTTCCACTGTGGCAGTTATTGTGGCTGGAAATGACTTCTATTTTGTTCAGGTTTAAAGAGAGAGAGGAAAAAAAAAGAACACTTGGTTTTTCAAACCCTCCGATTACAGGGTGGGACTCCTGGGGATGGAGGAGGAAGATTTGCAGACTTGGGAATGGCATTGCCGAGTCTTAAATTTATACAAAATTACAGCTGAGTGAATTTAAGGGTGTGCCAAAAGAGGTAAAATGGCCAATAATCAGAAAGCCCCAAATCTGGAATCAATTAACTGAAAACAAATTGACTGACAATTACCGCACGCCCTGTCTGTTCCCGAAGGTCTTGAAATAGAGCAAAAGGCCCCGCAGGTGCAAGGCTGGGGGCCTCTGTGCCTCCCAGCCTGGGCTGGGGCTCCGACCACAGGCCACAGAGCAGGGCGGCCTCACTCGCCACACCTCCGGACACTCTGAGTCCCGTGGTGCATTGCGAGCGTGGGCGCATTACTCAGGGCGAGGGCCACTCGTTGCCTCCTGGACCAGTAAGACGATCAGAAAGCTGCTGCACGCACGCCGCCTCCACAGCTGGCCTCCCCCAGCGCTCTCGGCCGCGCCTCCCCTGTGGTCTCTGCATCCTCACTGTGTCGGGGCTTCCCTTTCTGCACGTCGCTGGGGAGCGCCCAGGTCTTGTGCGTGTGTTCCAAGGACGGTTCCCCGGCCCTGTGGAGATGGCCACCTGCTTCCCTGGCGACTCCAACCCCGGCCGCCTCCCGCTCTGCCTTGAACAGCTCCCGGGACATCGGTTTTCGGGGGGCTGAGGAACGAAGCTCTGTGAGCTGGGAGGGTGAACGCTGCAGAAACACATCCCCCAGAGCTCCACGGGCCAGGAGCACAGAGTCGAGGGCCTGAGCCCTCCCGTCGGGCCGTGCTCCCGCTGATGGCACTAGGGCAGGGCCCTTCCTGGCCTCTTGCAGCCCCTGGGGCTTGGGGGTGTCCCGCGGTGTCCTTGGCCTCAGCAGCCCGGTCTCTGGCCTCCGTCCTGGGTCCCTGCCTCTAGCACGACATTCTCTGAGTCCGTGCCCAGACGGCCCCTGCTCGCAGAGCCCGCCTTTCTCTCCCCTTGGTCACCTCTGCAGCTCAACCCCAAGAGCCACCTTGTCCCGGGTCAGCTTGGCTTTCCCTGTCTGTCCACGGCTTTAACGTCTGGCCTGTGGAAGTCGTTCTGACCACTCCAAGTGGATGCGCTGCCTCCTTCCCGGTCTGGCCAAGCCTACATGCCATCTCCAGAACATTCCACATGCGTCCAGCACGCGTGCGTCTTTGCTCACGGCATCCTTGTTGTCTCGAATGCAGCGCTGCCATCCTACCCACCGTCACTCACTCACACACACACACACCAGACACACACACAGACATACAGACACACACACATACATACACATACAGACATACACACACGTATACACACAGGCACATACACACACACACATACACACACATACACATACATACACACAGACACACAGCACATACACACAGACCCATACACACAGACATACACACACATACACACACATACACACATATATACACAGGCACATACACACATAGACATACACACACATACACACACATATATACACACATATACACACAGGCACAGACACACAACACACTCACATACACATACATACACACGGACACACACACAACACAAACACTCACACACAGACCCATACAGACACACATATACACAGAGGCACACAGGCACAGGCACACACACAACACACACACTCACACACACACAGAGTCCCAGAAACTCTCCAAGGCCCTCCTCAGAGCCGCTCTTGGCTGTCTCTCTGGTCCGGGGACCCCTCCTCTCTGAACTCCTGGGGGCTTGCAGCTCGCGGCCCGGTGCTTCCCTGACACTGTAGCTGCTGTCGCTGTGAGCACCGGCGCTTGGGGAGTGCTGACGGAGCCCGGGGAGCTGGGCCCGTGGCACCTGGCCCTGGTTAGGTCCCACAGCAGCGCCGCAGCCTGGGTCCTGCTGTATCTGGTACTGTGAGAGGTGAGTGCCCGTCCCGAATCTCACAGACTGGGGCCAGTGTTGCCGTGCAGCAGGTTAAGCCACCTGCTGCGATGTTGGATCCCATGTGAGCACCACTTTGAGTCCCGGCAGCTCCACTTCCCATCCAACTCTCTGCTAATGTACTAGGAAGGCAGCAGAAAATGGCCCAAGTGCTTGGCCCTGCACCCATGAGGGAGACCACAGATGGAGTCCAGGCTCCAGACGTCAGCCTGGCCCAGCTCAGTCATTGCAGCCATTTGGGGAGTGAACCAGGAGATGGAAGAGCTCTCCTTTCCTCCCTCCCTCCCTCCCTCCCTCCCTCTCTCTCTCTCTCTGTAACTCTGCTTCTCAAATAAAATAAATCTTTTTTAAAAAATAAAATCTCAAACTAGTGAGAGGTGGAGACAGGAGTTGCACTCATTTTTCTGATGCCAGAATTCTGGTTGTTAGCTTCCACTGTCCCTGGCTGCTCTTTGGATTCATTTCCATAATCAGCACGTGGACTTCCCAAGCTCCGAGGCATCGGAAGCTCCGGGTCCCGTCTGAGGATCAGCGTCGTGGTGACTAACGTGCGGCTCATCTGGTCTTCAGACTTTCTGGGACGTCTGAAACCTGTGGGTTCACTGGAGACACAGGAAGTCTGGCTTCCCTCCTGCTGCCTCCCAGTCTCTCCAGCTGCCCAGGTCCTGCGTGAGCTGCAGGCCGCCCAGCCGTGGCAGCTCGCCCGTCCCACCGCGTGATGTGGCCCAGGTTGGACCTGTGCGGGAGCCCCAGTTAGTCAAATGACAAGTGACAGAATGGGGACTGTCAGGGCTTGTCTTTCAGGCAAGAATGGTCTTGAAACCAGGTTCTGAGTGCTGTCCTGCCCACTGGTGACGGGTTGTGTAGACCACAGCGTGTGTGTGAGAGACCCAACAGGAATCACAAGTGCGCCACTGAGTGCCTGCATGTTGTGCTAGCATTGGCCTGTAGAAATTTTGCTCTTCTTAGCCCATTGTTTGACCAAAGAGCAAAACTTTGATCAAATAGTCACTTCCTGTGTTCATAGAATAAAGCTTATTCCTTGTTCTAAGATCACCCTCAACCTCAATGAGCTAAAGAGAAAGAGGGATGTAGTGTGCTTGAATGGACTGCCTTCTCATGGTTGAATTAGCAGAGATTATTACTGACGTGGAGGGGAACTTTAGATTGATCTATTTTGTTTTTATAAAGTTAAGTTAGGGGCAGACTTCGGCATGGTGGTTAAGATGCTACTTAGAATGCCTGTGTCCCTGCTCAGAGGGCCTGGGTTCAAGTCCCAGCTTCCTGCTAACGCGCACCCTGGGAGGTAGCAGGTGATGGCCCAAGTGCTTGGTTCCCTGCCACCCACGTGGGCAACCAGGGTGGAGTTCCCAGCTCTTGTTCCCAGTTTTGACCCTGCTTCGGCTCATCTGTTCCAGACATTTGGGAAACAAAACAAAACAAAAAATCATGTTGGTTGGACCCCAGGAAGGGCTGTGCTGTTGACAAGGCCTGAGTCGTGGTCGGCATGAAAGAGGTGAATTGGCTGCCCTCAGGCCCAGAGAGCCCCTGCGCCGCACGCGGATCTGACGTAGGAGTGGCTGGAACACAGGCCTTGTCAGAGGGTCACTGAGCCCTGCTCAACCCAGTGGTGGGGTGCGGACAGTTTGCCAGTGGCCCTGGGCTGCCCCGTCCTCCAAACCCTTGACATTGCCTCTCTCGCCCTCAACTGCGCTGTCCGAATCACCCGCCATTTGGTAAGAGTGAGCGGACCGGTGTCTCGACTGAATCTCACCCTGGTTCCTGGAGCCCCCAGACACGCAGGTCAGTGGGAAGGGGTGCAGCTGGGAGTCTCAGGCCTTCTCCCCGCGCTGCCGCCCTCCGCTCTGATATCAGGCAGTAATAAAGCAGGACGCAGTCTTGCTGCACTGGGAAAAGCCATTTCTTCCCTCTTGAAAAATGCTCTCCTCTTGTCTCCCCGCAGCTGGGAGCTTCGAATGGGAATAAATCGCCAGGAATTCGACAGTAACACTATATTCATAAATACGCATGAAATTCGGTGGGGTTGAAATAAAAATAGAACAGGAAGCGCGCACTCTCGGGTTTAAGGCCAGACCTGGGGATGGGGATTGAGCTTGTTTCTAGTGGGTTATCCGTTTGCTTTGCAAGGACGGATGCCAGGCGCCCAGCCTGGAGGGGAAGGTGCGGGCAGAGACCCCCAGACCCGCCGCCTTCAGGCCCGGAAACGGAAGCGACAGGATCAGCGTTCCGCCGCATGTTCCCCCACCGCAAACCACACGGCAGATTCTTCCACACCGAACATCTGGCGTCTCCCGATGGCTTCCTTTTAGGGGTGGGGACAGGTCTGGCTAAGGGGCTGGGAGAGGGGGAATTCGCGTGCTGGGGCCTTCCTGGCCCTTCCCCATCACCTGACTCTGCATCCATCCCTGCCCCGGTGCCAGGGCTGAGATGACGTCTCTGAAATGTGTCTGGAGAGCCCGGAGCGTCTGCCAGGGCGACTCCCCCCCTCCTGTCCCCTCCTTGCAGAGTCTGGCCAGGGAGGGCTGCAGACCCCTCCGAGGGTCCTGCCCCTCGTCACAGCCATCAGCCTGCCTTTGTGCTTCCCCAGGGTGTTTGGCCCAGCAGTTACAATGCTCGCATCTCACACAGGAGTGTCTGGCTTTGAGTCCCAGCTCTGGGGCCGGTTCCAGCTTCCTGCCAGTGTGCACCCTGGGGTCAGCGGGTGACGGCTCTAGGAGCCTGGTCCCTTCCATGTTCAAGGGAGAGACCTGGACTGGGTTCCTGGCTCCGGGCCCAGCCCTGGCTGTTGCAGGCATTTAGAGTGAACCAGCAAATGGAAGATAATTCTCTCTGTGTGTCTCTGTCCCTCTCTTTCTTTCTTTCTCTGCCTCTTAAATAATTTTTTTAAATATTTATTTGTTTATTAGAAAGGCAGAGTTACAGAGCAACAGAAACAGAGAGAGAGAGAAGGAGAGAGAGAGATCTTCCATCCACTGGTTCACTCCCCAGATGGTCACAACAGCCAGAGCTGGACCTATCTGAAGCCAGGATCCAGGAGCTTCTTCCAGGTCTCCCATGTGGGTGCAGGGGCCCAAGGACTTGGGGCACCCTCCACTGCTTTCCCAGTGCATTAACCGGGAGCTGGATCAGAAGTGGAGCAGTCGGGACTCAAACTGGCACCCATATGAGATGCCAGCACTTCTGGCGGTGGCTTTACCCTGCTACACCACAGCGCCAGCCACTTAAATAACTGTTTTAAGTATTTTCAATGCTTCCTCGCACATGCGATGCTTCATTTATATCTTCACGGTCTTGTGAGTCGGTGGCGTTGGGAACTCTTGATGTGAGAGTGTGAACGGACAGCACACTGCAGTCTAGTCCCACAGCTTGTGGAAGGCAGCGGCACCTCCCACAGAGAGGCTGGGGTCGTATGGTGCCCACCCTCTCCCCTGGGCACTCAGGGAGCTCTCCTGCCTCTGCTCCACTGTGTCCCCCACACCGCACCTAAAGGACCCCTCTGCCAGCAGCTGCACTCTCACTCAGCATGCAAGCCGGGGGTGTGCCCTCCCCTTGCCGTGTTCCACAGCCTCCAACCTCCCCAGCCCTGCACAGGAGGCTGCCGCTGGTTCCAATGGAGGGGGCACCCCTGGAGGCAGCGGGGTCTTCGTCCTCCTCCGTCCTCAAATCAACCAGACAGGACTTCCCTGGGGCCACCCCAGTCCTCCTGCTTGCATCCGTGTGCGGAAGCTCTGCTCCTTAGCTGCAGGTTCTGGGAGCGTCCGCGCAGTGATCCTAGGCCAGCGTCCCTGCGTGAGGACATCGCCCCAACAAGTGCCCTGCTCTCCCTGGCACCGTCAGGCTGTTTGCCTCTGCCCTGGGCCACTCCGGGCAGCACGATCGTGCTCTGCAATCCCTCGTAGTCAGCAGGAGAACTCCTGGGCTGCCCCCTCGCCGCCGGCTCTCGCTCCCATTTAGAGCAACACTCGGTGGCTTCTCTCTGGTCCTTGATGTCCCGTCCCTTTCCCTGTCCTCTTTGGCTCCCAGGGTTTTACAGAGCTTGTTAGGTCACCCGCGATCCCCCCACTCAGAGAAGCTTTCTTCATGTGGCTTCCTGATTCACCTGCTACCTCCTGGACGCCCGCCCGCCCTCGCTCGCTGACCTCCCCGCGTCTCCCCGCTCACCCCCGCGTCTGCAAGCTGCTGACCCCCAGGCTGCCCTCCAGGGCCCCACTGAGCGATGCCACTTCCATAGGCGAAAGTCACCTGGATTTCACTGACGCAACACGGAATTCCTCACTCCTGCGCTAGCGCCTGCTGTGCCCACAACCTTCTCCCTCTCCAAGTAAAGCCGTTCTGTGTCCAGGGCCAACATCCTGGGGTCATTGCTGATATATATTTTTTCTTTCCTTACACACCCCATGAGCAGTCCAACAGTGAATTCTATCAGGCTGATTTAATATGAGGGGTCTTCAAGCACTTGATGAAAAATGCACATTATGAAAAAAAAAACATGCATGCAAATGAATTTTGTGCCAAAATGAACTTGATTTTAATTCCATTCTTGCCAAACTTTTTGAAGCACTCTCGTGTGCTCGTACTCACGGCACCCATCCTGAGCTGAGCCCCCAGCCCCCCTTCCCACAGCTCTCGGGCTCCTCCCACTCGGCAGCCAGCGCCACCCCGCGCCCTGTGCATTGCCTCCCTCCCCGCCTCAGCCACGAGGTCCCAGTGCCTCCCACTCCACTCAGAGCAAAGTCAAGGTCGTAGATGTCCTTAGACGGGTTCCTTCAGCCCGTGGCTAGAGGTTACCACGCAGGAGAGGGTATCACTGTTCCTACAGCAGAAAAAACAACTCCCACTCCCCCCCGTCTCTCCTTCTTCCTCTCCAATTTCCTTGATTTACCCACCTTCCCAATGCAATTGGCGCACCCCAGTGACAGTCATCTTACTTATCTATCCGTTGTCAATCCCTGGAATCATACCCAAGGCATGGCAGGTGCTCAACACATAAATATTTCGAAAGGGGTCAACAAAGGTCCAGGTTCCTGAATTATCTGCTGGCACAGTGGTTTGTAAATGCCAAAGTCAGGGTCCTCATGCCAAAGCCAGAGCGCTCACTGGGGCTGCCCTCTGTGTCCGGGGATCTCGCGCAGCCTGAGGTGGGTTCCTTTAGTCCCCGTCCCTGAGAACCTCCTGGTCCTTGTCCTGTATGCCCGTCGCTCCCCTTGGGACGCCCATGCCGACTGTGCTTCCTCTTGCAGCCCCGGGAGTGAAGCAGCTGCCACCCCGGGTCTTCGCTGCCGTGGCTGCCTGCGTCTCTGTGGTGCCCACTCTCGGGCCTTCAGTGACGAAGCCCTGGAGTTCCTTCCTCTGCCCAACCCCTCCCCACGCTCCGGTGTCTCCCAGGTTCCAGGCACTGGCCTCAGCCTCGGCAGTTTGCCCCCAGAACCTGTCCAAGAGATGCTCTGCCCATCTCAGCCAGCAGGTGCCGTCACCGGGCCCTTGCCAGCCGGCCTGGCCTCAGAGCACCTTTGCCGCCATGGTCTCACCTGCGCGGTGCTCCCCCTACCGGTCTGTGCCTCCTCCTCTCGGGTGTAGGTGCCACGGCAGCTTTCTCCCTGTCTCTCTTCCTTCCAACCCCCCGGCCACAGCGACTCCCCCGAGGCTGGGGGCTGGAGCTCAGCTGGCTCCAGGGCCTCTGCAGTCTGCCCCGCCCCCACCCAGTGCTCCACTCCCCCAGCGTCTCAGGAAAGAGTCGCCTCTTCCTCTGGGAGTTTTTACTTTAAGTGGACGTTTGGTCAAGCCCAGGCCCCCAGAAAACAGAGAGGAAAGGAGAGGAACCCTCAATGTGCGTCATCTCACCCGTCAGCAGCCAGCAGGAGTCAGCCGGCCAGCGACAACGAGCCAAGCCTTTGAGCAGGCCAGCTCACCTCCGACGCGTCGGCGGGACTGAGGTGATGAGCTCATCTCCGCACCCTTCCAGCCACGCCAGCTCCGACTCACCACTGTGTGCCACGTGGCACCTGCCGTGGCACCTGTGCCTAGGGAGGTCATTGAGCTTGTCGGCGTTGCTGGGAGACTGCGTGCTTGTCAGTCACATGTCAACAAACTACGTCGAGGCAGGCATTCCGAAGGCTGAAAGGACGACTCTCACAGGATGAGCAGCCATGCACCAGCGGTTTCTCTGAGCGCAGCTCCCTGGCGAGGCAGTCGGCGGAGGGGCGACGCTGGCTCAGAGAGGAAGGGCACCCCCCCCCCCACCAGAGCATCAGACAGGGTGGGTCCGTGTCCCTCGGGGCTGCGAAGCTGTGACCACAGGGTCATCCTTTCCACCCAACAGAAACCACTTGTGGTTTGCCAGTCTTGCACAAACCAGTGTCAGACGCGACAGGACCCGGGCCCCGATCAGTAGCAAATAGTAAATCAAGCTGCGTGGCATGTCCTCCACATCGGGTCTGGCCGTATCGCTGCCAA
Organism: Oryctolagus cuniculus; assembly: GCF_964237555.1. NCBI lineage: Eukaryota > Metazoa > Chordata > Mammalia > Lagomorpha > Leporidae > Oryctolagus > Oryctolagus cuniculus. The sequence goes on from NC_091446.1 coordinate 5,486,705, forward strand.
GGGGCTGGTATTAACCATCTCGGGGTCTGCAGGCCTCACAGCCCCACCACGATTCCCAATTCCACCGCCGTGGCACAGTCTGCCATAGACAGCACGCAACTTACGGAAAAGTGAGAGAGAGAAGCCGGGCCCCGAGGGTCAGCTTGCTGACCTCTGCCCCACTCAGCACCCTGAACCCTGGCAGGCTCAGTAGAGGCCACTCTGGTCTGACTTTGAAGTCGTTCCTAGTGACATTTTTATCTTTTCTCCAAGATTTACATCATTTTTCTTAACAGTTTCATGGACTCTCACCTTTAAGATATCCGCTTTCAAGAGTTTGTAAATAGAGCAACAAACAGAAAATTAAGTAATGCTCTGTAGGAATCAGCACTGTTTAAGACTGATACACAATTCATGCATATCTCTAAAAATGTATGTTAATTGACATAACAGCTGCATGCATGTGTCATGCATGTGTTTTGAAATATGTACACATTGTGGGACAGCTCAGTGAGTAGTGATTCACATACATGCATCGTTCATTCATTTTTGTGATGAGAACTCTTAATCTACTCGCTGAGCGGTTTGCAAGAATGCAATACCTTATTGTCAACTAGAGTCACCGCATCTTAAAAATAGGTGATTTGAATGGGGTCCCCCTACTGACTGGCATTTGCGTCCTTTTACCAATGTCCCCCACGCCGCCACCCCCCTACTCTCCCCACCCCTGGCCACCGCCACCTCCAGTCCTTCGTAAACTGCCCCTCCTCTCTACTCCTGTGAGTTCAACTTTCTCACCTTCCTCGTGTGCGTGAGAGCAGCACTTGGGACTGCTGCGTGACCGACACAGCTCTTCCGTGTCGCGTGCTGCCTCAGCGTCAAACCACAAGGTTAGCAAATCCCACCTCATTGCCATGGGCATGGAAGGCCAGCTGGCTGGCACAATCCTGGGGACACGGGCCATCAGACAGATAAAGCTCTGAGGACGTGCACGCTGTTGTGTGTGGCTTCAGGAGGCCAGCAGGCGTCCCGTGCAGGGTGTTCATCTGAAAGTCAGAGACGTTGGAGGTGAAGCCCGGGTTCCGTGCTGGGACTCTGAAACTCATCAGAGTGGTCTGACCCAGTGGGCTGAATGAGTGTGGTCAGTCGAGTGGTCTTGGCTTTGTGGTTTACTTTGCGTTTCATTTGGATGTTTGCTTTGATGGGCTCAGTGCTATAAGCTTGCAGGCGTATGCTCATTTCATGCCTGCATGCATTTAAGTAACAGAGTAAAAACAATTTCGGTTGACATTGGAGGTCTCCGAGAATGAATCTGTGTCACATGTTTTATCTGTCACTGGCTCCATCAAAGTTCCAGAGTCTGCTTCCTGCTAATGGCAAGGTGCACGCCCCCACCCCGCCCCGCCCCCGCCTGGCCTTTGATGGTCTCTGCAAGCTCCTCCCGGATCTCCACCCAGACGGGCTGACAGCTTCCAGAATGCGTTCTCCTCCGAGTGCGTGACCTTTGCATTAGGTGTCTGTGACGGCTGCCAGGGAGCAGGAGCCATCAAGCGGCTGAAACTGGGTCACTCCTGGCTTGGAGCCGACGCTGCTCCCATCTGCACATCATCTTACAGACTGCTTTGTTCACCACCCTCTCCTGATGAGCACCGAGAGTGGTGACTGAAGAGACGCACCGATTCCCAAATCTCTCAGACTGGACAACAGCAGTGCCCCCTTTTTCCAAATCACCCCCTGCACCTTGGTTTCTCACGTGCGTAAAAGCAGGCGTCAATGCCACTGTCCTTGCTTTGTCCTTTGGGAGAAGCCACCCCTTCTCTGGGTTTCACGGATGAGTTTTCTTTGGTGTCGTTTTATTCTGCAGGATAAATTAATCCACCAGGGTGTTTCTCTAATGGATTTAATCTGTGGCAGGAATCAAATAGATTGATCCTGCAATGCCGTTGATTCCAGACTTTGTCTCTTGGAACCGTCACTTGGTTGTGTTCACTGCATACATTTTGAGTGTTTCTGCCTCCTGTGGAATTTTGTGGTAGAGACCCACAGCTCTAGGCCACCCGAGATAAGGGCCTTTGAGAAGGACCACTCACATGCTGAAGTGGCCTCCAGCGTATTTGCTGAAACGCCACTGGCTTCCTTGCTTGAATCTGATCTTGCACATATCCCGTAACCAGGGGCAGGTGCGGTGGCAACAGCAGCTTCCGCTGCCCCTTGGGATTCCCGTGTCAGAGCAGCTGGATTGAGTCCCACCTCTGCCTGCGCATCCGGCCTCCCGCTGCTCCGGGAGGCAGCAAGTGCTGAGTCCCTGCCATCCTGTAGGGGACTGAATGGTGCTCCTGGCTTCTGGATTTGGCCTGACCCAGCCCTAGCTGTTCACGGGCGTTTGGGGAGCCAGCCAGCAGATGAATGACCTCTCTCTCTCTCTCTCTGCCTTTCAAATAAATAAAAACAAGTGAACATTAAAACAAACAAAATAGACCACGTAGAAAACTCCTATAACCCACTCCCGAAGTTGTATGATCGAGTGCTGACAGACAGGGTGCCCTTGAAGCAGGACTCCCTTCTGCTGAGTTACAAAGCAGAGGTTTGGCCCCTGGCATTCAGGGAGACGGGCGGATGCAAACCCTTGTTTCTGTGTCACATCCCTTTGGGAACCCTGATATTTGTCTTCCCCACGACACTCTGGCTTGTTCCCCCGGGGTCCTTGTCCGTGTCTGCCACACAGCTCCACCTCTTTCCTTGGCTGGTCTCCTTGAAGTGCAGGGTTGAGTTGCTCGGACGCCATCCTCAAGGGGCGGGAACGGCGTTGTCTCCAGAGGCAACAGGCACAGGCACCTGCCCCGGGCTCCCACCCTGCGGTGACCCCAGCCTGAGCCTTCTGCCTGCAGGTGCCGAGCACCCAGCACCCCGCACCGGCGTGCCAGCACGCCGTGTCCTTGGCGTTCAGAGGGAGCTGGAGGGAAGCTTGCAGTCACCTAGGGAACAGTCCCCGGCAGCACAGTGGCATTTGGTATCTTATTTGCTGCATCGAATTTATTTCTTTTTTCATTTCCTTCACAGTTGGGGAGAGCTTAGAAAAGAGCAGGAATGAGAACGAATAGCCATCACGAGGGACAGTCTCTCCAAAGTGGACGATTCCTCAGAGGACCCTGTCCTTTCTTACATCTGTGTCTTGAGGAGGAACGGAAAAGGCCTACCCACGCGGAGATGTCTGCCCGTCGGCAGCACCTAAACGTTACCACGAGAGGAAGCAGCTACTCTGCCATCCATCCAGGCAGCTTGGAAACGGGGCAGGAAGGCGCCCCGAGACAGGGCGAGGCGGCGGCAGCCAGGGTCAGGGTTGCCAGTGCCGTTCTGAATCCACAGGTGGGGCTGATCTCCTCACACCTGGAGGCTCTGTGGTCTTGGGTAAGCTTAGCTGCCCACCGTGCCTCAGTTTCCCCACTGATAAGAGAAAATGGTAGCACCTGCTTCCCAGGGCAGAGCTAGAGGGAAGCAACGTCAGTCCACTTAGAACAGACTTCCGAGCGTCTTCCGGCCCGCCCTGCGCCTCCTGCTGCACCGGCTCTGCCTGCTCCCACCACCGCCTTCCTGCCAGGGCCCCACAGCCCCCAGCCCTTCCTGTTGCCTGCTGGTCCCAGACTCTGAGCCATTCCCGCCCCCGTGGGGCCGTTTCCACCCACACTCCCTTCTCCCAGGGCGGTGGCGCTCCCCCACTGCAGCCGTCCGTCGTGGTGATGGTTCCTGGGGAGTAAACCCCCTCCCCTGAAGACTCGTGCCCCCCGCGCACGTGCACGGCTCACAGAGCGGCTCCTGCTTGCTCCTCCTTCCTGCCTAAACTCTGCCCTTGCAGGAAGCGCTTGCTTAGAATGTTCATAGACTCTTGCCGCCCCCAGGGGACCTGGTGGCTGAGCACTTTGTGCAGTCCAGCTGGAAGACAGACACCAAAGCAGGTGACAGCTTTGGGTTTCCCAGTGCAGGCAGAGCAAGCACCAACCACAGCCCTTCTTGCTGAGGTCCTGGGATGCAGAGCCCCAGCACGCCTCTCCCTCTCTCTACCTCCTGGGCCTGGTGCTTGGTATTGCAGATGGAGGTGAGGAACTCCAGTGGCAGCTGCCGCTGGTCAGAGAGCATCAGAACAAAATGTCACGCACTTCAGAATGACAAGGGACAGCAACGGCCACCGGGGCCCCCTCAAGGCCTCACTCATACCAGGGCCGGGGTCTTGCTCTCAGGGACGGTGCTGACCCAGTGAGAGGCGGCTCACGTGGACCTGACCAGGCGGTGCTGCTGCCACCCACCCCCCCCCCCGGCACCTCTCTCTCACTGAGAGCTCCCGTTGCGATGGCGTTCCTAGGCCTGGCCCCCTCCCGATGCTGCCCCCTGAATGTGCTCCTGTTTGTCCCACGCTGGCTAAATAGAAGCTTTTTGCTCTAATCTCCCCTGGAACTCCATGTTCAGCATATAGCAGTGCACACGTGGCCCCATTGTGTATTCTTTTTTTTTTTTTTTCTGACAGGCAGAGTAGACAGAGAGAGAGACAGAGAGAAAGGTCTTCCTTTTGCCGTTGGTTCACCCTCCAATGGCTGCCGCGGCCGGCGCACCGCGCTGATCCAAAGGCAGGAGCCAGGTGCTTCTCCTGGTCTCCCATGGGGTGCAGGGCCCAAGCACTTGGGCCCTCCTCCACTGCACTCCCTGGCCACAGCAGAGAGCTGGCCTGCAAGAGGGGCAACCGGGATAGAATCCGGCACCCCGACCGGGACTAGAACCCGGTGTGCCGGCGCCGCAAGGCGGAGGATTAGCCTAGTGAGCTGCGGCGCCGGCCTCATTGTGTATTCTTTAAAAATCACTGTCCCCCTGCTCTGAGAAGCAGATGCCCGCCAAGCTCTGGGGCCTTGAGTCGTGCAGAGTGGAAGCACCGTGGCAAGGAAGGGGTGTCATCAGCTTCCCTGACGACCGGAGTCGTTTCTCTGCGACTCCAGGCAGAGCACTGATTGGCAAACACATTCGAAAAGGGAAAGGCCGGTGCTAGGTTCATGCCCTCTACCTGTGCGCTCTTGTTGGAAAAAAAAAGATAGAAATTATTTGGAAAATGCGGTTGTGCAGTGGTGAAGAGTCCCACATCCCACTTGGCAGTACCTGGGCTTGGTTCTTAGGCCTGACTCTTGACTCTGGCTTCCTATGCAGACTCTAGGAGGCAGCAGCGTTCCTGGCACCCATGTGGGAGACCTGGATTGAGTTCCTGGCCCCTGGCTTTGGCCCCAGCCGTCACAGACATTTGGGGAGCGAACCAACAGACGGAGGCTTGCACGCTCGCTCTCACTCTCTCTGCCCTCCCCATAAATAACTAAATGAATGAATGAGTAAATAAACAAATACAACTTCATGCAGTGTAGTAGCAGCAAGGTTCCTTCTTCTTGGCCATGTAGGACATCTGTAGTTAGAGGACAGGTGCACCAGCATCTCGCATTCAGCTTTGTATGGCCGAAGCCAAACCACTGTGCAAGGACGCGAGGCCCAGGCAGAGCGAGCGAGCGAGCGGGAGAAGCCAGCCCGTGCTCTCGCCAGGTGGGTGGAGAGCATTTAGTGCGACAGCCGATCGTAGGCAGCCTGCAGTGCCGGCTGTGGTCTCAGGACCCTGCGGAGGCTCCCCTTCCCTCCTCATTCTCCCTGTGCAGGGTGATGAGCGTCGTTTTGTCCTCACCTGGCCCTGGGGGGTTGAGGCCGCCTGCTGTCCTCCTGTTCCTGTCCTACAGATGCACTGGGAAAGGGAGGTGGCCAGTCAGGACCTGAACTAAAGCTGTCCAGGTGGGGCTCTTGGGCTCTCCACTGGTGTTGCCAGGCTTGCTTTTCCCACAGTGTCATTGTCAGGACAAGGCACAGACCCGAGCGACAGTAACGAGTGATGGGCGGTGGCCAGCAGACAGGTCATTGAGTTCTGAAGTTGCCCACATGCTTAGCTTTCAATAAAACCGCGTGCTATGAGGTTGAACTCCAGCGCTGATTCCCCTGATTCCAGCCCAGAAAGTGCTGTGTGGAACAGGAAACACCATTTGCCATTTCATCATAACAACTGGGGTACCTGAGTCTAAATCAATCCTAGTTAGGAGACGGATATAGCAGTGAGTGTTTAAGCATGAAATCTGGTGGGATTAATGAGCTCTGTGTCATGTTAAAAATCGGAGATCACTTTACCGGACCTGTGAGCCTTCTCCAGAGAACCCCTTCCTTACGTAGGGATAGCAGTACCACCCGTGGTAGGCACAGGTGTGGCGTCATCTCAGCGTGGCTGGAGTGAAAGACGTGAAGGCAGGGACATGGTTTTGCGGCGTCACCCTTACCTGGGCGCTGTGGCCTGGGACGGGGAAGAACAGGGACCGTGGAGGAGAGAGTGGAGTGGATGTCACAGGCGGCTGAAACGCAGAGCCTACTCGTGGTCCGCACTTGGTCTCTACTTCTTGGCTCATGAGTCCCAGCGGTGATAGAGAAATTTTTAAAGAGAAGCAAGAGAAACATAAGGATAGCCATAATGGAAGCAGATTCCACGAGCTAGATCATCGTATTACACAGCCATTTATTAAGGACACATTTCCGATGCCAAGTTTGTGAGTGTTAGCCGCAGCCCTCGCTAACAGACTCCTCCACAGTGACATGGAAATTGCCCTAACATCCCTGTGCTTGGAATTCAAAACATCCTCTCCTGGATTCCTTTTTCCATCAGTCCGTCCATTTAGGAAGCTCCTGCGGGTGCCCGCTGTGTGGGCTCTTCCAGAGAGCTGCTGGTAGTGCCTGTGCCTGTGGGGGCGGGGGGCGAGCTGGACGAAGCCCCTCCCCACCCTGTCCTTGCTCTTGGTGTGAGGGGCGGTTGTGCAGGAGCAGGGGAGAGGCCGGGAAATCGCGGTGAAGAGAAGTCCAAGTATGGAGTGGGCGTGTAGCCGAGCAGCTAAGACCCGCGTCCCACGTCAGAGCGCCTGCGCTGGTTCCTGGCTCCGGCCCCTAGCTAACGAAGACCCTTGAGGCACTGGCAATGGCTCCAGTGCTTGGGCTCCTGCCACCCATGTGGGAGACCTGGTTTGAATTCTTGAATTCTTGGCTCCTGGCTTCAGTCTCAGTCCAACCCCAGCTGTTACAGGCATTAGGGGAATGAACTAATAGATAGGCTATATCTCCCCTTCCCTCCCCCTCCCTCTCCCCTTCTCCCCCTTTTCCTCCCTTCTTCTCGTCCTCTCTTGGTCTCTCAAATAAACACATTTTTTTTTTTAAAACTGGGGGACCGCCATCGTGGTATAGTGGGTTAAGCCGCCACCTGAGAGGCCAGCATCCCATATGGGTGCCAGTTCGTGCCCCTGCTGCTCCACTTCCGACCCAGCTCTCTGCAAATGGCCTGGGAAAGCAGCAGAGGATGGCCCAAATGCTTGGCCCCTGCCACCCACATGGGCCACCCAGAAGAAGAGTCTGGTGCCTGGCTTTGGCCTGGTTTAGGTTTGGCTGTGGCAGCCATTTCGGGAGTGAACCAGCAGATGGAAACTCTGTCTCTGTTTCTCCTTCTCTCTCTGTAACTCTGATTTTCAAATAAATATTTTTTAATATTTTTGAGTGTAGAATAAATGTTGCAACGTAAAGGGAGTAACTGCCTTGCTGGGGACCCCACCTTCCCGGGAACGCGAGCCTCACCTCTAGGTTGCTTTTCTGGAGGGCGAGGAGATGACCAGGCAGGAAGCCAGGCACCCCCGTGTGAAGCTGCCATGGCCGAGCCAGGGGGCGCGGTGGGAGACACGGAGCCCTGGCTCCTGTCAGCCCCGGCGCACGCGCTGTGCAGTGAGCGGCCTCTTCCTGAGACGACCTCAACCCGCCATGTCCTGAGAGACCCGACTGAGGGCAGTTCAGACGGGGGAGGCGCTGGCGAGGGGGCCCCCCTCCGGCCAGCCTGTGGCGGTGGTTTCGTCCCCACCACCATCAACGCTGGCCTTGGAGCCCCTCTGGCCCTCCAGACCCTGCTCCCCTCCTCCCCTCCGCGTGTGGGGTGCATCTTGCAGCCCCACTGCTTCTGGAAACTTCCCAAAGCAGCATCTGAGGTTTTCCTCTTTTATATCTACGTACGCCTCCCCCAGCACCATAGGAGGGTCTCGGGAAAAGATGGGGAATTCAGTAAATGTTCATGGAATAAGCGAATGCGCGCAGGATAATAACTCGGAGGGACGATTTTCGTGTTGTTGACAAATCCAGGGCCTTGTTAAGGAAACGCCAGGTGTGTGGTCGGTGGACTGTGCTCTCGGAGCCCGGCCCTTCTGTGAGGTTTCTACTGTCTCTTGGATCCTGCAGGGAAGCTCTGTGCTGTCACAGGAGCCTGACCCTCTGTGTCGGAGTTCCGAGCGCACCGTGCGCTTTCCTGCACGCATCGGCGCCTCGGAGTGGACCTGGCCCTGCGAGGGTGCACGGGTAGCTGGCCAGCTGGCGGGCCGAGAGGGCGGCCCGTCAGGCCTGCTTCTGCTGCACACACTGGCCGTCCAGTGGTCACTCGGGGGTGCGTGCCATTGCCAGCAGCATTGCAGCTGCATTTCAGCCTTGATTTGTTTCCCTACTCACGTGCTGTAAATGTGTTCTGAGGGATTATGAATGCCCCACTGCTGTCAGAGAGAGAGACAGACAGACAGACAGACATTGTGTATGTAGCAGACCGATGGTCACTGACCAGGCCACGCAAATAAAGGCAGGAGCGTCTCCCCGTCTCCCAGTGATCTCAGCTCCTTCCATTGCCAGCGAAGGGCTGGTCATTGACTACGAAGGGCTGGCTCATTTCTAGGTGAGGCAGTTGAACGAAGCTGCAGTTTAGCAAATAAGAAATGCAGATGAAGTCTTAGACTCTGTCTCTGGCTCTCCCCTTCCTCTATGGTTTTCTTTGATTCCCTGATCCCATTGGTCTTTCGTTGCCTTACACCACGCCTGACACTTAGGATACACATAATTCAAGTGTCCTGGATGACTGGGTGGAGGAGCGGCCAGACGTGTGGGTGGATGGCTGGAAGGCTGGGCGGCCGGCTGGGCGATGATGCGCGCATACTGCACCGACTGATAAAATCCCGGTGAACTGAGGAGAGATGGGTGCCGTGTTACTGTCCACAAGCATCACGCCTGGGATTATTCTGAAGGCTGAAACCATGATCAAAATCCATGTGTAGCACAATCCGCTTTTATAGTCGCTGTGTACTTTATTAGCGCTGATTTACCGAGCCGGCGTAGCCTTGCCCGAGGAGTCGTAACCGCTGGGAAAATGATCGGGCTGAACGCAGTATCTAAAATTTCCTCCTTCACATTGCGGCTGTGCCTCTCCCAGAGTGCTCTTGGCTGACGGGTGAATAACGCCAGTGTATTTAAGACCACGGCGGTGACGGTGACCCTGCAGAAGCACTCCGGTGCCGTGAAGGGAGGTGGAAACCAGCGAAATCCCAGGCGCGCTCTTCATTAACTTTCTCTCTAAGCAGCTTCTTTGTACATGATGAGATTTTATAATTGAATAGGGAAATGGATCAATAACTTCCAGTGCAAGAGCAAATGAGCACTTCATAAATATTTATATGAGGAAAATGAAGCACTCTGCCTCTCGGTTTTAAATCCTTTTGGAGCAAGCGCTAACAGAGCCTGGATTTAAATTCTTGGAGGGATACGGGGTGGGGGTGAGATGTGTTGTAGGAATTATCAAGCTTGCATTTACATTCAGAGTCTCCATTTCTCTTCCACTTAACATTTCCATTTCCTTTGTCATGGGTGTGGTAGTCGGTGTCCCTCAGCACCCACGGACTGACACCCACTCCCCCCACCCACCAGGGCCACGATTCTTGGGGTTGCTGGCTGCTGAGTCCTGCTGGGAGCGCGGTGCTCAGCTCTCGACCTTAAGCCCTGTGGTCAGGAAGCTGAGATTCAGCCCTTGGGAGGCAGTGACCACGAGAACATTCTTGACCTTGCGAGGTGATGACCGTGGGAACATTTCAAGCACCCGTCTGTATGTGTGTACATTAGGGCCATAACTGGGCCCGGGCGTGTGGGCAGGGTTTTAGGGTGTTTAAAACAGCTGGGGTGCTGTGATCATCTCAGACCATTTCCACTCTTCCCGTCACACTTATGGATTGTACTGGTTTTATTTAGATAGACACTTTAGGAAGCTTCATTGAAAGATTATTTCTCTTTGAAGAATAACCAGCGTTTTACACATTTCTCAAAAAAAAAAAAAAAAAGAGCGAGAGAGAACTGATGTCTCTGAAGGCCAAGCAGAGAACTCAGGGGTGCGTCTGTGTGCAGCCGTCACGTACACCTGGCCCCCAGCCCTCTCCACCTACCCGGTCACAGCTGACAGCTTCCTCTCTCAAGCTCTGCCTGTCTCACGTCAGTTGCTGTCCCAGCGGCTGTCACACGTTGTTGACATTGTGGCTGGAAGGTCCCAGAGTGCGTGGACCCTGGTCTCATTCATCCTTATGTCCCCTGTACCCAGCCTGGCATGTGTGGGCACTCAGTGTGGATTGAATTAATGAACAGATTCACTCAAGATCCCCTCCCCCAATATTGAACACAATCAGAACACAGAGTCCCCATGATTCCATAACATCTCTGTCAGCATTCGAAAGTTATGACCCATTTTTCCTGACAAAGCCCAAACGTTTCCAAATCGCTTCGGCTCTCTCCCTGGGATGGGCCTTGTGGGTTTTATCGCGGAGTGGTCTTTACCGCCATCGGTGGGGGCTGTAGAAACCTGGGCTGATTCTGATGGATCAGGCCAGCTCACCCCGAGGCCAGGGTGCAGAGAAAGTGGTGCCGGTGGACTGTGCCTTGAGGACGATTGATGACAAAAACAGGAAGGCAGAATAGAAAGGAGCCAGCAAAGAACCCAGACTGCGCTCACCGTTACTCGCAGGAGCCGCAGCAGTGCCAAGTAACGGCAGAGGGGGAGGAAGCTGTGCCAAACCCACCATGGCTTTATCAGGACGCAGCCGACCCTGGTGGGAGAGGTGGGCGGTTCCCACACGCCTAACGCCTGGAATTCAGGCTGCCCGCGGGGGTGTGGGTGGCCGGAAGCCGTGTTTTCCGGTCTCCTTTGCTTTTCCATACCCGCAAGAGCATTCTTCCTGAAGCAGTCTGGTTTCATCTTTTTAAAAACTTCATTTATTTTATTTTTGAAAGTCAGAGAGACAGGCAGAGAGAGATCTGCCATGCACAGTGCCTGCAGCAGCCAAGGCCGGGTCACAAGTGAAGCTGGCCATCAGGAACCCAACGCAAGTCTCCCACGCGAGTCCTGGGGCCCCAAGAACTCGAGCCATCCCTGCAGCCCTCGTTAGCAGGGAGCAGGAGTGGAGAGCAGGGCTGGGACTCGAACCCAGGCACCCGATGTGGAATGCAGGCATCCAAACAGCGTCTCCACTGCTGAGCCAGACGCCGGTCCCTAGTTTCATCTTTTAGTCTCCTGTGTGTGTGTGTGTGTGTGTGTGTTTTCTCTATCTGTTTTTATTCTGTTCTGGTACTTTCAATATCAAAAACGAAAGGGTAGGAAACAATTACTTTTATAAGCAAACAAGGAAATGCATTGGTTTTAAGAAACAGACTCTGACAACTTGTGTAAGTTTTCAATTGCTGGTTGCAGAGCTATCATAAATATGTTTACTAAGAAACCTTCCGCTGAGGACTGGGATAAGCAGAAGGGAAATATAAATAGTTCTCGCTGTTTTCTCACATGTTTGATTGATACAGACTCTAGGTATAACACTGTCTCTGTTGCATGAACACCAGTTGGGACCGCGTCACCGTGGGCCACGTTCATCGGCTCTCGGCTCTTGGCCCATCAGTACACCGCTGGTTTGTGCTCTTGACTCCTTGAGACTGTGTTTATTTTCTGCCCAAGAGCAATAATGCTGCTAATATAGAAAAGACTTCTGGATGGCCGTGATGTTTGACTTGTCGATAAAGGAAACACAAAAGCTCTCCCCACTAGTAAAAAAAAATCCAAAATTAGAGACAAAAATTACATTCGAGTTGAGGTCACCGACTGCTGTTGAATCAACACACAGGGGTTTGTACCCGCAGAGCTGGATGGGCTGCCCCGGCCTGCGTGGTGCAGTGCTCACACCCAGCCCCTCTGTCCACGTGCAAACCCCTCTTTCCTTTTCCACCACAAATGTAGTGACACGGAAGGCCTGGCTCCAGTGGCAGCCAGTTCCCAATCTTTGCTGCCTGGAGTCAGGTGGGTGTAGGGTGACTCGCTGTGCCATTAATTCTTTGGACTTCACGGTCACTGCTCTCTGTTTCTTGTTTGCTTTCGGCTCTGTATCTGGGTCCTCCCCAAGCTTCCTCCCCGTTTTCAGAAAGCAAAATGTTCTTGGCTTCTGTCTTTTTTAAAATATTTTTTACAGATTAACTTTTATTTTATTTGAAAGGCAAAGTTACAGAAAGGCGGGGGGGGGGGGACAGAAAGAGATCTTCCACCCACCGGTTCACTCCCCAAATGACTGCATTGCTCAGGGCTGGGCCAAGCTGAAGCCAGGAGCCTGGGTCTGCATCCAGATCTCCCACGTGGGTGGCAGGGGTCCAAATACTTGGGCCATCTTCCACTGCTGTCCCATATGCATTAGCAGGGAGCTGATTGGAAGCAGAGCAGCCGGGACTCGAACCTGCTCTCTTACGGGATGCAGCAGCTTCGCCCGCTGTGCCAAGACAACAACCCCCGCCCTTGGTATTGTAAATAACCCAGGTGAAGAAAACAAGGACCTGTTAGGCCCACGTCTGAGCAGGAAGCCGTGGAACAGTTCTGCAGTCAGGCTCGCCGAGGCCGCCTCCCCGCACTTGCAGGCTGTGAGCCGCGGGGTTGGAAACAAGTCACCTGATCTCCTTGGACTTAGTTGTCTCTTCTGCAAATCGGACAGAGTCCTGGGGCCTTTGACAGTGTGCTCACAAAATATTAACGCCCTCCATGCCATGTCACTGGGCCTCGACGGATGGCGGCCGTTGTCCGCGTTCCCGTCGGTAATTACCAGTGTGTTCCATGTTGCCCCCGCGTAGCGCCTGTGTGACCCTGTCCTTTATTTACAATCTGATGCTTCTGGCTCCTCCGGGGTAAAGTGGTGCTGAATTGTTCTCAGCATTTTCTTGACAACCTGGCCTCCCCCTTCACGAGAGGCTCGCATAAGGGTTTCTCCTTGTGCACCTGCAGCGGTGGAAGCCGTACGTGGGCCCCACGTGCATTGTGACAGCAGGACACACGTCGGGTTCACGCGCCTCTGTGCAAGTGGAAAGAAAGGCTCTTGTTAAAGTCTAACGGGCCTGCCTCAGTCCTGCCTCCACTGTGTAACAGAATACCGGGGCGGGGCTGCTGGTAAAGAGATGCCTTGTGCCCACACGTGTGCAGGCTCAGTGTGGCTGTGGCGAGGGCCTCGTGGTGGAGGGCAGCCAGGGGCAGGAGGACGTCCCCAGACAGGAATCCACGGAGGCTGGACAGTGGCGTGGCCAGGCTTGCTTGTTCCCCTGTAGCAATCCTCTCTTGACAAGTCACGCAGGGTTCCCTGAAAACGACCTTGACCGCTTGGAGGGCAGTGCCCTCCGTGACCTGAAGGTCCCCCCTGCCCCTCCACCCTAAAAGGTCCCACCACAGTGAGGATCCAGCCTCCAAGGCCTGAGTTGCGTCCAGAACCTGGCCAAGCCCTGATTGGAGAGGCGGAGCCCCAGCTGCTCCTGTGTGCCAATGCTTTCTTCGCCCCCTCCCCCCAGGTCGGCCACCCCTCAGTGGCCCTGCAGACGGCAGCTTTACCCCCTACGCCACAGCGCCGCCCCGAGGGTCGCTATTTTTAAACTGGAGGGTGGTGTGTGAGTTACACTGCCACGGCCTACACCACCGAAACGGAGGCCCCGTGTCAGCCTGTGAAGCAAAGATGACACAGAAGGCGCCCACGCGGGCCGTGTGCCCACTCAGCACAGATGCACAGCGGCCCTGCACGCGCCCCAGCTCCCGGGGCGGCACCTCTGCCCTCTGGGCTGCTCCTGGGTCCTCGCTGCATCGTGTGTGTCGTCAGCTTCACCCGCCGGCTTTCGGGAACACCCTGGTGTCCTGGGTCAGTGAATCTCCTAAGAGACCCCGTGATGCCTGATCCCCCGTGAAGGAAGGCGCCTTGGCCCCAGGCAGCGGGCGGGGCGTCCTGGGAGCTGGGAGCCTCCGTGCACAGGCGCCAGGGCCAGGGCCAGGGCCAGGGCGGCCTGCGGTGCCTTTGCCCCCACAGCTTTTCCAGTGGGAGTCGCGAAGAATATTCCAGCTTGGTGGGGGCTCGCTCCGCAGTTGTTATCGGCCTCAGTGACTGCACTGGATGAATGGCCTGTTTTGTTTCAGTTGTGGATCGGGTCTGTGACCCTGGGCCTGAGGACTGTGCGGCTCAGCTCCCATGCATGAACTGGGGCCACAGCGGGAGGGCGCGAGGACTGGTGTCCCCTTAGCTGTCTGGCACACAGAGTGTCATTTCCATCACTCGGGTTGGGGGTGCCCCCGCAGGGCCTGTGTTGCCCAGAGGGGGAGCACAGCATCTGCCCTGGGGGGGTGGTCAATGCCCCAGTGCCCCTGCCCTGGGGGGGGGGGCAATGCCGCCGGTGCCCCTGCAGGAGGCAAGGCCTGGGGAATCCCAGAACCCGAATGAGGGACCTTCTCACTCCCTCCACCACCAGCTGGAGGTGAGCCTGGAGCTGGGGGTGTTGGGAAGAGGCCCCCTCCCCCCACCAAAGGCTCGGAAGAGGCACCGTGTGCGGTCTCTGGCATTTCTTGGTGGGACAGAAGGTGGGGGCGGGCGTTTCAGGCCCCATCCCCTGTGGGGCGCAAGCAGAGCGAGAGGACGGGGCCACAGCGCTGCGTTTCTGGCAACGTCTTGGCTATTGGAGAAACACGTGTTTAAAACAAAATCCTCAGAAACCTCTCCTTGCTGCTCCGATGCTTTGCCTGTTGGGGGTTTGTGTTCTCCGAGCCATTGTTATTGTTATGATTAAATAATAATAATATTTTGTAAAGCCGCCCTGGGAGCAGGCCAGCCCGCGCGGAGGCGCGTTGCAGCCCGGAGCACCTGGCTGTGTGGCCCGGCGGCCTCCCCGTGGCTTCCGTGGCTCGGGAGGCTTCTGCCCTCTGTGAAGACACAGCGACCGCCTCCCCACGTGTGGGTGTGGGGGGCTCTGCCTGCCCACGCCGCCGACCCCCTGCAGCCGTTGTTTCTGGCAGGACGCCGGCTCTGAAGGTGGTCTCTGGCTCCCCCCCTCCGGCTGTGCCTCCTCCCTCCCCGGCCCCTGCACATCTGGAGCAGACGTGGCCGCCTCAGCTTCTGTTGGGCCAGGGGCACAGGTAGTACTGCCGGGGCTTGCTGTGGCGCTCCGTCCGGCCCGTGCCCCTGGAGGCCATCAGCCCCTGCTCTGGCACCTGCTCCTCTTGGAGGACAGGGTGGGGACCCCTCTCCCAACCCCATGCCCTGTGGCTGCCATGTTTTGCTGTGGGGATTGTAGCAAAGGGGCTCAAGGCAGGAGCCTCTGGGGGACTCAGGACTCCCAGGTGGGCGGGGCACTGCAGGGAGGCCACTATGCTGCCACCTGCCTCTGGGGACACTGAGAAGGGGGCACCCTCCTCCCCTCCTCCAGGGCCTGCGGGCTGCAGGGGATCCGCCGGAGACCCGGCCGTGTTGCAGAGCAGGGCTCACAGCCAGCCACACACAGCAGAGGCAGGAGCTGCCTTTGGCCCTCTCGGGCAAGACCGGAAAAGCACCTGTGCTCTCCAGGTGCGTGCAGACAGCGGAGAGGCAGGGGCCAGCCCCCAGGCCGTGGGTGTTCCTGCCCTCTGTCCAAACAGCATGCATTCTGTGAGGGACGCTCAAAGACTGCGTGCCCAGGTTCTGCTCCTCATCACAAGCCCCCCCGGAGTAGCCCCCACTGGTGTAATGGCAGAGAGGGGGAATCAGCACCCCCCCCACTGGCTTTCCCCCAGCCACAGCTCAGCAAGGCGCAGGCGGGCAGGCGTGGGGTCTCTGCCCTGACAGGCTGTGTCACCTCGGGACCCTCAACTGGGTCCCAAGAAACCATCAGACGAACCCAGATTTTGTGTTCTTCAAAAATGCCTTGATTGTCAAAAAGCACAGGAAGGTAGCAGGAGTGTCCCAGATCTGGGGAGGAAGGGTGATGAGCACGAGGTCGAGGAGGGAGGAAAGATTCTGACCTTGCGCCGAGGTGCGGTTTGCACGGAGCAGCGCTGAACGGTGCGTGCCACATGGCAGTCGTGTGGTGCGTGCGTTGTCTCTCTAGGTGCCTAAAGAAAAGGCAAGGGGACGTGACAGCCCCTCACGCAAGAGCTGATCTCGGGCAGACTCAGAAAATGTGGTGGGAGCAACACTGGGTCACCTGTCACTGCTGAGACACGCGTGGAGTGTGCTGGGACATGCATGGAGTGTGCTGGGACACGCGTGGAGTGTGCTGGAACACACATGGAGTGCTCTGGGACACGCGTGGAGTGTGCTGGGGTACACGTGGAGTGCTCTGGGACATACGTGGAGTGCTCTGGGACACACGTGGAGTGTGCTTGGACACACGTGGAGTGCTCTGGGACACACGTGGAGTGTGCTGGGGTACATGTAGAGTGTGCTTGGACACACGTGGAATGGGCTGGGACACGTGTGGAGTGCTCTGGGACACGTGGAGTGTGCTGGGGTACACGTGGAATGTGCTGGGACATGCGTGGAGTGCTCTGGGACACACGTGGAGTGGGCTGGAACATACGTGGAGTGCTCTGGGACACACTTGGAGTGCTCTGGGACACGCATGGAGTGCTCTGGAACACACGTGGAGTGCTCTGGGACGTACGTGGAGTGTGCTGGGGTACACATGGAGTGTGCTGGGACACATGTGGAGTGTGCTGGGACACACGTGGAGTGCTCTGGGACATATGTGGAGTATGCTGGGACACGCATGGAGTGCTCTGGGACATACGTGGAGTGTGCTGGAACACATGTGGAGTGCTCTGGGACACGTGGAGTGTGCTGGGGTACACATGGAGTGTGCTGGGACACGCGTGGAGTGGGCTGGAACACACGTGGAGTGCTCTGGGACATACGTGGAGTGTGCTGGGACACACGTGGAGTGGGCTGGGGGTAATCTGTGTTCACAGGAAGCATCTGAGATCCAGGTAACCTACCCTGGGACAGCTTAGGAAAACAGAAAAGAGTGCGTGTGTGTGTGAAGAAACCAAGGCGGGGCACAGAGGGTAAGGCAAGTGAAATAAGACGGTGAATCTCGAGTCAGCACCTGCATCTCCTGTGGGTGCTGGTTCAAGTCCCGGCTGCTCCACTTCCAATCCAGCTCCCTCCTAATGACCTGAGAAAGCAGCAGAGGATGGCCCAAGTGCCTGGGCCCCTGCACCCATGTGGGAGACTGGGAAGAAGCTCCTGGCTTCGGCCTGGCCCAGCCCTGGCTGTTGCGGCCACGTGGGGAGTGAACCAGCAGATGGAAGACCTCTGTCTCTCTCTGTCTCTCCCTCTTTCTCAACTCTGACTTTGAAATAAATAAATAAATTTTTAAAAATAAATAAATAAATTTTAAAAACCTGTGAATCTGGATAAATGGTACCTAAGTGGGTACTTACAAAAGCTGTGGAAGATGCTATTTACAGGCAAACTTATTTGGGTGCAGAAAGATACCGATTTACTAATTTGATGCCAAGGATGCGAAGTGCTACCTTAAGAATCACTGAGCAGGCTGGGGTCGTGGGGCAGAGACCCCGTGGCAGCATGGGCCTTGTGATATGCGTGTCCGGAAACTTCTCACGGTGTCCTTGTACGTGTTAGTTGATAGTTTCTGCAGTTTTCCTGTAAGTGTGAAATTCTTTCCAAAGAACGTTAAAGCTCTTTTTGGAAAATGCACATTCCTGGACGCAGGCCCCCAGGATTCTGAGCCCCTGGCCTGGCTGGGGCTCCCGAGCCCCTCCTGTGTGTCCAGGCCGCGGGGGACCTCTGGGTGCCTGGTGCGTGCTGTCACACTCTGCAGCCCCAGAGCATGGATTCCGCTGTGATGTGTCCTGCCCTTGCTCCTCCGTGGACTTCGGGAGTTTTATCCTGAACCTGTGATAGACATATCCCAAAGAAGGGAGCACCGTGTGGTCACCCCTCGCTCACACCCAGCCAGGGTGACTGCTCTGGGCTGGCCAGTGGGTGGGGGCTGGGGCTGGGGTGCTGCTGAACATCCTACAAGGCACAGGACGGAGCCCCCCTCCCAGCAAAGAAGAGCCTAGCACCACGTCACCACTGGCAAGGCTGGGGAGCCCAGCCGGGCACCCTCACCCGACGCTGCGGCATTAGGAGGCTGCCAGGCGGGCTTCCTGCTCTGCCCCCGCCCCGAGGTCCCTGTAGACAGGCACCAGCCACCGCGGCCCTTCTGCCCTTCACACTTCAGTGTGAATCTTCAGGAACACAGGCACCTTCGTGTACAGCCTCCGTGCCTTTGTCACACCCAGCAAGACGAGAGGCCATCCCCCAGGACTCTCTGATCACTGGTCCAGATTCAAGAGGCCTGGGCGCAACCACGCTGGCCGGCAGGGAGCTGAAATGCAATTGTTTCATCGTGGAACTATCCACGCTTGTGGGAACAATAACAAGCACTAATGCGACATTTGATCTTCTCGCTGGACGGAGCCGGTTCTTCCGTTTTTGAATGTGCAGGGAGTGCACTTAACACATAATTGTTTTGTGGCCCCAAGAAGTGTTGATTCATTCAATAAGCTTGTAGGTGATTATAGTCCTTTTTTCTTCATGGAACTATTTGGAAGGATTACTGAGGCAGATCATTGTAAATTGCATTTTTTAATCATTAAATTATGCCTCCCTCCTCCTCAACATACTTAGCTATTTTTCCCCCCAGACACATGGAAAGTTTTCAGCTTTTAATGAAGAACTCGTTTCTGGAGCGTGTTCTTAGAATGTGAGGTTAGTAGCACGGATGCTGTCATCCCCGTTCCCAGCTTTGCGTGCAAGAGTGTTGTGTGAAAACGAAACCATACATCCCGTCTGTGTTCTAGTTGCTGGGTTCTTTGTAGGAAGTGTTCTTCTGTTTTCCTTTTTAAAGAAACCACAACATCATCGTCTGAGTAACAGACCCATGACTGGGAAGCCACAAATCCTGGGAGCAAGTGTGTCTTGTTTTCTGGCCAAAGTCCACCCTGGGAAGCGAGGTTTTGCTCCGGGCCGGGTGCGTTGAGTGCGTGTCCGATTTTGCTCCGTAGCCAGCTCATCATGGGGACGTCAGTGTGGAGAAGCTGCAACCAGAAAGGGAAAGCTCGGGCTGGCCGTGCGGCTCAGCGTGTCAGGCCTGCGATGCCAGCCTCCCGGGGGGCGCTGGTTCGAGTCCCGGCTGCTCTGCTTCTGATCCAGCGCCCTGCTAATGCCCTTGGGAAGGCACAGCAGAGGATGGCCCAAGTGCTTGGGTCCCTGCCACCCATGTTGGCGTCCTGGATGGATTTCTGGGCTCCGGGCTTTGACCTGGCCCAGCCTTGGCTGTTGTTGCCATTTGGGAAGTGAACCAGAGGATGGAGGATCTCTATTTCTCTCTCACTCTCTCTCTGCCTTTTTTAAAAACAAAACAGGAGGCGAGGAGAAAAGCTCTGATACTCAAGCTGGTGCTGTAAACCCTGTTGTTGTCCTGCTGCCAGCGGCTTTTAAAAATTACACCCAAGGGAGTGACACACTTGAGTGCCTGGACAGCACGCGGGTGCTGAAGCTATCACCAATGTCACGGACGATGCCGTCAATCAGACACGAGCTGACTCATCTCCCTGTCATGGTTTTTAATTAATTTTATAGTTTGCGACTGTGATGCCTGTTAAAGTCTCCCTCACTCTCTTCCACGGCCCAGGGTGGCACTTCGTTGTGTCTGGCATTACTTAACTTAAACCCACAGCTAACTCACGTTCCCTACATTCTCAACTGTGGTTCTGCCTGTAGAAAATTCGCTGTTAGAATGCATGGAACTCTTGTAGCCTACAGGGCTAGGATTGAGTGAGACACCCAGGCACTGTGGAAGGTGCTGCTGACCGCAGGGCTGGCCATGTGGAAGGGGCAGGTGGCTCCCAGGTCCAGCTTTGGGGCTGCTGACTGATTTTTTTGGCCTCCATCCTGGAGGGGACCCGGTGGGTGCTACATTGTTACTGATGTCTACCATTTGTAGATTCTTCTCCAGGCTTCTCAACAGCATCAGATCTGAATGCAAACCCCTCCAGACTGAAGGAAAACAAACAAAAAAACAAGCCCAGTTGTCGATCAGGTGGTAAATCCAATAAGCACTGCAGAGGAGGGGGCAGGAAGCCGGCTGCTCGGGAGTGTTACGAGTGCTTCTTGTCGAGGTTTCTTTTGAAAAGAACAGCAGAAGAGAACATCCTGAAAGAACCCCGCAGCTGCAGTTCAGAAGGGATTTATGGCTTCATGTTACAGCTTCGTATTTTACACCCCTTCGTTGTCCCAAAGACACGCGCGTCTCTTCTTAATGGCTCTCCTGCAGGCAGTGGTGCCGCTTGGTTCTGGCAAAAGCTTGTGGCTTTTTTTTTTTTTGGCAGGTTGAGGGAGGGGGTTCTCTGAGTCAGCTTCAAGGATCTTGACAGGCAAAGCTGCAAAGGGTGGGTGGGCTCTGCTCCCCCGGGCTCACGTTCAGGGAGCCCCTTATTTAAAAAGCAGAAGTTGAAAACCTGAGTGCGGTGCTTGGCGGCCACAGCAAGGCTCTGAGCAGTCCCAAGAGCTGACTTAGAAAATCGTGGAGAGCAAGGGCCGCCTTCCCTGTCCCCGGTCACTCTCGGATCTCCCCGGACAGCCACGTGACGGGCATTTGCAGAGCAAAGCTGTTTTGAGCAGGCAGAAGGGCCCAGGTTTGATCTAACGCACTTTCTGTGGGCTTGGTTCATTGGAGGTCAGTTTTTAAGAGAGCCCAGCCGGCCAGCCCGCAGGTCTGCCCGGGAGCCGGCTGGCTGGCTTCCGCCGGGCCAAGAAAATCCCCGTTGGCCTCAGAGCACCTATTACTGCAAGTCGCTCTCGGAGCCGCGTGGAAACCGGAGCTGACGCGCGTCCAGCTTTCTGGGAAACCACTTACCGGGCCGGCGAGCTGGACTCCCGCTGCACTCGCGGCTTCGGGCTGTGCAGGAGAGGCGGGCTCACACCAGTGGCGACTCGAGCATCAGGTGGGTCACTGATTTCTAAGCTTTAGAGCTGTGATCCCCGCGGGGAAAGGCGTCTGCACTTGCTGGTTCCAGTTCACCTGGCTGAAATGCCTTTAGTGCGGTAGACTAAGACATGCCCTCTGAAGGTGAATTTGTAGGTATTTTATAATCTCTTTTTCATTTGGAAGGCAGAGTGAGTGAGGGCATGAGAAAGAGAGAGGGATCTTCCAACTACTGGTTCACGCCCCCAAATGGCCACAATGAGCCAGACCAAAGCCAGGAGCCTGGAACTTCATCCTATCTCCCACATGGTTGGCAGGGGCCCAAGTACTTGAGCCATCTTCCATTGCTTTCCCAGGAAAATTAGCAGGGAGCTGGATGGGAAGTGGGGCAGCCGGGACTCAAACCAGCACTCAGATGTGGGATGCTGACATCTCAAGAGACAGCTTAACCGCTGAGCCACAATGCCCGCCCCTAAACACACACACACACACACACATACACACACACACATACACACACACACACGTATACATTCCACCATATGAACCGAAGACCAGAAATACTCTAGATGGCAGAATTTTAAAGATCAAAAGTATCTTTTATCTGCCAATATGTATTTAATTTTTGGAGATAGTGGTGGCTTTTATGTTTTATTTATGTTTAGTTTATTTATTTACTTGTTCAAAAGACAGAGTGACCCCAGGGAGCTGGGGGAGATCTTCCATCCACTGGTTCATCCCCCAACCACCTGCAACAGCCAGGGCTAGACCAGGCCCAAACCGGGAGCCGGTAACTCCATCCAGGTCTCCCATGTTGGGGGCAGGAACCCAGGCGCTCGGGTCCCCCTCTGCTGACTCCCAGGTGCGTCCGCAGGAAGCTGGATTGGAAGCAGAGGAACCAAGACGTGAAGGTTCTCACATTCCACATTCCAGCGTGAGATGTGGGCAGCCCATCCCTGCGGTGGCTTAGCACACGCTGTCCCAACACCTGCCCTGGTTTGTACTTTTTAAAGCAGGAATAAACTTCTCAGATGCTAAACAGCAGCAGACCAAAAGTGGCTCTGTGACCTGGGACTGCCTTTGATTGATTCATTCCGTGTGTATTTGGCGGCTTCCGTCACTGTCACAAATGCCTACTTGTGAAGGAAAGAGGCGGCCTTGGCTCCTGGAGGGTCACAGCCTGAGATCAGGGGACCCTGTTGGCTTGGCGTCCACTGAGGCCGGAGGGCAGCAACAGCAGAGTGCGTGCAGAGCCAGGGTCACAGGGAGAACCAGTGAGCACTCAGTCCCTGGGACCAGCACAGGCCTTTCTAGCGACCCTCTCATGAGAACTCCCTTCTGAAGGTGCCCCTGAGACCGCAGACCTCCTGCTGGGCCCACCTCCTGGACACCACCACTGGGCCAAGCCCCCAGCTTCCAGGACCAGCCAAGCCATGACTGTGAACTTCAACCGTCCACCTCCTGTTTAAACTGCAGTAGGCACCTGCTCCAGCCCCGGCACTGGGATCCCAGCAACAGAGGGGACCCGAGAGCCCCTGCCCTGGTGGGAGACTCACAGCTCACACAAGTCAGGGCAAAGAAGAAGTAGACGGTGTTCAAGGTTCGTGGCAGGATCCCGAGGGGAAGATGGACAAGGAGAACCAGACTGAACAATGGGCAGGCAGGGGTGGTTGCCCCAAACGAGAGATGAGGGTTAGTAAGGAGTTGGCCAGGCAAAGAGAAAGGAGGGACTCAGGCAGGACACCAAGGGTGGAGGCCTTAGGGAACCCTAGGGAGGCCTCAGAGCCGCAGTGGGCTGAGCTGGGCCGGGGGACATAGCAGGTGCCGGTTCACGCTACAGCAGGGTGATGGAGCAGGTGTGAGTCCACGCTGAATCTGTAGGAAGCAAGAGAGGGCTTGCCGTGGACACGGGGCAGGATCTCAGTTCTGTTTGGAAAACCTCGCTGTGGCTGTTGAAAGACCAACAAACCCGAATGATGCAAGACAGAACACGGGCATTGGCCTAGGTGATTGCAAAAGCTCGGGTGTGAGAGAATGGGCGCCCGCAGACTTACCAGCACGAAGAATTGCTTGCAGAATGCGGGCCAGACATGCACTGTGGGTCCCCGCGGGAGCTCAGATGCTCTGCCCAAGGTCCCCAAAGCTGAAAATGGCCGAGCCAGATTCTCCCTCACCTGCTGCTGCCACGCTGCCTTGCTGTGAGGAGGGTTTGGAAGGTAGATGTGTCTCCCGTCCGTGGTTTCATTACTTGGAAATATATGGACGGCAGCATTCCTTCCGGAGCCAGGACCTGGCTTCCAGGGGAACAGGAAAGACTCCGCCCAGCTCCTGTGGCATCTCAAGCCCTCACTTTAACCCCTTAGTAACCAGATGCAGTGTTCCGATCAGGTCGGAACTAAGAATTTAACTAAGAGTTTTTGCTGCACGGGAGCGGAAGGCTGGTTCTCCGTCTACAAGGGTCTGAGGCCGAGGGCTGGACGTGAGGTGTGCTCGTGTCCAACAGCCTCGGGCCTCTGCACTTCGGGGTGCAACCTCGAGCAAATTCCCTAAGCCTCCGTGCTTGCCTTTGCAAAACCGCCTTTTACCAACCCCTTGGTGCTCCTTTTTTGTGTTTTTAAGATTTATTTGTTCCGTGGCGGCCATTGGAGGGTGAACCAACGGCAAAAGGAAGACCTTTCTCTCTCTCTCTGTCCACTCTGCCTGTCAAAAAAAAAAAGATTTATTTATTATTTCAAAGACAGAGTTAAACACATAGAGAAAGACAGACAGAAAGTGATCTTTCATCCACTGGTTTGCTCCCCAAATGACTATGACAGCCAGAGCTGGGCCAACCTGTAGCCAGGAGCCTGGAGCTCCATCCAGGTCTCCCATGTGGGCGCAGGAGCCCAAGCACGTGGGCCGTCTTCTGCTGCCTCCGCAGGTCATACAGGGAACTAGATGGGAAGCAGAGGCTCCAAGGCTCGAAGCAGCACTCACATGGGATACTGGTGTTGCAGGCAGCAGCTGGACCTGACGTGCCCCAAGGCCAGGCCCAGCACTCAGTGTTCTCGGGATGGTTTAAAGAGCCACTCATGGTCACATGTCCGTGGCCAGCCACACCGTGGATCTCAGGGACTGCTAAGTTGGAAGTGGCAGCCGCAGCCCAGGGCAAGGTGACCCCAAAGAACTTGAACTGCAGGCTGGCTTTGTTTCTGGTGCCAGGTCTGCTTGGTGATTCTCAGATAAGATAGCACCGGTGAGGGAGTACACACGGGCAAGCTTCTCCCTGCACCTTTGGGTGTGGAATAGCATCACCTTTACCATCCCGACGACACAGAAACAGCCACACGTGGGCAACTGTCCTCCAGGCGAGAGCCTCACAGAGCCATCGCTGTCCCTTTCACCTCATTGTCCTTTCACCGTTGACCCCGGCAACAAATGGGAAATGCAGCCACCCAACCCAAACAGCAAAATGAGTATGAGCCCTGAGGGCAAACTGCCTACCCAGTGCTAGCTGTGTGACCCTGTACAAGTTGGCTAACTTCTCTGTGCGTCTGGCTCTCGTCTCAAACACCTCCCTGACAAAGTAGTTGTAAAAGTTGAATTTAAGGATGCGCGAATGTGCTCGAATTTTGGCTGCTGGTGCTGTTGCTGCCGGCACAGCCAACTGTGGTTTTTAAAGAAAGCGAGACCCTTCAGGGGCACAGCTATTGCACCTGTGCCGGGCTGGTGGACAGCTCAGAGGAGGGCGCCAGGCCCGGCTCCTGATCCTGTGCTGTGGTCCCCTCTCTGAGACGTGGCTGTGGTGGGTGAGGTTTTCAACTTCTGTATCCACAGTCTTACTCTTTCCTTAAACTTGTATTGCTGAAACTTGGGTGGCTAGTGCACTGGGAGGACACCCAGATCCCCTCCAGCGCAGCCTAAAACAGCGTCTCAGTCCATGGTCAAGACTTCGAGCTGCCCGTGTTCCTGACATCAGGGACTAGGCAACCCAAAGCTGCAAGAACCTTGCGAGTGACGGCCCCGAGTGCTGCTGGGGCAGGAGCGCACCCCTGGCCTCCTGTGTTGATGGTTCTGCCGCAGAGGGTGGTGGACAGATCAGCACTGCTGTGCGTAGAGACCTCCCAAGTCTGCAGCCCTCAGAGGTGGCACGTGGGGCCCACAAAAAGCTCGTGGGAAATGGCTCTTAGGAAAACACTCTGCGTGGACTTCAAAAATGGGGGTGGGGCACCACTAGAAGCGTCTTTTTTAACTTCCTGTTTCCCACAAGCTTTCTGAGGACCCTCATGTGCGCCCCGGGCACTTGGTGAAGCGGTGGGGGCATCGGAACAACCCCAAAGGACAAACAGCGCACGGCATCTCACGGTCTGAGCTCCGTGACTTGACTGGGGCTCCGTGTGCTGGGAATTTCTACTGGGAGCAGGAGCCCAAGGAATTATTTTACAGGAAACCTGTTTGTTCCCTACAACTTCCAAAATGCTGTATCAACAGTTTTCTTTATTATACTTTGTGAAACCAAATGAAAAAGAGCTGGGCACAGGGAACATCCCCCTCTCTTTTCTTCTTAATCCATTCCATGGGAAAACAAAAGTTGTTTTGATCATGCTAAGTATTTTAGTAAAGAGAGAATAACAAAGAAGATGGAATGTAAATGCTCCATTGTTCTTACAGATGTACTGTTCCAAAGAGCGAGGATCCCAAAACGCTGAAATTCTAACCAAAAATAATTTGGATTATGTGACTAAGTTGAAATGAGTGTGAAGCAAAACAGCACGAGCCCCGTTTTCAAATGTTTGTCCCAGCGTTTTGGGGAAAAGAATATTCCAGAAAAACATGGCGTCTGGTTCTGCTGGTGCCTCTGTTTGGGTCTTCAGAGCCCCTGCGGGCATTTCTTCCTGGGAAGGCCGTGTAGGCCAGTGGGTAGGAAGGGACAGCCCTTGGAGTCCGGTCGAATCGAGTTCTTGACTCCTCTGGGCATTTCTGTTCTCAGCCTGGCAGCTGCCACCCGTGGCCATCCGCAGGGTCTCTGTCTGTCGAGCTGCTGTGAGAAAGTGCAAGGGGCAAAGGGCACAGAGGTGACAGCGGTGAGGCCTTGCTTCCCCCACCCCAAATCAAGAACCCAGAGTGTGGGCGACTGACCAGGCTGTGCCAGCCTTCTCCAGGAGAGCACGGAGCGCGGCTGTTTGCAATGACTGAGCAGGGCTGCCGGAGGGCCCATCTCACCGGCTCACCGTCTCAGCGTCCACCTCCCGGCACTGGATGTAGGGAGAGCATCCCACTGTCTGGTGCCTACGAAATAGCCAGAGGACCCGACAGCAGCTCCGCCTCCACGGCTCAGGCCAGCTCGCGTGTGGCGGGGTGTTCAGGGATCACGGGTCCTGCCTGTGCGCCCTGCTTGTCCTCCTGCTGTTTGCCATGCATCTGAGCTCTGGCTGAGGAGTGGTTCCGCTTCAGGGGGAGACAGTGCCCAGGGAAGCCTGGTCTTGACGCTGAATTCTGATGCCGGTTGTTTGAGGTGCGGTGCGGTGTGAAAGCTCTGGGACTTGATCGCGCGTGGGAAGGATTGGTAGCTGTGTTTCCACAGTTTTGTGATTAGTGCAGTAATCACTTGTGGTAAAGTCGATCTTTGGCAGAAAGCAGGGCAGATACTTTGAATATCAGAAGGGTCTCTGGGAGGGAGAACTTGAGGAGGCCCGCGTCACACGTGGGTTAATTGCCCCGAGTATCTGCTGTGTCTTCCTGTGCCCATTGACAGGCAAGGCTGCCTTGTGAGTCTCGCGTACGAATGCGTCACACGGAGTGATTCAGCCCCCAAGCTGTATGTGTGGCCTCAAAGAAATAGAGAAGCCTCGGCAGGGCCGTCGACTTCTTCACGGTCTCAATAAATGACACCGACCTCCTAACTCTTCCTTCCTGCTTCCCTGGTTTAAGGAGTTCTGAAACCATCGGCCACGTGGCAGCTGAGACACCGGGGCCAAAGCCACCCTTCCCCTGGGACACTGCCACAGACAGCCGCCCTGGGCAGGTCGCTGGCCTCCCTGCGTCTCCCTAACGTGGAGATGAACATCATCACCGACTCCCAGGGCGAGACGCTGCAATGATTAACCGGGGCACGGAGGGCCTGACTTGGGGCCTGCCCGGGTTCCTGCCCAGCCAACAGGGACCCATGTGGAAAGGAGGAAGGAACGGTGGGCTCTCTGATGGGTGGGGCAGCCTCCACCCTGGAGGGAAAAAGAGGCAGAAGCAAAAAGGGCATTCACGGTGTCCCGGTACAGGCCTGGGGACCGGGGCGGCTCAGGCCCTCAGGGAAGCCGCTCTGGAAAACTCAGAGCAGAGGGTCGGAGGCGGTCAGCTGTCCCAAGGCCGCCCGGAGAAGCTTCTTATACGGGGCCCAGCCAACACGAAGGCCCTAAGTGGGGGAGGGTCTGGAATGTTCTGGATCCAGCCAGCGGCCAGCAGTGGCAAGGATAGCGTGAGCCAGCAGGAGCCTGGACCTGTGCCATGGGACTACAGCAGGACGAGGAGGGAGTGCCTAGGGACCTGGAAGGCACGGGGCTGCACCCCCGTGCAGCAGGAAGGCACCAAACGGTCTTTAGCAGGAGCTGGGGGAGGGGGAGCAGGTGCACAGTGCCACCGCAGGCTGGGCTCTGCCTCCGAGGTGTGGCTTCCGGTGACGCCTGTGCCTGGAGCCGGCACTATGGAAGCACTGCTTGTGCAAGAGAAAGCTAAAGGGCTTGGGAGCGCAGGCCCCCAGCTTTCCTCCTTGTCTGTTCAACCCGATCACAGGAGGGGTTTCCTGGGCACCTGCTCTGTGCTGAGATGGAGACCAGGCCTCAGGCTCGGGGCAGTGCAGGTCAGGGGTGAGAGAGGAAGCATAGCCCAGCGTGCGGCGGCCCGTGCAGGTCAGGGGCAGAGTCGGCCTGGGGAACGGAGGCGGCAGGTGGCGCACAGCAGAAGGCGCAGGCTTTGCTGAAGGAGCCAAGGCCTGCAGGCCCCAGCAGACGGAGCGGGAGTCGGCCGCAGGGCTGGCTGGAAGGAGTGAACCAGGGAATGTTGCACAGGAGATTCCAAAATGTTCTGAAGGCTGAATACAGTCTGCCATCTCCTTGTAGCCCGGGGAGATTACAAAGAGGTTTATCCCTTCTGCGCATCTTGGAAATGCAGCATGTCAATGCGTCCAGTATTGTCTGTCTGCACCTGGGATGTCCGTCCCTGTTTGTAGCATCTCTGCTGCTGTCCCCTGTCTTCTGTGACACCTCCGTGCTGTGGTTCCCTCCCCTTGGCGGGAGGGGGCCAGCAGGGCCAGCCCTCTCCAGCAAGCTGCCGCATCCTCTTTGGCTCTAGCCGTGCAAGCCGATGATGTCCCCAACTTGGAAATCTGCCTGCCCGAGCCACAGGGTGTGTGTGTGTGCGTGCTCACATGCACGTGTGTGGCCTGTGCCCGTGTGTGCACTCGGGTGGGCAGGGTGTAGGGGTCAGCAGAGAGATGGGTGCACAACGGGTCACGTGGGGGTTAAGCTACAAAACACACACCTGCCTGGGCTCCTCCCCTGTCCTGACCTGAACAGATCGAAGACCCCCCTGAGAGCTTCACCGGATGACCTGGGACCGGGGAGGGGGCCACAGCTTGCTGCCCATGGCCCAGGTGCTCCCAGGCACCACGTGGGGCGGTCCTGTGCCCCCATTCTTACACTGCTCTTATTTTTCCACAGAGGTCTCATTGCCAGCAACTTCATGGAAACCCATTACCTACAGGACGGTACCGACGTCTCGCTCGCTAGAAACTACACGGTAATTCCTGCGTGTCCGGGTCCTGGAGAACCACGCGTCGGGTCTCTGCCCGCATCTGTGGCTGCTTCGCTCTGAGCAAAGTCACACGCCCAGAGCTCGCACTTAAGCCTCAAGAAGTGCTGCCTGTACCTTGGCAGTTGGGTGTCCCGTTGTCTGTCAGTCCAGGAAACCAGCCTTGACCAGACACGTGCTGGGACAGCCCGTGGAGACGTGGCCTTCCTGCGTGGCTGACCCTGAGCCCACCTCCCGGGGACAACAGTCGGGGGTGGGGGGTGCCCACTGGACAAATCTTTCGAAGGGAAACAAACCAAAGTCAAAGAAGACTTGGAGCGCAGTCGTCCCGGGCTGAGCGTTGCTCTGTTACGTGTCCAAGTTCTTAACGAAATGGGAGCAAGTCTCCCTGCTGAGCCTATGATAAACATGACAGGAATGACACAGATAAGGCTTCAAAACCCCGGGTGGTGCAGGAACGTGACCTTGATCACCTGTGATCACTTGTCTGGGTTTGGGCTCTGAGATGTAACTTGGACAAAATGCTCTTTGTCTCTGTCCCTTTAAGACGTGTTTGCTGTACACTGTGGGTGATGGGCCCAGTGTGTGAACGTGGGGCTGCCAAGAGAGTGCGGCAGTGCTGCAGCGCTCTGAGGATGAGGAGGGGTCTTCCTGGTAGAGAGGGTGGGGCTTCGCATTCCAGGGCGAGCGTGGAGGCCGGCACCCACTCATCGCGGAAGCGCCCTCCCACGTCCTTGTCTGTGGCGATTTCTTCCCCCACCGCAGGCCAACACGTCTCTTGATCACGCATGTGGCGTTGGCACTTACACGGGGCAGGCGCCCGGGGAGGTGGGCTGCAGGAGCCCTCCCAGCTGGGAGAAAACACGGTGGAATCCTGGATGAAACTCCAGGAATGTGTGTTGATGAAAGAACCAGAAAACCACCCGGAGGCAGAATCGTAGAGATGTGGTCCCTGGTGTTAGCAGGGGGCTGGGGCCAAGGGACCCGGAGAGGGGGCCTGGTGCTGGTGTGGGGGCACGAGAAGTGGGCACCGGCCGCTGAGAAGCTCACTGCCTCTGTGGAAAGGGGACGAGGAGAAGCAGTCCAGAGAAGGCGTAAGAAGAGGGGTGTGTGCCCAGCGCCCTGGACTGAAAACAGATCGCAGAACAATGCCAGCAAAGGGTCCTCCAGCCGGCCTCCCCTGCGCACGGCGAGTGGGCTGGGCTCCACTCCAGCGTCCAAATGAAGTCCTCCGTTAAGACGTTGACCTCAATACCGGTCCCCAGTGAATGACCCTGCCCCGCCGTGGGCTCAGGCTGAATGAAAGCCAACACAAAATCGTTCCGTGGGGAAATTTCTACTGCTCAGATTATACGGAATGCTCATTCCAGCAAAAAAGAAAATACTGAGGATGAGCACCAAGATCAAAATTACAACCCACGTAATGAGAAAAGCCGCGAGCGAGCGTTGCCAGATGAGAGAGACCAGAGCTAGGACCTCCAGGAACACGGTAACAGAAAAATCAGAAAAATGTAGACCAAGTCTGATAGAAACGGCGGCCTGAAAACACAGTAGAGAGCAGGCAGGAAGCAGTGTTTAGACTGAATTGAAGAGAGACGCGCTTCTTGAAGGAACATCGCAGAGAGGGAAGAGTAAGAGTGAACTCCTTCCAGGGAGGATTTAGGGAATTCAGGACCCTGAGGGGCGACCTCAGAGACCTGCACAAACTCCTGACCCTGGAGCAGAGCACGCGTTCTTAGCAACCCCGGACGAGGACGGGAGAGCCGAGGGGAAGTGGCTGTCCACCCAACTGGTGTACTCACCTTGTTTTAGCCAAACCAGGGTGAGATGGACGTTCTGCTACCCAGAGTCCACCCGAGAACAGCTAGCCGAGGGTCCCTGAAGGAAATGGAGGCCGGAGGCAGGGGCGAGCCCAGCCCCAGGGGAATAGCTCTGCATGGTCTGTGCAGAGCAGTAATCAGAGTGGTTTAGAACAATTTAAGGATTTGTATTGGACTAGAGAATTATCATAGCCCTGCTGATTGATGTTAGATGTTGAAAAGTGTGTACCCTGTGGTTTTAAGTAAGAATAGAAACATAGAATGTAAAATTCCAAATCATTGAGGATGAGTAAAAATAGCACGTCAACCCAGTAGAGTTCAGGAGATAGGAAAAATAAATAAGCTAGGGAAATATAAAATACAAAATAGATAAAGTCAGCGTATTATTCACATTGTATATAAATAGACTGAATCTGTTAAAACAGAATATCTATTTAGGATTTAAAATAAAATCCCAACTGAATCTGGTTGCATGGTTCCACCCAAAATACAAAATGCTTATGAAAAGAAAGTAATGGAAAAAGACATTCTAGATAAATCTTACCCCAAGGAAAGCTGCAGTCGCATCTGCATCAGAAAAGCTGGGGCTTGCAGGAGAGAGCCACCAGCAGAGGTGAAAGGGGCCACTTTCTGAGGGCATCCAGGTCATCGTCCACTGCTTTCCCAGGCCATAGCAGAGAGCTGGATCGGAAGTGGAGCAGCTGGGACTCGAACCAGCAACCGTTTGGGATGCAGGCTTTGCCTGCTGTGCCACAGAACCAGCTCCTGAAAGAACAATTTTTAAAGTAGCAGCAGCAGCAGCAGGGGAGGAGTTACCAGACTCTTTCCAATTATGAACGTGGTTGAAAAATCCTAAATAAATATTTAGAGACCCTCCCTGGCACCAGAATTTTACAAACATCTGTGATCAGATGACACTCATCTGCGGAATGCAAGGATGGCTCAGTGTTAGAACTGCTAATGCTGTCAGGACAGCAGTGTCTGCAGGCGGCTGACACATCCTCTGTCAGAGTCACAGCCCTCATGGGTGGGGAATGCTCACGGGACCCTCCCAGCGCCCCCAGCACCCGGCATCCTGCCTTAGGAGGCTTTGCCAACACTAACGTCTCGGCCAGGGCACTGTCTTGGGAGATGCCATCCAGAATCCATTCATTGCCTTGGCAGATGTTTGGTGAGCAGCTTCAGGGTGCCCACTGTTGGGGCAGGGGTGTGAGGTTGAACAAAATCTATTCCGATGCATAGAAGCTGATGGGGTGAGGTGCAGCAGGTTAAGCCTCCACTTGCAACCCCAGCGTCCCGTATGGAGCACGGGTTTGAGTCCCAGCGACCCTGCTTCCAAACCAGATTCCTGCCGATGCACCTGGGAGGCAGCAGCAGATGAGCCAAGTCCCTGCCACACATGCGGGAGCTCCTGGCTCCAGGCTTCCAGCTGGCCCAAATCTGGCTCTAGTAGGCTTTTTGGGAGTGAACCAGCAGGTGGAAAATGGATCTCTCCCTCCCCCTTCCCCTCTCCCTTCCTTCCTCCCCCTTCCTCATTTCCTCCCTCTGTCACTCTGCCTTCCAAAATAACAGATCTTTTTTTAAAAATTACATAATAAAAGAGAGAGTGATGACAGAATGAAACGTTGGTAGAAACAGCAGCAGGCAGAGACCAGAGGATGCGTTAGGGGAAGCCTTTTCCTGCAGAAGCAGGTTGTCATGAACAGAATTGTCTGGAAAGAGGAGGGGGCAGAAGACACAAGAGCTGGTGGTGGGCAGGGGCAGGGGTCAGTGGGGCTGTGCCTTCCACGAGACGGACAGTTCACTCTTGCTGGCAGCATGAAGAGCAGTGGGCGGCGGGAAGGCAGGAGACGCAGTGGATTCTGGTTTGCTGAGTTCGTAGTGGGGCAGACAGGCCACGGGATTCAGAGGGCCGCTGGTGACCTCGAATCTGGATGACAGGAGAAAAATAGAGGCCGAAAACGACCTGAGGCTGCCCCTCGCACACAAACGGCAGTTAGCGCGCGGTCTCACGCTTGGCTTCCGTACCCCAAACCACTTGCCCTTAAGCTCGCATTTCAAAGGTCTGTCTGGATGTAGCACCAAGGCTGTCTCTATGGTGTAAATCAGTATTCCAAGAGGGAACGGAATGGAGACCCTGTGATGCTGTGACAGTAGCCAGCACCCTCCAAAAGCCCGTTGTCCGCGATGACAGTGGACACGCACATGGTCTGGAACGGGCCACACCTGCTCCCAGCGATTTCTGTTCCAGTCTCCCTTCCTCCTTAGCTTTTTCTTAGCCGTCGCTTCCCCTTTGCCTCACTGGGAAGGGGTGAAGTGATAAGAGCAGAGAAGAATAAACTCAGGACTAGGTAAGCGAGGGCCTAGGCAGACGGCTGCCAGGTCTGTCCTGGACTCGACCGTAGAAGCTGGAGGCTGCGACCAACTTAGGAAGTAGCTGGGATGGAAGCATCCGGGCACCCTGGGAGTCGTCTGGGATAGAAGTGTCCGGGGGTTCCTAGGCATGAGAAATTACCCGGCAGTATCCTGTTTTTCCTGATGGATGCTGAGGGGTGGGGGTCGGGGGTGGTCATTCCTTCTTGTTTTCCCGTGGAGTGCCTTCCTGGAAGGGTGAATACCTGCCCTGCTGCTCCCCGGGGGGCCAAGTGCTCCTGGGGGCCAGGCCTGAGGACCTCCCCCCTGCCACGTGGGGTGGGGCTGGAGCCCTTGCTTGGAAGGGGATGGGGCTGCTCCCGCTGTCTTCGCTCAGCCAGTGGTGGATGGAACCTGCCTCCCCCCTCCCACCCCGGCACCCGTCAGCCCCACCCTCCCCGGGATGAGCCAAGGCCTTGGCCTTGGCCGGCAGGAGAGAAAGGGAGACTGCAGGGAGCCCCTCGGGCCCAGGCCTGAGCTCGCAGCCGGGAGCCCAATGCTGGAGGTGATGAGGCTGCTGCTCCAGGGTCACCATCGGCTGATGCCGGGGCTCCGTCTGCAGCCGGCGAAGCCCCAAGCCTCCGGAAACAGCAGCGCACGCTGCTTTTATCATTCGAGCAGTAATGATTTTGCTGTACGTCCAGCAGCTGCCTTCTCCCCGTCCCTCGGGTGCCCTCCTTGTGAACTGTCAGCCGTGAGCCCAGAGAGAGAAGCAGCGGACATTCCCGTCCCGAGTGACGAAACCCACGGCCCCAGACAGCTGCTCCCCGCAGCCGGGACCCTGCAGAGCGGCCGCGGCCTCACCGCGCGTCTCTGGTGAAGGCACGGGGGCAGCTTTGGGCTTTTGTTTAAATTGAACCAGACGGGAAAACATGGAGAAATGTGCTGACTCAGCCCCCATCCTCAGAGCCAGCCCACAGAGTCGTCCTAAGTTTTAAAATCATACATGGAAGACGAAGCTCTTTTTGGCTATTGTGCCTTTTTTGTCTCTTCTTCGATTTCTCAACAATTAGTGCCCAAGTGCTTGGCTCCCAGGAGGGGCTGATCTTTCCTCCTGGCCGTCTGGACGGAATGCATGTTTGTGACTTGACCCTCCACAGGCCACTTAGAAGGGAGGGTTGCGTCTTACAATGTCGGTTTTAACAAGGTCTGCGGGAGACGGTACCCAGGA
The DNA here is from genome assembly GCF_964237555.1 of Oryctolagus cuniculus. Taxonomy (NCBI): domain Eukaryota; kingdom Metazoa; phylum Chordata; class Mammalia; order Lagomorpha; family Leporidae; genus Oryctolagus; species Oryctolagus cuniculus. The sequence goes on from NC_091446.1 coordinate 5,521,052, forward strand.
CATCTGTGCCGTTTACGTCCCAAAGACAGCTCTAGGAAAGACCCACTAGTGTGGTTGGTGCAAATGCGTTGTCTGGGGTCTACTTGGTGGCAGAACCAGGCCCCAGGACCATCATGAGGGATGCAGTCAGGGTGGAAAGCAAACAGGAGACCCCACTGGGGCTGGGACGAGGAGGAGACTGGCATCATCCTGCTCATCACAAACACAGTGAAAATCTGTGTAAGTGCACCGAGAGGAAGTAGAGGGGGCAGATGTCTAATCCGGTGTGAGTGATCCTGGAAGGCTTCCTGGAGGAAGGAACATGTGGCCCAAGACTTGAAGGCTGGATGAACCAGGGGCTGGGAGAGGGAGGAACACTCCGGGTTGGTAGAGTGGAGAGGTCGACACGGGCCAGGGTGTGGTGGTGGTGGTGAACTTGGTGAGCACAGAGAAATATCGGTCTCAACCAAGGTGGGGTATCAGGACCAGTTTGGGCTCTGCAGAGTCCACTGGCTTCAGCGTGAAGCAGCAGTCGGGGGAGCAGGAGTGAGGCTTTGGGGGGACCAAGCAGGCAGCTCTCGGGCTCTCAGAGCAGGTGAGGGGGAGACGGGGAGGCACGTCTGGCCCGTTCGTGTGAGTGCTCCCCAGATAGCTTCCATTTGCTGCGTGTGTTTCTCGTTGGAGAAGGAAACAGTGAAAGCCCTGCTGGGACAGACGTCGAAGGGGCCCAGCGGCGCTGCCCGAGGCCGGCCCGTCAGGTGCAGTATGTTGGCCAAAAGTATTGTTCGGACGCCAGCCTAACATTTCCATGGCAGCTGTTCCCAGCTAAGGGCAGTAGGGTCTTGCACACTTGGCTTGGACTAAGGGACATTGGAGAGCCAAGCAGAACCCAGTTTAGGGAGCGCTGAGAGGTGTGGGCAGGCCCAGTGTCACAGACATACAAGGCTACGGAGCCCCCGCCTGCACCGCAGCCCCCACTCTCCAGCTCTCCCCGAGTGGCTGCCCTGTCCTTGCTGACCGAGGCTCTCAGCACCGACTCCCAGGCTCAGGCTGCGCCCACAGCCCACGCCGACTGCGGCCCCGCGCCCCTTCCACCCTGAGCTGCAGAGCCCAGGCCCTCCCCGCTGCGGCACTGGAGGTGTCTGGGCCCCTGACTTCCTGTCCACTGCCAAGCTCACCTCCTTTTAATCCCACCTGATCGGTGAGCATTTTCTTTTATTTCTCCCATTCCTGTGACGTTTGTATTTTGATGGTCCCTGGTCTTCAGTACCTCCCCGCACTGCCCCCTCGATCAAGCCCTGATGCCTTGGACTGGTATTCAGCAGGGCGTAACCGGGATCCATTCATTCGTACGCTCAGCAAATGGGTACTTAGCGCCTGATACGACTACCACGGGGCAGCACCGGCGATACACCAGGCACCGTGAGAAGCACTGTTCGTATGTGTTGTTTGATCCTCACAATTCATTGATTTTTGCTATTTTTATAGCCAGACAAGACACCTGAGCCATCAAGGGGTTAAGTAGGCCAAGCCCCAGCTAATGAGGACTCAGACCCACGCAGGCTGATGCAGAATCTGAGCTCCTGACCACTGCACCACACTGCCTCTGGTCCACGTGGAACAAAACACCAAGTGTTGGTGTTACGTGGTTTTGGCCAAGGAGTTTGCCATCACAGCAATGCTGTTTTACAGATTGGAAACTGAGTCTCATGTCTCAGCTCCTGCTGGGATGTCAGTGACCTCACCATCGCAGCCGGGTTGTCCCCAGACCCCGTGAGCCAGCAGGGCCCAAAGCAAGCGTGAGTGATTCCTTAAGCGTGCGCAGAGCCGGAGAGTTTGAATGGCCCCTGACGTGCTTCCTGTCACAGCTGCGGGAGCCCTGAGTGGAGGAGTGGCCGCTTCTTCCTTCACCACCCTGTCCTGGGCCACGTAGCCCGGCTCTGGGGGACTCAGTTTGCCAAGTCACTTTTTCCTTTTGCATGATCGCCAGGTTTCAGTCTCCAGGAGACGCGCGGTGTGTTGGCGCTGATGTCCTGCACGAGGGAGTGGAGGCGTGACCACGGTCACACAGGCATCACGCATGCACGCACGTGCACACACACTGGCTCGCTCGGCCTCCTGCCTGCAGGCTTTGTTCTGGGTTTGCAAATGACTTCATTCCCTGCCTTCCCCTGAAGACACCCTGAGGAGGTTGTGCTCGGGAACAGCATTCCGTCAAGTCTGATGGCTTTTGAACACGACGGGGCAGCAGGGATGGAAGGAAGTGGTCGGCCTGGGGTCGAGAGGCCTGGGATTTGGTTCCTGCTCTGGGACCTTCGATGGCCTCGGTTTCCACGTCCGATCAGACAAGGGCTGCTGAGAGAGGAAGCTTGGCCTTAGGGGCCCCCAGAGCTTCCTTCCCGCGAGAGCTGCTTGATTCCTGCACGGAGTCAAGATGGTTTGCTGAGTCGCCTGGGGCAGGGGAGGGCAGGGGAGGGCAGGGGAGGGCAGGGGAGGGGCGGCAGAGTTCGCAAGGACGAGCGTGTTGGAGACTGACTGCGCCAGTGTCTGCCCCCAGAGCTTTGGAATCACAAGGTCAGGCAGTTTTTGTTACCACTTGAGCATATAAAATCCCTGTCTTTGCAGTCTCCTGAGAGTTGGGATCAGAGGTTTGATTTGGCTTCCCGCAGGGCACGGAGTTGAGGGCTACCAATTTTCAAGTTCAAGAGTTCTTATTCCATCTTGCTCTTACCCACCATTCTATTTGATTGATGGCATTAAACAGAAGGAAAATGTATCTTACTGGAGTGGGGAAATGCATTAGGTTAAGTAGTGGGTATATAAAGTACATGTTAGAGGTTTTGTAAAGAAGATGTAATTTTGTGGTTATGCATGTTTGGGTCTCCTCTGTGCTGTGTTTTGTTGGTAGAAATAGAATGCGTTGGATCAGCAAAGTCGGCAAAGCCAGCTGTCGTTGTAGGACAACATCTCGTTCAACAGCGTCTTTAGAGACGTGTGCCCGTGGTCTGTACAGTGTGACACGCTTGGGGCCATCAGAGAGAAGGCAAGGCACAGTGTGGGGAGGGGGCTGTGCAGGGGACCTTGGCCATGGCCCTCCAGCATTGCTCGGGGTGGTGATCCATGGGGTCAGGGGCCCTGGGCCGCAGCTCCCCTCTAGCGTCATGGCTGCCCACTGTGTCTCTCACTGGCATGTCATGTCCAGACCCACAAGGCCTAGCTGGTTACCACCATTCACGTCAGTGTGCCAGGCTCCCACCTGTAGGCTCCCTTGATGGGGCTGCCGCCTGCACTGCCCGTCCGGCCCCCAGTGGAGCCAGAGTCCATCTCAATTTCCCGACCAAACATGTGGCACACGGCGTCACAGCCATGTCTTTGGCAGTCATGAAATTCTCTGCACCGTGACTCGCTGGCTAAATCACGTTTGTATTTAATATTCAAGTATTTAGTGAGCCATACTGAGAAAACAGTGTACTCCATGAGATTGTCATTGTCCTAGAGATCTGGAATGTGCAGTTCTAGTGACGATTCCAGGGGCTGCAGAAGTGAATCGCTGTTGGGAGTGAGTGGTGGTAAGTTGAGGGTGGAGTGACAGTCGTGAATTCTAGAGGTGATGGAGAGAGATGGGGTTGTAGACTTCTAGGAATAGTCTATGAGAGCTAAAACCCACTGCCTCCTCTTATAAACAGTACTTCAGCTGAGTTGTTGAACTGGAAATTAATTGGATACTAATTTGTTCTCGGCTCATGCTTTAATGAGCTTGTAGTTCTGTGTATTTAATTTGAAAGTACATTTGATAAATAATCCATTAAAAACAAATTGAGACTGAGAATGAATGCATTGGAAATTTCAGAAGTCAGTAATTGAGATTATTGCCATCATATGGTTTTTGATTATTTTTTATTTATTTGAAAGGCGGAGAGACAGAGAAACAGACAAATCTCCCATTTGCAGGATCAGTCCCCAAATGCCTGCAGAGGCTGGGGCTGGGTTGGACCAAAGCCAGGAGCCTGGAACCTGATCCAGGCCTCCCGTGTGGGTGGCAGGGACCCAAGTGCTCCAGCCAGCATCTGCCGCCTCCCAGGGTGCGTGCTAGCAGGAAGCTGGAACTGGAAGCGGAGCCAGGTCTCAAACTCGGGCTCCCTGACGTGGCACGGGGGCCTCCCAAGCAGAATCTTAGCTGCTGCACTAAATGTCCATCCTTGGTTTTAATTCCTTAACCAGTGTTTAGATGCCCGTGGTAGCATTCCGCATTTCTCCAAAATGGGAGAGAGTCTAACGTATGGGACCCCACGATCTGTGTGCAGAGCCTGGTGACGTGGGTCCCCGGGACACCTGTACTGCAGTGGCCGCTGTCCTTTCCCTGAGCGTCCTCAGCTCAACACGCTGGCCACGAGCCCGAGGCTGAAACCTACCGTGTGCAGCAGGATCCCTCTGATGCCCTGGGGGTGACAGTGCAATCATGGGGTCCCTCACAGAGCAGTCCTCTTCCTGAGACCCTCGTGCCGGGCTCAGTTACCTGGGGGCAGGGCAGCAGAGCAGGCAGCCAGCAAATCATTTCACCCAGGGCAGGGACAGGCCTGCCAAGCCCACAGCATGGGTGGGTGTCTGGCATGGGGCTGGGCAGCCCACGTATCCGCTCCTAAGCCACGTGTCTGTCAAGGAGGATGGCCTCACTGGCAGCGGAGCTGGGCACTGTGAGAGCTATGCTCGCCCTGACCCTGAACTGCCACCGCCCCTGCTGTCCCCTGCCTTTGCAAGTGCCTGTCCCCTGTGGGCATGGCCCCTGGATCCCAGCCATCCCACCCCTAAATTGATGGAGAGACTTGGGTTTCAGGAAGGAGTCCACAGGACTTTAGTTGTTGGCAAGCGATAAGATCAATAACATAGAAAATCCAACTTAGGCTTCAAACTATTAAACTGAGAAGATGTTCCAGCAAAATGTCTACTATGAGACCAACTTATAAGACCCAAAGTTTCCCTTTACATTAGAAAATAACCATATATAAGACCTAATAGAAGAAACATGCTACTCATGATGTCAGTAAACCTACACAACACCTAGGCTTGAGCTTCAAGAAAACTTTCTAGAGGCCACATGGGAAGAAAAAAACTTAAACTGAACTGAAATTCTTGAAATATGACCTTATTAAAAGGAGAGACCTACCATGTACATGAATAGGAACGTTTTTATTGTGAAAACACAAGTTCATCCCAAATGGATCTGTGCCTTCAGTGTAGTCCAAGCTGAAGTCTCAGTGGATATTACACCATTCGGAAATTCATCTGAAAGAGAAAAGAGGCAATAACAGCCTAGACACTGCTGGAAAAAGAACAGTACCCAAGGAAAGCAGGCTATCGGCAAGGTTGCCAACACAATTAGACAGAGAAAGGGCAGCCCTGTTCACTAACGGTTCCGGGACAACCGGGCTTCCGCAGGGAGAGGAAGGAAGGGCCGCTCCTGCTTCAAGCTACACCCAGAAAGCAGTTCAAACTGGATTGGAGACCTCAGTGCGAGAGCTAAACCGACAGTTTTTGAAAGAAAACGTAGGTGTGGATCCTCACGCACTCAGGTTGGCCCGCGGTTTCTTAGATACAGCACCTAAAGCATAAACAACCGAAGGGCAGAAAACCCTGCAAACGGGAGTGCATCCAAGTGAAAACCACAAGGCCTCACTGGACACACAAGCAAGTGAAAACCCATGTAGACGGTGGTATGAATCATTCCCAACCACGGATCTCCTAAGAGCCTCGAACCCAGGACTTAGAGAGCGTTTCCAGCAGCAGGAAGACAGCAATGCTATCTGGAAGTGGAGAAAGATTTGCGCAGGCGTCTCTTCAGAGGACTTGGACACACGGCCAACTGCCCACGCAGAGGCGCTCGACGTCATTAGTCTGGTTTAGGGAAATGAAGGGAAAACACACCGAGATACGACTTCACATCTGCTGGGCTGGCTGTAACAGAGAAGCACTGCAAGGCGTCGGCGGGAACGTGGCGAGGGCGACTCCCTCAGCGCCGGCTCGTGTTGCTGCAACGCGGCCTGGCTGTTTAGGAAAGCAGTTTGGAAGCACTTCTAGAACCTTCCGTGCGATCTCGCAGTTCCGCTTGTTGGTTTATACCCACATTCCTACTCGCAGTAGGTACCCAGGCGAGTGAAAACTGCGTCCTCACAAAGACGCGTGCCCTCGCATGCCTGCAGCGTGCCTCGCTCTAGCCAAGAACTGGAAAAAGCCTGTACGCCCATCAGCCGATGGTAAGCAAAGCACTGAGTCTTCAATGGTAGGAAGGAGTGGCGCGTGACACCTGCCACACTACAAGTGACCCTTGGGAACGTTGTGCTGATGACGGAAGCCCGACCAAGCAGGCCGCTTGCTGTCTGACTCTATCCCAGGGCTCCCCTGGATCCTGCGGCTTCCGCTCCCGGCCACTGTGGTAAAGTGGAAGCTGCAGCAAAGCCGGTCGGTACATCCAAGAGTTCCATTCACAGCATGTGGTGGTCTGCTGAGTGTGCGACCGCCTTCTGTCTTCGAGAACAGGCGGGCATACACCTTAACCACAGAGAGCTTTATTCTTCACGACTGTGATGAACGTCTGAGCTGTGGGGAATGGCGCCAGGAGACACAGGATCACCACAAATCTGTTGCACAGTAAAACAAGGTCTGCCTGTTTGTGCAACGCACAGCACAGGCAGAGTTGCAGGGCTAGAAAGTGGAGTAGTGGGCGCCAGCCGCCAGGGGAGTGTGTAATTGTGAGCGAAGGTTTGGGGAGGGGCCATGATAGGGATGGCTTGGAATTAGATGGTCGTGATGGGTGCACAGCACTTGGGATGCACGAAAACCTGCTCATTGTGTGCCTTTAAAAGGTATTACGGCCGGCGCCGTGGCTCACTAGGCTAATCCTCTGCCTTGCGGTGCCGGCACACCTGGTTCTAGTCCCGGTCGGGGCGCCGGATTCTGTCCCGGTTGCCCCTCTTCCAGGCCAGCTCTCTGCTGTGGCCAGGGAGTGCAGTGGAGGATGGCCCGAGTGCTTGTGCCCTGCACCCCATGGGAGACCAGGAGAAGCACCTGGCTCCTGCCTTCGGATCAGCGCGGTACGCCAGCCGCGGTGGCCATTGGAGGGTGAACCAACGGTAAAAGAAGACCTTTCTCTCTGTCTCTCTCTCTCACTGTCCACTCTGCCTGTCAAAAAAAATAAATAAATAAAAGGTGTTATGATATGTGAGCTGTATCTTAACCAGAGAACTGGCTCTCTCTGATATCAAAATGTAGTGTAGAGCAATAGTCATCAAAACTGTGCGGTGTGACACAGAAACAGAGCAATGGAGATTTGTCAGTGGGCTAGCCACAGGGGGCAAAGGTGAAGCCACAGTGTTGTGGGTGCTGCGCGTGTGACGAGGGGACACCAAGACCAGGAGGAGGACAGATGGCGGGGAAGAACAACTGGCCCTTGGTCTGTAGGGGAAATTGGCTTCCAGCCTCACACTTGCACACACAATCGCACACATTGCAGACACGTGTGAGCGCTCACTGTGAGATGCTGGAAAGAGGAAAATGAAGAACTGATTGATGACGTTTCCCAAAGCTGCCTGCAGATGCACGCAATGCGGCAGGTAGCTAGTGTGCAACCACCAGAAACCCTGGGCGGAAGCCGTGATGAAGCAGAGCAGGTTACTGACAGAGGATGGCTCTCTTGCACCTGTCAAGCACTCCCAAATCAGCGAGAAGGCAAACAAAATGACAAATGCCGCTCTCCCATCCCCCGCGTCCGCCGTCTGTCACGTGACCTCACGCTGTTGTGTTCTGCCTCATGACAGAGGTCCCTTTTTCCCTCTTCCACTGCCTCCACCGCTCTGTGCCGGCTGGTCCCTTTTCTCGGCAGAGTCTTTGCCGGACAGAACAACTGCACACAGACCCTGCCTGGAGACAGGGTGTTCCTGCTGTGGGGGAGCGGCCTGGCACGTGGGGGAAGTCCGCTCTGTGTCCCCTGCGGGAGCTGCAGCCCCTCCCCCACAGGGACCCTACACACAGCAGCACCCAGGGGCCCTCAGTGAGGGGTGCTGAGTTCACCAGGCAGCCACCTACGTGGGGTTACAGCTGAGCCCCGCACAGATATCCATCCCCACTACGGACGTGTCCCTGCTGTGTTTTCTCTTGCAAGCAGTGAGGTTTGTAGAGGACGGAACGTGGGAGCTGCTGTCCACGCTGAGCGGAGCTTCCTGCCCTCCCCTACCGGGACTGACCTTCACCCCCAAATCGGTGACTCAGTTCCTCTCAGCTGCTTTGCTGCTGTTATAACCTCAGATTTAGGCCCCGCTGTGTCACGTTCCACGGTATGCTTCACTCCCGCCTCCAGTTCCCCGTGTCCTCACAAAAGGCAGTGGACATGAGGATAAAACAGCGACATCGCCATGACGGGCTCGTGGCTGGGTTTCACGGGACACTCTGCACCCGGGCTCTCCTGAAGGGGTCACGGACGCCAGAGTGGACCTGGGATGTGTTTGCAAAGCCCTCCTGATGACCCCAGGCAGAATCTGACACTCCTGCCGTGGAGCCTGGCCGATCAGGGTGGGCTTGGCGTCCACAGGAAGACCCCTGCTTATGTTACAAGGAAATCTCACGGGAGGGCTGGAGAGGGTTGGCTGAGTGCCAGTGGGCGTGAAGATGCTAATTACTGAACCTGCTCTCTCCTCCCCTTCAGGGTCACTGCTACTACCACGGCCATGTGCAGGGATACGCCGGCTCACTGGTCAGTCTCAGCACTTGCTCTGGTCTCAGGTAAGTGGCCATGACCGTCACAGCCCCAGCCTCAAGCGCACCAGCCACAGGCCACCTCTGGGTGTTCCCAGTCACTCTACCCCAGGAGTAAGGGATGGGCCCGCGGCACAGCCACGGCCACCCAGGCCCCGGGTTCCCCTTCCCGTGCTATCTTCCGCCCCTGTGGGCTGGGGACCCCGAGCTGGCGCAGACTCAGGTTCCGGATGTTCTGTGAGACCCACTCATGTGGAGCGCGTGCCTGAGGCTGCCAGTGACGGGACGCGCGGTGTCGGTGCTGAGGCCGCTGGCCTGGTAGACGCTTCAGAGGGTCTTGTTAGGAAGCAAAATACAGGAACTGCTCCGACCTTGGCCGGGGTGAGGAGAACACAGGCGGGGACGGGTCAGGGGCTTGCTGCAGGGCGGGGGTCACAAGGCTCCCTGGGGAAACTGCTTCCCGCACAGCCCCCCACCCCCACCCCAGTCCGCCGCCATCCTCAGGGCCCCCCGGGAAAGCCCTCTCCTGCCGCAGTCCCAGCTCCGCAGCGTTCCCACGGTTGAGGCCTCGAGTTCAGGTCCTCGGCGTCCAGGGAGGCTTGGGCGTCTGGTGCCAGAGCGCGATTCCGCGGGGAGAGGACCCGGGAGAAGGCGCGGCTCGAGTGGAAGGCAGGGCTGTGCACGTGCACCGGCAGTGGCAGCCCCACCCCTGGGCTCTGTGTGGGACCCTGGAGAAGGGGAATGCTCACCTGTGTGTAGCACACACACCATGACACCCGGGCACACACAGCATCATATGCCACCACACACCATGTATTACTCATACACACCACAACACACAAGGCAACACACCACACACGACACAATATACACCACTATACAACGTACCACACACATGACACAACACATACATGGCATCATACACCACACAACACACATAACACATATCACAACACACGACATATTACACATACACACGACAACACACACAACCTGTTACACATACATACCACAACACACGCACGCAACACAACACGATACACATACACACACGGTATCATACACCATAACACAACACACACACATAGCATCATATAGCACAACACGTGACATATCACATGACGTATGTTTCCCTCCCGCCGCTCACTCGAGTGCCCTCGGTGCCAGCACCAGTGGTTCTCCGTGTGGGGGCGCAGCGGTGCGTGGGACCTGTGCCCCAGAGCCCAGCCCAGCAGAGGGAGCAGGCGATGAGCGAGAGTGAGGCGCGTGATGGGTCGGGGAGGCTGAGCCAGGCAGAGGGAAGGCCAGTGGTGGAGGTCGGAGGTATGGGGGGGGTCACAAGGTGGGGAGGAGGGCACCCCAGACTCCTGCAGGAGGTGCACCCCCGGCAGAGGGAACAGCGCATGTAAACGCCCAGGTGCCCCTGGAGCAGCCGGCCAGGCTGGGGAGGCAGGGGAAGCAGCTGGGGTCAGAGGGGACTTGGAAATGCAGGTGGTGGTGGTGACCCCTGCCCTGCTGAGCAGAGGAGACAGGGCTGAGTGGACATTCCCACAGGGTCGCTCCAGCTGCCAGGCCTGGAGACAGGAACCCAGCCAGGTCCCTGCACGGCCGCTGAGGCCTCGGGAGGACCTGGAAGCCTTGCGGGTGGGGGTGGGGGTGGGGGTGGGGGTGGGGGTGGGGGAGGGGTGTTGGGGAGGCTGTGACTCCACGCTTGCTCCTGCCTGTGCCTGCCCCAGTGGTGGGGGGCGTGGAGACGCAAGAGCCCCGAGCTCCAGTCCCTGTTAAGGTGCTGAGGAGGACATGGTGTGTGTGGGGGGGGGGGTCCCCGGGTGGGCTCTGCACAATGGCATGGCCCGCCGTACCCTGGGGGTCTCTCGGGAGCAGGTGGGGGAAGGGAGGGTGTGGAAGTGAGGTTTGGGAGGAACCCCGCCCCCCAGGTGTGAGGGAGGAAGTGTTGAGGTGGAATCAGCCAGGGGTCACAGTGGGATGCAGGGTGGGAGGAGGCTGTGGGAGAGCTGGGGGTGGGTGGGGGTGAGGGGCTGGACCCTGAGTCCCAGGAGCACAGCAGCAAGTGGGGGGGGGGAGTGAGAAGGTGGCAGCGTCGTGTGGGGGACAAGGGCCCAAGCTCTTGAGGGCGACAGAGATGGGGGTGGGGGTGAGGTCAGAACCAGAGGTGTCCAGGGTGACGGTGAGGGTGGGTAGTCTGGGACAGGGGACATGTTCTCATCCTGGGCCGTGATGGCCAGGCCGTCATCCAGCCGTGGGACAGTGGACAAGCCCGCAGCCCTCCCCGAGCCCCAGCATCCTGGGTTTAAAACAGATAAACTCTCCAGCTGGAGGGGGCGGGGATGTTTGGATGGTGCGTTCAGTGGCCTATAGGAGAGCTCGGTGATGAGCCCGCCTTGAGAGAGCGACCAATCACAGTCCCTCGGCCTCTGGAGGGAGTGCCACGGTGTGCCGGGCTGGGGCTGGGGCCGGGGCTGGGCAGCTCCGGGAGGTGTGCCTGCACGCTGCTCCTTGGCTCTGCCCATGCCCAGACCCAGACCCAGGCCAGGCCATGTGGCACGGCGGTCATGGCGACCTCGCTCCTGCGGCCAGTCGGTAGACACACGCGGAAAGGGGAGATCGACAGTTGACAGCCGTGCTTCTCAGAAGACCCGAGGAGGGACGTGTTTGTTCCGAAGGTTGTTCAGTCCAGGCTGGGCATTTCCATGTTACACGGTGCCCAAAGGAATGACAAGCGAATTCCAAGTGGCATGAAAAAGACAGAATGACCCGGGGACAGACCGCGCAGCTGAAAAGCCCAGCGACAGCCACAGGCGTGGCCGGGTCCAGGGTCCCGGTGCACCTGCCTGCGTCTGATTCCTCTCCACCTCTGCCTTCCTCCACGCTGGTGTCGTCCCCGGGCGTGGTCCCAGCCTGGGCTGCAGTCTCGGAGCACCATCAGCTGATTGATCCCGCAGTGACGTCCGAGACCGAGGTGCGGACGAGAGCACTTCCTCTTGAGGCCTCTTGGCTGAGCTTGCGCCGGCCAGCCCAGGGCGGTGCCCACTGCGCGCAGAGGAGGGAGCCCTGGTGTCTTCCTTGGGCCCCAGCCTCAGGGCCTCACCTAAACCCGCTCACCTGCTGTCACTGTTGAGGTAGGGACTAGGACCGCCGCTGGAACTTGGGGATGGACAGCAAAGCCACTTTCCGCCCCTGGTGGACGCCATTTGCTTATCTTTTATGCCAGCAGCACCAGGCTCCGTCCTGAGACGTGAGGAGGGTGGGGCCTGGCTGCGAGGTCAGCTCAGGTGCGCCACGTGCATCTCGTCGGCTCTGGCAGGACCATCGGGGTGGGGGGCTGAAATAATCGCAGGAGCAAGATGGGGAGAGCAGGCAGGGGCCCCACCCCAGGCACCTGAGGGGCAGCTGTGCCCAGCGCCGAAGGCGGGGAGCAGGGCACCGGGCCAGGCACTGAAGTAAGCAGTGAGCTTTGGCCAGGAGAACATACGAGAGCCAGGGACACCTGGGACCAAAGGGGCCTCCTCCAAGCGTGGCTGAGCTGTGGTCTCACATCACCAGAACCAGGGCTGCGGGGCAGGGGGGCTGCTCACTTCCGGGAGGTTTTCAGAGAGTGGCAAATTCCTAACAGGCAAAGAGAAAGGGACCGACTCCGAGGTGTTCCTGCTCTCCCCTTTTCTCGGTCGAGGAGACCAGTTATAGGCCAGGGACATCAACTAAGGAGGCAGAAGACTGGTCCTGATAGTAGCCACCTGCCCTCCTAATGGCTGTGCTGCTGGGCACAACTCCCCAGCCTTCCTGCCAGGCCTGCCCCGGCCCTGAGTTCCAGGCATGCTATCTCAGCCCTGCTGGCCACCCCGCAGGCCACAGGCAGTGACCAGGGTCCAGGCTCCTCGGCCTGGCAGCTCAGTGTCCCCCTCTGGTCTCCGGCACCTTGAGAAGACGCCCTCCCTGGGCCTGACGCTCAGCCCCAGTTTGACAAAGGGGAGCGTGCAGTGCCGTGGCCGGGCTCTGAGGGGAAGGCAGAGAGCAAGTGCTGGGCGTCTGGTGTGGACCTCAGGGCCGTGGGCACGGCAGCGGGGGCGCTGTGTGAGTCTGACAAGCCCCTTCCCCAGTGCCCCCGAGAACCTCCAGCTCCCAGGGCCCTGGGCTGTGGTTCCAGACGCAGCAGACCATGCGTCAACAGAGAAATTCCCGAGTTATGCAGTCAGCTTCATGACCTCGCAAGTGCAGACTGAGACCCGAGCGGGGAAGCTGCCTTCGATCAGCTGCTCCCTGGGGGCGGGATCGATCAGGACTGGACGTGAAGAGGAGGAAGACGCAACCGCAGGGGCCCTCGCCTGGAAGACAAGAAGGAAGAAATCAGGGCTTAGACGCTGCGTTCAGCTGAGCGGGTTCCAGAAGCACGTGTCAGATCTAGCGATGTGGAAGCCGTCCCCGTGCCCCAGGGGACACTGCCGGTCCTTGGAGCCCAGCAGATCAGAGATGGGCAGGCAAAGACAGGCTCTGTCCTGGGCCAGCAAAGAGGGGAGGTGGGAACCCCTGAGTCAGCCGCCATCCCTTGAAGCTGAAAGGGAAAAAGATGAGGGGGAGCACAAAGATAGTGGTGGGACGGGGGTCCCGCCAGGGAGTCCGTTCTGACCTCCAGGTGGCTCCCAGTGCATGGGGGGGGCAATCCGGCCGTGGTTAGATTTGTCCTGGAGCCTGGGCTGCCCGCCATGGCCGTCCTGTGAGTGCACTGCCATCACAGTGTCTGGGATTCTTCTCCTATGGCTCCGTGCTCACATGCGCTCTCCCCATGGCTGGTGGGTAAGCATGCGGGCATCACCACACTCCATGCACAGCCAGCCAGCTGTCCCCCGTGGAGGCGAGCTAACTCCATGTGCTTTGTGCTCCGCCCCCATGTGGCTACTGCATGCCCACATGTCCACCCCTCCTGACCCTGCTTGTCAGCCTCCCGGCTGGGGCCGGATGGTCCACCTTTCCTCTGGTTCCCTTGTCCACCCCTCCTCAGCTCCTGGTTCCCCCTCTTGGAGGGAACCACATGTTTTTCCATCACTAGTAGGAGTCGTGGTGAAAATTACACTTAATTTCTTTTTGTGAAAAGGTTTATTCTATTTATTTGAAAGGCAGAGCTACAGAGAGAGTGAGAAAAGGAGAGAGAGATTCTCCATCCACTGGTTCACTAGAGGCAGGGCTGGGCCAGACCAAAGCCAGGAGCCTGGAACTCCATCCGGGTGTCCCATAAGGGTGCAGGGGCCCAAGCTCTCAGGCCATCTTCTGCTGCCTTCCCAGGTGCAGTAGCAGGAGTCGGATCAGAAACAGCAATTGGTACTCGATCCAGCACTCACATGGGATGCTGACATCACAGGTGGGGGCCTATCCACTGTACTGGAACACCTGCCCTTTGGCTTAACTTCCTCTTTTTTTAAGATTTATTTATCTTTATTTGAAAGGCAGAGTTACAGAGAAGGGGAGAGATAGAGAAAGATTTTTCCGTCCGCTGGTTCATTCCCTGAATGGCCACAATACCCACGGCTGGGCCAGGCCGGAACACAAGACTCCTGCTGGTCCCCCACATTGGTGGCAGCCACCCAAGCACTTGGGTCACTGTTTGCTGCTTTTCCAGAAACTGTAGCAAAGATCTGGGTCAGAAATTTGCTTTTAATTTATCCATTCATTTGAAAGAGCTACAGAGAAAGGGAGAGAGATCTGCTAGATCTCTAGCCCACTCCCACTAGGAGTCAGGAGCTCATTTGCATCTCACACATGGGTGCAGGAGCCCAAGCACCTGGGCTATATTCCGCTGCTTTTCCCAGACCATCAGCAGGGAACTGGATCAGAAGCGGAGCAGCCGGGACCCGAACCAACACCCCTGTGGGATGCTGGTATCCCAGGCAGCACTGTGCCCGCTAAGCCACCACGCCAGCCCCCGTTCTTAACATCCTGTACAGTCGTTCAACCTATCGCCTCTTCCATCGCACGCACCTCCCCGTCCTGGTTCCAGGTCTTTGTGTGTCCAGCCCAGAGCCTTGCACGTGGTAGGGAGATAATAAGGCTTTGTTTTGGCTGCCCCTGCGTGGTTCACTGGAACTTACTGACAGGCCCCGCCCTGTGGCGTCTGCAGTCACCGATTTTGCTGCCATCTCTGGTGATCACCATGTATGAAGTGGGCGGTTCCTTCTGCCACCGAGTTCCTCCAGCAGAGCACAGAAAGGCACGCTCAGAGCTAGCAGCTGCGTCTCTCACCATGTTGAGACCAGAATCTCTCCCTGGGAAATGCAATCAGCACCAGCCAGGATAATTTATATTTTCTAATCATTTCCTGCCATTCTCCTGCTTGCCTGGGAGTGGGGAGGTCATCGGAGCTGTGTTAGTGCCCGGTGCGGCGTTGCCCCCCAGATGAGACACCCCATTCCCGGAGGGCAGAGGCTTCTCTCGAGGAAATAGCAGTCTGCTGAGCTTTCATTCTGAAATCTAAAAAGCTGAGCTTAAAACTGTGGCCGAGCCTTCTCCGTTCCCTTGAGGGAGACGAGCGGAGCTTGGCGCAGCCGGGAAGGCTGTCGGGTCTCAACGCAGCAGCTCTGCTTCTCCAGCCCCTGACGTTGCTGCTTCTGCTTCCGCCGCGCTGCTCCCTGCGTTGGGCCCCTCCGTCCTCTCCAGGCACCCCCAGAGGAGGCAGGGGAGCGTGGGGGTCGGGAGCCCAAGCCATGGACACACAGGCCCAGGCCGGAGCCACCTGCCACTCGCACTGTGAACATGGCTGGAGCCGCAGGGCAAGCAGGTGGCCAGCGGGATCCGTGTCACAGGCCGAGCCCAGGCCTGGATCCTGGCAAAGCACCGGGAAGGGTGCTCTTGCCACCTGCAACAGCCCCTCACCTTCTGCCCAGAACGCGGCCTCGGCTCTCCCTGGCGGCTGCACCGGGGTCCTGTCCCCCTCCCCCTACTCAACCAAGGAGCCAAGAGCCCCACATTAAAAGCCTGCTGGGTTCCAGTTCCGAGCTTTGAGCGTCTTCCAAGTCTTAACTTTACAGCTAAATATCTATGACAGTCAACTTAAAACAAATTACATTCCCTTATCTAGCTCGGGGCCCTCGAGGGCTGTGAGAACATCAAAATTTTACATCTCGGAAACCCTGAATACTTGAATTGTGTATCCACGGTTGTTTCCAGCAGTCTTTAGAGCTAAATGATTAATTAGACCCAGGACGATCCCAAGCAATTATTTAATTACGCTGTCCTATAGGCTGCCAGCTGTTCGGAGCAAAGAAAAGGCCTTCACCCCAGTTTCTCAACATCTGGCCTTTGGATGACTCAGAAGATAAAAGGAGATATGAGAACATTTTTATGACTTAAGTAACAATTTCTAGAAAGTTTCCACGGCGTAGCAAAACTTTTTCAGTGGTTTGCTTCTCATGATTAGAATGTGGTGACATATTTTAGTCTCAGGCTTAGGCTTGTTTAAGTCAGACTTGCAAAATGCAGCGTGCCGTGTTCTTTTTAGGGTAGGAAAGCCTGTTTTTTAGCAAGTCTGCATTTCCAATTGCTGCCACTTTCCCCCTTGCCTGTTTTTTAAAGTTCTCTGTCTTAATTTAGGCTTTTTTTTAAAAAAAAAAAAAAGGTTAATTGATCGATTTGAAAGGCAGAGCAACTGGGGGAGGGGGGGGTAGGAGGAAGAATCTTCCATCCGCTCGTTCAGCTCCTCCCCACCCCCTGGGTTGCTCACCACCCAGGTCTGGGCCAGGATGAAGCCAGGAGCCCGGTCTCTCACACACATGGCGGGGCCCAAGCACTCGGCCACTCCATGAGCTCCGCTGGTGCAGGGCAGGAAGCAGAGCTGATGGGACACCAGCCTGCTCTCCAGCGAGACGCTGCTGTCGTGTGTCGCCTTAACTTGCTGCGTCGCAGTCCTGGCTCCTCAATTCAGGCTCCTAGAAAGCAACTTTGACGAACACAAAGTGCCCACTACCCATCCTAAACTTGGAAATGTCGGCTTTATTGCATAAAGGGTGGTCGAGGAAAGAGACACGCAGTTGCGGCCAGCGTCGTGCCAGAGGGACCTGGAGGTTTCTTTCGGATGCTGGTTTGGGGAAGGAAACAGCTTCACATGAAGACTTTGCATCAATGCGGGGGATTTAAAAATGCAAGGGATCTTCACAATGTTCGTGGACACTGCACGGTGAAACAATTCTGCCTGGATTTCAAGATGTTTCGGCACCAAAATCAGCCTATTTTTAAATTCCACAAGCTTTTTGAAGCGCTCTCACAGCCAAAGCCAGCGGGTCCACAGCACGCCGGACTGGCGCCTTCCTGCACAGCCGGGTGCTAGGACCCCGGGTGGCGGACAAGCACCGCTCAGACGTTTTCTGATCACCCAGGCGTCTTGGTGCTGTCTTCTCAGGGTACAAGCCCCAGACATGATCTTTCTGCTTCTCTCGCTGCCCGTTACAACTCATGAAACGGGAGTGGCGGAGTGGACTGTGGGTAATGAGCTGATGAGGCCTGTTCACAACAGTCACTGGCTCATCCGACCCTC